>NC_083719.1:84106301-84409331 GCF_028564815.1 Eubalaena glacialis
TTTTTCCCTCAAGACTGCTTTGGCTATTCGGGGTCTTTTGTGTCTCCATACAAATTTTAAGATGATTTGTTCTAGTTCCGTAAAAAATGCCATTGGTAATTTGAAAGGGATTGCATTGAATCTATAGATTGCTTTGGGTAGTATAGTCATTTTCACGATATTGATCCTTCCAATCCAAGAACATGGTATATCTCTCCATCTGTTGGTATCATCTTTAATTTCTTTCATCAGTGTCTTATAGTTTTCTGCATACAGGTCTTTTGTCTCCCTAGGTAGGTTTATTCCTAGGTATTTTATTCTTTTTGTTGCAATGGTAAATGGCAGTGTTTCCATAATTTCTCTTTCAGATTTTTCATCATTAGTGTATAGGAATGCAAGAGATTTCTGTGCATTAATTTTGTATCCTGCAACTTAACCAAATTCATTGATTAGCTCTAGTAGTTTTCTGGTGGCATTTTTAGGATTCTCTATGTATAGTATCATGTCATCTGCAAACAGTGACAGTTTTACTTCTTTTCCAATTTGTATTCCTTTTATTTCTTTTTCTTCTCTGATTGCCGTGACTAGGACCTCCAAAACTATGTTGAATAATAATGGTGAGAGTGGACATCCTTGTCTCATTCCTGATCTTAGAGGAAATGCTTTCAGTTTTTCACCATTGAGAATGATGTTTGCTGTGGGTTTGTCGTATATGGCCTTTATTATGTTGAGGTATGTTCCCTCTATGCCCACTTTCTGGAGAGTTTTTATCATAAATGGGTGTTGAATTTTGTCACAAGCTTTTTCTGCATCTATTGAGATGATCATATGGTTTTTCTCCTTCGATTTGTTAATATGATGTATCACGTTGATTGATTTGCGTATATTGAAGAATCCGTGCATCCCTGGGATAAATCCCACTTGATCGTGGTGTATGATCCTTTTAATGTGTTGTTGGATTCTGTTTGCTAGTATTTTGTTGAGGATTTTTGCATCTATATTCATCAGTGATATTGGTCTGTAATTTTCTTTTTTTGTAGTATCTTTGTCTGGTTTTGGTATCAGGGTGATGGTGGCCTCATAGAATGAGTTTGGGAGTGTTCCTTCCTCTGCAATTTTTTGGAAGAGTTTGAGAAGGATGGGTGTTAGCTCTTCTCTAAATGTTTGATAGAATTCACCTACTAAGCCATCTGGTCCTGGACTTTTGTTTGTTGTAATATTTTTAATCACAGTTTCAATTTCATTACTTGTGATTGGTCTGTTCATATTTTCTGTTTCTTCCTGGTTCAGTCTTGGAAGGTTATATCTTTCTAAGAATTTGTCCATTTCTTCCAGGTTGTCCATTTTATTGGCATAGAGTTGCTTGTAGTCGTCTCTTAGGATGCTTTGTATTTCTGCGGTGTCTGTTGTAAATTCTCCTTTTTCATTTCTAATTTTATTGATTTGAGTCCTCTCCCTCTTTTTCTTGATGAGTCTGGCTAATGGCTTATCAATTTTGTTTATCTTCTCAAAGAACCAGCTTTTAGTTTTATTGATATTTGCTATTGTTTTCTTTGTTTCTATTTCATTTATTTCTGCTCTGATCTTTATGATCTCTTTCCTTCTGCTAACTTTGGGTTTTGTTTGCTCTTCTTTCTCTAGTTCCTTTAGGTGTAAGGTTAGATTGTTTACTTGAGATTTTTCTTGTTTCTTTAGGTAGGCTTGTATAGCTATAAACTTCCCTCTTAGAACTGCTTTTGCTGCATCCCATAGGTTTTGGATTGTCGTGTTTTCATTGTCATTTGCCTCTAGGTATTTTTTGATTTCCTCTTTGATTTCTTCAGTGATCTCTTGGTTATTTAGTAACGTATTGTTTGGCCTCCATGTGTTTGTGCTTTTCACGTTTTTTTCCCTGTAATTCATTTCTAATCTCATAGCGTTGTGGTCAGAAAAGATGCTTGATATGATTTCAATTTTCTTAAATTTACTGAGGCTTGATTTGTGACCCAAGATGTGATCTATCCTGGAGAATGTTCCGTGCGCACTTGAGAAGAAAGTGTAATCTGCTGTTTTTGGATGGAATGTCCTATGAATACCAATTAAATCTATCTGGTCTATCATGTCATTTAAAGCTTCTGTTTCCTTATTTATTTTCATTTTGGATGATCTGTCCATTGGTGTAAGTGAGGTGTTAAAGTCCCCCACTATTATTGTGTTACTGTCGATTTCGTCTTTTATAGCTGTTAGCAGTTGCCTTACGTATTGAGGTGCTCCTATGTTGGGTGCATATATATTTATAATTGTTATATCTTCTTCTTGGATTGATCCCTTGATCATTGTGTAGTGTCCTTCCTTGTCTCTTGTAACATTCTTTATTTTAAAGTCTATTTTATCTGATATGAGTATAGCTACTCCAGCTTTCTTTTGATTTCCATTTGCATGGAATATCTTTTTCCATCCCCTCACTTTCAGTCTGTATGTGTCCCTAGGTCTAAAGTGGGTCTCTTGTAGACAGCATATATATGGGTCTTGTTTTTGTATCCATTCAGCAAGCCTGTGTCTTTTGGCTGGAGCATTTAATCCATTCACTTTTAAGGTAATTATCGATATGTGTGTTCCTATGACCATTTTCTTAATTGTTTTGGGTTTGTTTTTGTAGGTCCTTTTCTTCTCTTGTGTTTCCGACTTAGAGAAGTTCCTTTAGCATTTGTTGTAGAGCTGGTTTGGTGGTGCTGAATTCTCTTAGCTTTTGCTTGTCTGTAAAGCTTTTGATTTCTCCATCAAATCTAAATGAGATCCTTGCCGGGTAGAGTAATCTTGGTTGTAGGTTTTTCCCTTTCATCACTTTAAGTATATCATGCCACTCCCTTCTGGCTTGTAGAGTTTCCGCTGAGAAATCAGCTATTAACCTTATGGGAGTTCCCTTGTATGTTATTTGTCGTTTTTCCCTTGCTGCTTTCAATAATTTTTCTTTGTCTTTAATTTTTGCCAATTTGATTACTATGTGTCTCGGCGTGTTTCTCCTTGAGTTTATCCTGTATGGGACTCTCTGTGCTTCCTGGACTTGGGTGGCTATTTCCTTTCCCATGTTAGGGAAGTTTTCGACTATAATCTCTTCAAATATTTTCTCTGGTCCTTTCTCTCTCTCTTCTCCTTCTGGGACCCCTATAATGCGAATGTTGTTGCATTTAATGTTGTCCCAGAGGTCTCTTAGGCTGTCTTCATTTCTTTTCATTCTTTTTTCTTTAGTCTGTTCCACAGCAGTGAACTCCACCATTCTGTCTTCCAGGTCACTTATCCGTTCTTCTGCCTCAGTTATTCTGCTATTGATTCCTTCTAGTGTATTCTTCATTTCAGTTATTGTATTGTTCACCTCTGTTTGTTTGTTCTTAAATTCTTCTAGGTCTTTGTTAAACATTTCTTGCATCTTCTCGATCTTTGCCTCCATTCTTATTCCGAGGTCCTGGATCATCTTCACTATCATTATTCTGAATTCTTTTTCTGGAAGGTTGCCTATCTCCACTTCATTTAGTTGTTTTTCTGGGGTTTTATCTTGTTCCTTCATCTGGTATATAGCCCTCTGCATTTTCATTTTGTCTATCTTTCTGTGAATGTGGTTTTTGTTCCACAGGCTGCAGGATTGTAGTTTTTCTTGCTTCTGCTGTCTGCCCTCTGGTGTTTGAGGCTATCTAAGAGGCTTGATGGGAGGCTCTGGTGGTGGGTAGAGCTGACTGTTGCTGTGGCGGTCAGAGCTCAGTAAAACTTTAATCCACTTGACTGTTGATGGGTGCGGCTGGGTTCCCTCCCTGTTGGTTGTTTTGCCTGAGGCAACCCAACACTGGAGCCTACCTGGGCTCTTTGGTGGGGCTAATGACAGACTCTGGGAGAGCTCATGCCAAGGAGTACTTCCCAGAACTTCTGCTGCCAATGTCCTTGTCCCCACGGTGAAACAGAGCCACCCCCGCCTCTGTAGGAGACCTTCCAACACTAGCAAGTAGGTCTGGTTCAGTCTCTCCCGGGGTCACTGCTTCTTCCCCCGGGTCCCGATGCGCACACTATTTTGTGTGCGCCCTCCAAGAATGGAGTCTCTGTTTCCCCCAGTCCTGTCAAAGTCCTGCAATCAATTCCCACTAGGCTTCAAAGTCTGATTCTCTATGAATTCCTCCTCCCCTTGCTGGACCCCCAGGTTGGGAAGCCTGACGTGGGGCTCAGAACCTTCATTCCAGTGGGTAGACTTCTGCAGTATAAGTGTTCACCAGTCTGTGAGTCACCCACCCAGCAGTTATGGGATTTGATTTTACTCTGATTGCGCCCCTCCTACCATCTCATTGTGGCTTCTCCTTTGTCTTTGGATGTGGGGTATCTTTTTTGGTGAGTTCCAGTGTCTTCCTGTCGATGATTGTCCAGCAGCTAGTTGTGATTCTGGTGTTCTCGCCAGAGGGAGTGAGAGCACGTCCTTCTACTCCGCCATCTTGGTTAATTTAAATTTCACTTCTTGAAGGGGGTGTGTATCTGCATGTACTACTTGGAAT
Source organism: Eubalaena glacialis (assembly GCF_028564815.1). Classification (NCBI taxonomy): domain Eukaryota; kingdom Metazoa; phylum Chordata; class Mammalia; order Artiodactyla; family Balaenidae; genus Eubalaena; species Eubalaena glacialis. The sequence goes on from NC_083719.1 coordinate 84,110,792, forward strand.
TCTGTAAGGAAGATTTGTCTTTTCTACCTATTTATTTATTTATTCAATAATTTATTTATATCAGTGTGAATTCATGTATATTTATGTTATACAATGGGTTATAATCCAATACTGCTTTATTTTGTTGCTCAAAATGTTCCAACTTTCGCAGTTGGGAACTCTTTCAGGTGGCTTTTTGTGTCCTTTTGACATAACCTCAACTTTTGTTGTGTGTGTTTTTTTTTGTTTGTTTGCTTTTTGTTTTTTTAGCACTTTCTTATTTTCTGGGAACACAAGATGCTCTTTCTCAGATTCAGCTAATAGGCACTTTAAAAATTTTTTATCAAGACAGTTTTTTAAGAGCAGTTTTAGGTTCACAGCAAAAATGAAGGGAAGGTAGATTTCCCATGTATTCCCTGCTCCAACACATGCATAGCCTCCCTCATTAACATTTCCCCATCAGAGTGGTACATTTGTTACAAATGATGAGCATACACTGGCAATCATAATCACCCAAAGTCCTCAGTTTACATTAGGGTTCATTCTTGGTGGTGTACATTCTATGGGTTTGGACAAATGTATAGGTGCATGTATCTATCATTATGGATTCAGAGTATTTTCACTGTCTTAAAAATCCTCTGTGCCCTGCCTATTCATTCCTCCCCCCTCAAACCCTGGCAACCACTGATCTTCTTACTGTCTTCCTAGTCTTGGCTTTTCCAGAATGTCAAATAGTTGGATTCATACAGTATGTAATGTAGCCTTTTCAGATTGACTTCTTTCACTTGGTAATATGCATTTAAAGTTTTTTCATGTCTTTTCATGGCTTGATAGCTCATTTCTTTTTAGTGTTGAATAATATTCCATTATACAGATATACCACAGTTTATTTACACATTCTACTACTGAAGAATATCTTTGTTGCTTCCAAGTTTTGGAAATCATGAATAAAGCTGCTATAAACATCTTTTTGCACATTTTTGTGTGGACATAAGTTTTCAACTCCTTTGGGTTAAATACTAAGGACCAGGATTGCTGGATCATATGGAGTTTTGTAAGAAACTGCCAAACTACCTTTCAAAGTGGCTGCATCATTTTTCATTTCCGTCAGGAATGAGAGTTCCTCTTGCTCTACGTCCTCACCAGCATTTGGTTTGTCAGTGTTCTGGATTTGGACCATTCTAATAGGTGTGTAGTGGGATCTTATTGTTTTAATTTGCCTTTCCTTGATGACATTTGCTATGGAGCATCTTTTCATATGCTTATTTGCCATCTGTTTATCTTCTTTGTTGAGGTATCTGTTCATGTCTTTGGCCCATTTTTTAATTGGGTTGTTTGTTTTCTTGTTGTTGAGTTTTGAGAGTTCTTATCTATTTTGGATAACAATCCTTTATCAGATGTATGTTTTGCAAATATTTCCTCCCAATCTGTGGCTTGACTTATTCTCTTGACATTGTTTTTTGCAGAACATAAGTTTTTAATTTTAATAAAGCCCAGCTTATCGATTATTTCCTTCATGAATTGTTCCTTTGGTGTTGTATCTAAAAAGTTATTGCTATACCCAAGTTCATCTAGGTTTTCTCCTATGTTATTTTCTAGGAGTTTTATAGTTTTGCATTTTACAAAATGTGATTAATTTTGAGTTAACTTTTGTGAAGGTCTGATAGCCACTCTTAAGAGAGCTATACTTTTACTTATGTTAAAAAGTCTGTTATAACCAGTATGAACATGTAATAGCATACAATGACATTCCTGAGTATCACGGATCCTAGCAATCATGGCGTCAGTTTATTATTTTTTAGCTAATTATTTTTTTAGTTGGAATAGGTATTTAATGCTATTATGGGCTGAATTGTGTCCTCCCCCAAGTTCATATGTTGAAATCATAACCCCCAGTACCTAGAATGTGACTGTGATAGGACTTTTAAAGAAGTAATCACGGTTAAGTGACAGCATTAGAGTGGGCCCTTTTTTAGTCAGCTTGGGCTGCTATAATGAAATACCATGGGCTGGCTGTCTTAAACAATAGACATTTATTTCCCTTATTTCTGGGAAGTACAAAATCAAGGTGCCAGTAGATCTGGTTCCTGGTGAGAGCTCTCTTCCTGGCCTGCAGACAGCCATCTTCTCAGTATATCCTCACATGGTCATAAGAGAAAGAAAGAGCTTTGGTCTCTTCTCCTTCTTATAAGGACACGAATCCCATCATGAGCCAGGCTCTGGCTCTGGGAATCTGACCTATCTCAACCTGAACATCAACCTGGAAAGACTCAGCCTTTTTTTTTTTTTTTTTTAATTGGGGTATAGTTGCTTTACAATGTTGTGTTAGTTTCTGCTGTCAGCTTTTATTGTACAAGCTTCTCTTAAATTTTTTACTTAAACAAGAGGTTCTACCTAGAAATAATTTGAAAACCATTGTTTGACAACATGATTTTTATGTTATGCAACATGATACATTTTCATCCTTTATATGGATACTTTCCACATACAACTGACTCCATTCCTAGGAGTGAAATAGTTGGGTTAAAGGGTATATTAGTTATAATGCTGCATAATAAATCACCCCAAACCTTAGAGACATAAAATGAAAATAACCCTTTATTATTAGATCAGGGATTCAGGAGTGGCTAGGCAGGGTCTTTTCTGAGGCTGCAGTCAGATGTTGGCTGGGCTGCAGTCATCTAAAAGCTTGACCAAGGCTGGAGAATCCACTGCATAGTGGCTCATGCACATGGCTGGTAAACTGGTGCTTGCTGTGGGTGGGAAGGCTTTGTTCTCCTCCACGTGAGCCTCTCGACAGCGCTGCCTGAGTGTCCTCATATGTGGCAGCTGACTTCCACAGAACAAAACATTCCAGAAAGCAAGACAGACGTTGCAATGCCTTTCATGACCACATAAAGGAAATCACATACTGTTAGTTCTGCCATTTTCTATTGGTCACTGTGGTAAGCAGAACAATGGCCCCTCAAAGATGTCCTAAAACAATGGAACTTGTGAATATATTATCTTTTATCACCAAAGGGAATTTGCAAATATTACTAAATTAGGATTTTGAGACAGGTAGATTATCCTGGATTATCCAGGTGGGTCCAATGTAACCACAAGGGTCCCTATAAGTAAAACAGGGAGTCAGGAGAATTATAGGCAGAGGAGGAGATGTGACTACAGAAGCAGATGTTGGGGTGATAATGATTGCTATCTGGAAGGAGGCCACGAGCCAAAAAATGCAGGCAGCCTCTAGAAGATGAAAAAAGCAAGGAAACAGATTCTCCTTTAGAGCCTCCAGAGACATGAACCCCTATCAGCACCTTGATATTAGCCCATTGTGACCCATTTTGAACTTCTGACTCCCAGAAGTCTAAGATAATAAACTTTGTGTTGTTTTAAGCCACTCAGTTTGTAATAATTTATTACGGCAGCCATAGGATGCTAATGCAGGCTCATACCCACACTTCCTGGCGGCAGGGAACTACACGAAGGGTTGAATACAGGCAGCAAGGACTATTTGGAGCCATTTGAGATGCCACAAAGGGTATGCCTACTTTTTAAGGCTTTGATATCTATATTGTCAAACTGCCCCCTAGAAAGATTGTATGAATCTTTACAACTAGAAATTTGGATAACTACAGACTCAGCGAGATCAAGGGAGGTGTCTTTCAAATGACCGATATTTTCAGCTCATGTATCCTCTTGTGGAGGAGAATATAAAGGGGAAGTGGGTTGTTTAATTGTCTAGGTATCTTTCCTTCCGACACAGTGGGAGACCAGGTAGCAAATAGGAGGCCTATAGCCAAGGACCTGTCTCTGTGCTTCTTGAGGTCATTTTTTCCACCACACTTTATTCTGACCCCCTTCAATAAAAGTAAATTCCAGATGCAATTCCGTAAATGTATTTTCACCTAACAGAATTTAAGAATCATGTCAGACTTTAAAGCCAAGAGAATCCTAAATATAGCTGAATTTTTTTGTTTCCTTTAAGTATTCTGAGATTTGTCTCTCAACCAGGTGCACATTTTCATACTGTTCCAAAAAGAGGTGTTTGAAATAAAGACACATGTGTTTAAGAGGAAACAAGTGATTTCCATGGCAGCTAAGGCGAGCTTATTCTTTGCAGAAGGCAAAGTCTCTGCTGGGGAAAATTTAAAAATGCATACCTCTGACTCCCTGTTGATCATGTCTAATATCTGAATGTGTTTTCATGATGCTGACCTTACAATCTTGGGCCACAGCGAGCGAGGAAAAACTTATTTTTCCTACAGAGAATGTACTGCCTATCAGAGAAATGCTGAGCAGGGGTCTTTCTCATTTTGGAAGGTTTTTTTTTTCCTGGAAGATATAAAATGCTTTAAAAATTAATTAAACCGGGCTTCCCTGGTGGCACAGTGGTTGAGAGTCTGACTGCCAATGCAGGGGACACGGGTTCGAGCCCTGGTCTGGGAAGATCCCACATGCCGCGGAGCAACTAGGCCCGTGAGCCACAATTACTGAGCCTGCGCGTCTGGAGCCTGTGCTCCGCAACAAGAGAGGCCGCGATAGTGAGAGGCCTGCGCACCGCGATGAAGAGTGGCCCCCACTTGCCGCAACTAGAGAAAGCCCTCGCACAGAAATGAAGACCCAACACAGCCATAAAATAAATAAATAAATAAATAAATAAACACCACCACCCCCCCCCAAAAAAAATTAATTAAACCAAAAAATAGACATGCCAGTAAGCAGATGCTATTCCAGCAAGGAAGTCCAGATCCCTCATGTGCTTTCCCAGGCTTTCCCCACTAAACTCACAGAATCTCTCAAAGGGGATTTAAAGACCACTTAGTTCCCCTTATCTTATAAATGAGGGATCTGAGACCTAGAGGCTTGATCTGCCGTGAGGACTCAGGATATGTGAGTACTAGACACAGTACTAGACTGAAAAAGGATATACTTTATCGTTCAAGCGGCTTTGGGGTTTCTCTTTGCTTTTTATCTTTTCCCTCTTCCCTTGTAATCTGACAGGAACTTTAAGTTGAGTTACAGGAAAACGTAACTGAAGCTTGTTTAAGCCAACAGTGTGTTTATTGAGTAATGAAACTTTAAAAATCCACAGGTAGGTTTGACTCCCATGAGGTCTGACTCATGTACTTAAGTGCTTTCTCCAGGACCTGATTTTTCCCTCCATCTCTTGTTCTGTTTCCTCTGCGTCAGACCCATTTTCAAATACACTCTGTCCTTGCAGTGACATTAGCCTCTCATTCTCCAGGTTCAGGTCCAGTAGGAGAAAGTACTTGCCTCTCTCCTGGCTTCCCAGCAAGTTCCCAGCATTGCATTGTTTTTGATTGGGTCCTGTGCTCATCACTAAACCAATTTTGTTGACCAGGAGGTTGCATTGTTCTGTTTTGTCAGACCTGATCCATGTGCCATACCCCTGGAGCTGGGGGTGGTAGCCAGTACTTTTTGCATCATAGGAACTGAGAGTTGGGGAAAATTTGGGATACTGTTACCAAAAGAAGGGGACTAGATGCTGGCTGGCCCCCAAGTTGCAAGTGGTTTTCTGTATTCCCTTTTAAAATTTCTTCTTTACATTTAATTTATCAAGCACCTACCATGTACCAGGTATATAGTTGGGACAAAATGGACAATATCTCTGACATATGAAGTTTTTAATCCTAGAGAGGGATTGGGTGTGTGTAGAAACAATCATCAAAATAAATGATCCCACAAATAGGTTAAGTAAAAAAAACTAACAGAGGGTAGTGCTTATCTATTAGAGGTATGTGCTAGAATATTTACAGATAAAATATTTACAGATAAAATGATGTGATGTCTGGCATATTTTCTTCAAAGTTGTCTGGGTTTGTGGGGGAGGTTGGGGTTGTAGATGAAATGAAATTGAGTAGATAATTGATGAAGCTCGTTGATGGGTGTGTGGGGATCTCTACTTCTGGGTATGTTTGAAATGTTCTGTAATAAAAAGTTTAAGAAAGCAGTCCTACAGACAAATATGCTATTAAATAAGTTCCATGAGGGAAAAAAAAAAAAAAATATATATATATATATATATATATATATATAGTACAGGAAGACCCAACCAAGTGTCAATGGTCAGGAAAGCATTTCCAAGGAAGTGAAATGTTTGTTACAATCTGAAGTATGACTAGTTAGTATTGAGATATTAGGTGGACAGTACATAACACCCCCTCCTGCTTGAGTTTGAAAACAATTGAGAGAAAGACAAAGGAGTCAGACAGATGGAAATCAAAATGTCAACTTATTACTGATACAGTTTAGGATATGGCTTACATATGTAGTCAGGTAAGCCTGCTGATGCACCTCTGAACTGAGTTTGTGCTTGAAGACTGAGGGCGAGATTGCAGACCAGAATACAACCTCATGAAACCTGGAATAGGGAGTAAGACAAGGGCAGGGCTGGGTGTACTTATTCCCTTCTCACAAACACTGCAGGTGGCAGTCCTTGTCCTAGGATGGAGGAATGAGTCAGAGCGGGACCAAAGGCCATAAATATCACGATGGGAGTTCCTCACAAACAGATGTATGAGGAGTGGGGTGATAAATGTTTCCCTCTTAAGAAGTAGTAGTAAACTAGGTTAAAGGGTTGGTGGGTGGGTCAAGAATAGGGAGGTGTTTTCTGGGGAGGTGGAGCAGCCCGTGGGAGGGCCTATGTATGCCTAGCACTGTATGTGCCTAGTGCTGGGTGTGTATAGGAATGAACAGGGTTTGGTCCCACCCCCAAGTCATCTGTGGTTTATATGGGGGATAAATACAGAAGGATACCACCACAATGAACAAGACAAACTTAAATACAGCTAAAGAGGGTAAGTGCAATATAGGTTGATATTACTGAGGAAGTCAAGCTGAATTCTCAGCATGTACTAGCGGAGGAGAGGAAGAAGGAGGGGAAAGAGAGAAGAGGAAGATTAGGAAAGACTTCCTGGAGGGGCATTTATCTGGTCCTCAAGGGTGGGTGGAATTCCCATCAGGGTAGGGTGAAGAGCAGGGCACCCCAGGGAGCAGGAACTACGTGGTGCTTCTCCTGGCCTATTTTGTTCAGTGTTCTCACCTGTGTAATTGTTTCCACATTGTTCCAGCCTTTGAGGGAGGGAAGGCTCCTCCCATCACCTCCCTAAGGTTCTGTGACGCCCTAGAGCACAGACCCTACATTCTGCGCTCTTGCCCTCTGTTCTCTCACTGTCCCACACAAAGTGATCCTACCCTCAGGCTTCCTGATACTGCTGCTTTTATGGCTTGTGTGGGAGGGAGGCTCTAAGCAAGCCAGGATGCAAGTTCACAATTACGATAACTTTATTAGTGGTTTGAGGTCAAGATTGCAGAGAATCAGAATTTTTCTCAGTGGAATGTAATACACTTAGGTGAGTGGCAGAGGAGTTTTCATTGTACGCTATGCCTGTCACATGGAATGACATTGTCATCCTTTTTTCTTCCCCCTACTTTCTAAAGCTTTTAAAGAAACAAGCTTGAGAGAGTGCCTCTTTAGAAGTGGGAGGAGTAGGGGGAAAGTTTCCTTCTCAGGAGCACATGTGACAAGTCTTTATCTGATGCCTTATGCAGAAATAGTGGGATTCCCACTTAAGACTCTTTTATTCTTAAGTAAAACAATAGATTGAAAGCATGTCTATTCTCAAAGATTCATCAAAGAACTATCTATATTTAATACTTTTAGATGTTTTTCTTGCCCTAAAATAATTTATATATAGTGAAAGCACAGGTGAGGTCTTGCCACACTGAATATTTTTGAACCCTTTTAGCATTTACAGCCCCAGTTTACAAGCAGGCAGTTTTAAGGGAATCATATCTACTAGGGAAAAGAAGAGGCAACCTTTTATCAGAATGCCAGAAGTGTTTATCGACAGGCTGTTGTCGATCATAGGAGACAATTTGGAACAGCTTTCCAGGTCTCCTGTTACAACCCTTCAGGTTTTAGCTACTCAGCAAATTTTAAAAAGGCACCTTTCCTCCGGGTGCGGGCAGCCCCAGGCCAGCTTGGTAGGGCTTGGCAGGCTGAGTACCTGCTGAGTTTCAGTGCCTACTTTGTGCCTCAGCCCAGGGCCTTTCTTCAGTGATTCACCTGCAGACTTGTGGCTGTGTTCAGCAACAGGCTGAGGAGCTATTAGCTTCTGTGGTTTGGGTTGCTGAATTTCCTATTTTTGCCAAAATTACATCCTCTTAAACTTGAGGATTGTGATGGTTAATTTTATTTGTTAGCTTGACTGGATCATGGGGTGCCCAGGTATTTGGCTAAGCATTATTTTTAGGTGTGTTTGTGATGGTGTTTCTAGATGAGATTAGCATTTGAATCAGTAGACAGAATAAAGCGGATTTTCCTCCCCAAATGCAGCTGGGCATTATCCAATCCCTAGAGAGCCTGATTAGAACAAAAAGATGGAGGAAGGGAGAACTCTCTCAATCTCAATTTCCCTCTCTCTCTCTCTTTCTCTCTCTCTCCTTCCCTCTCACCCTCCCTCCCTCTTTGCCTCCCTCTCTTCCTAACTACTTGAGCTGGGACATTGACCTTCTCCTGCTCTCAGGCTGGGACTGACACCGTTGGGGATCCTGGTTCTCAGGCCTTTAGACTTAGACTGGAACTACCCGCCAGGCTCTCCTGTGATTCCAGCTTGCAGATGGCAGATCATGGGACTTCTCAGCCTCCATAATCACGTCAGTCAATTCCTTATTTTTTACACACACACACACACACACACACACACACACACACACACTTACTGGTTCTGTTTCTCTGGAGAACCCTTACTAATACAGAGTCAATAACGAATAAAATTGTTTGATTTCTCACAAATACATTAAGAAGTTTTCTTGACCAAAAGATGTTCATTCTCATTAGAATCACTTTTTTTTCCGCCTGATTTTCCACATCACTTCTCCTTTTTAGACCACAACGTTGCAATCTTCCCAACCCTTTTGTTTCAGGCTGCATTTCCACAGTGTACCTCAGTGCTTTTAAGGCTCTTCTGGAAATTCCAGTTTATTCATATCTATCCTCGTAGAGATGTTCTCTAGAGAAGGGTCAAGGAGTAGAATTTTTTATTTAGTCACTTTAAAAATGGGTCATATCTTTAAAACTGTTAACTCAAGAGTTCCTGCACATTTTAAATTAAGTGATTTTGAGACTATTAAAGAAAGAAAACAGATTTCATAAAAACGTTATATATTTAATATATTCACCCATTTATTGAGTGCCAGGTACTACCTAGGTGCTTTGGAGAAAACAGAAGATTAAATTGTTGTCCATGTAATTACAGTTCTTACAGTTTAATGACATAGTTAGATAAAAATAAACATTTTGAAATAAGATACAGTGGATCTAAAAAAATAAGCATGTTCCAAGTGCTACAGCAGTTCAGATAAAAGAGAGCTGTTTTCTGGTTAGTGGGACTTGGGAAAGCTTAATGGAAGTGACTTTTGAACTAAGGTTGAATAATGAATTGGATGACAGTGGGCTGGGGAGAGAATTACAGACCAGTGGTGTGGCAAAGCACAGACAGTAGGGTTGGGGGGGGATGGTATGTGGTCTGATTTAACTGAAACAGGGTATTAAGAGAAGTTATTGACAGAGTACCTACTATATGCATGCATTGTTTCTAATCTACAAACGCTCTAAGACAGGCATCGTTATTCCCTTAATAGATGAAAAGATCTTCATCTCAGAGAAGTTAAGTAATGTCCATAGTTATTTACCTGTAAGTGGTGATGTTGGGAGTCAAGTGCAGATCTACCTGACTCAAAAACCTGTGTTCTTTCTGCTCTACTACTACTGTCCTTAACTTGTGTACGTGGAGGAGAAAATATGGAATGATACATCATTCATGTAGTAGGTTGTTTAGGGTAAGAGAGAGGAGGCATAGGCAAGGAAAAGAATATGCTATGATTGAAAAGGACTTGTTGATAGGATATTTTTCTGGTGAAGTCACGCTCATATCTAGATGACACAATAGAAATGATGATGATATGTAGCTGTCATTTACTGAATGCCAAAAACAGGCCAAAAATTACATCATCAGTGATGCTCACAACTACAGGTAGCACAGTCGTGTGATTTGTTACCTGATGTAGTAGAAAGAGCAGAGGTGTAGAGCCCAAAAGAACTTGGTTCAACTCCTGCTTTTATTCTTTTCTAGTTACTGAACTCTAGGCAGATTATTTAATATTTATGAACTTCAATATCCTCATCTGTAAAATGGGTATATATGCATATGTCATGGAGTTGTGAATGTTAGAAAAAAATTTTTAAAACCTATAATGCATTTTATAACAACAAAAGCAGAAGAATTAGGTAATAAAAATAAAATTCTGCTATAAAAGCAAGGGTATCTCTGAGCATGTCTAAATGAAAAACATGGTAATAGTATGACAAAAATGTGAATAGTCATAGTACCAAAATTTAACCTACCTTAATAAAGGCTGTTCTTTCATTTACAAAAAGAATTGTGTGCCAGAATAGGCAACTGAGGATATGACTATGAATTTAAATATATTCTGAGAACTGAGAGGATTTATATTAGTGTATATAACAGCAAAATACACCTAAAAGTTATTGTTGTACAACCTCATGAAAAATACAACTCATTCTTACTATGGTGAAATATGCTTTTATATCCATAGTATTAATGCAGTTCTGGCTAGATTTTTTTAATGACAGTTTTTAATTCTTTTTGAGAAGAAATTCAGTACATCAAAAGTAGGTCATGCTGTGCATAGATTTCTTTTCCTAGCTTGATGTGTGCTTACATAGTAGACTGAGAATTGAATCTTCTCAGAATGAAAAATGGCTGATTGTGACTTTTATAGCAAGCATCGGAAATATTATAAACATATTATTGAAAGTGTTGCTGCAATTGTTTTGAATGTAATATTCTTGCAAAAAACACTTGTCTAGAAGGCTTTGTTTTTGTTAATAGACTCTTCTAATTGAGACTCTTGCGTGAAAACCTCCCAAAGGGAAATCCTATAATTGGAGAAGGCAGGGAGAGAGTATACAGCATTCCAGATATTTTCACCTTCCTGAAGCCTTAGCCCTTAATGTTTTATTTAACCTCTTACCCTATCCCAGGACACTGGACCTCGATTAATTTATCCAGAGAAATGTTTGGACATTAATTTTAAAAAGTCACACAAATAAATGTAAAATTACAACTGTGATAAGTGCTAAGAAGGGCACCGTGAGAGCATACAATAGGGAACCTAGCATAATTGGGGGTTTAGTTCACTGAAGAACTGACAAATGTACGAAAACCTGACTTGTGGGTAGGAGATTTTAGCAGGTGCATGGGGTAGGACGATTAAGAGAGCATTCTTTCACAGAGGAACAGCATTGTACAATCCCTGTAGTAGGATGGAGCATTTGAAGAAGTGAAAGGGGGCCGAGTATGGTAGTGCATAGGGGTTAGGGAGCATAATATAAGATTTGTGTTTTTAAAATTTCATTCTCTTGTGCAGTATAGAAAAGAGATTAGAAGGAGGAGAAGCAGAATCAGGGAACCTAACTGGGGGATTATAGCAGCAGTATAGCTAAGTGATGGTGGTACATTGGATTAAGGAGATGAAGGTGGAAACACAGCATCAAATGGATTGAATCAAAATATATTTAGGAGGTAACAATGAAATGGACTTGATGATGGATTATATATGGAGGTGAAGGATCAGGGAAAACTGAAGAGGACTCCTAGGTTTCTAGTTTGAGCAACTGTTTGGAAGGTGGTGTCAGTTATTAAGGTAAGTATTTGGGAAGAGAATTAGACTTGAGAGGGAGATTATGTGTTTGGTTTAAGACATGTTAATTGCCTTTGAAACATCCAAGTGGATATACTAGCAGGCAGTTGATATATGGGTTTAAACTCAGAAAAGTCTGAATTCATTCACTCTCTTATCTCTAGTGACTAGAATATTGTATGCATTTAATAAATATTTATAGAATGAATGAATGAATGGGCTGGAGAAATAAATTCACTGGAGTCATTGGCTTATGATTGATAACTGAATCCTACTGGATAAAATTCCTAAGAGCAGAATATAGAATGAGGAGAAAAGATGACATAGAAAAAACCCATAGAAAATCCTCCATTTAATGACTCTGAAGAAGGGGGAAGAACACAGAGAAATAGAGAGATTGCAAGAAAACTAGATGAGATGCTGTCTTGAAAACCAGGAGGGAGAGGTCAACCATGTCAAAACTGCTGATAAGTTGTGTATGGTGAGGACAAAAATGCCCTTTGGGTTTAGATAGTGAATGCCTTTGGTTAACTTAGCAAGAGCTATTTTGATAAAGAGTGAGTGGGAAGTAAGGGGATAAGGATAATATATAAAGGGTGATGTGGGGATAAAGGGAAGTGATTGATTGATTGATTGCCAGGGATTTGACTTTGGTTAAGTCCCACTGGGAAAGATGAATTCAGACTGTGTGTGTGTGTATGTGTCTGTGTGTGCATGTGTGTGATTTGAAAATATAAGAAAGATAAGAAATAATCTATTATATAAAGTTTTTGTGAAGGTCAGTGGAGATGAAACTACTAGATGAAACTATCTATCTATACTACCATGGTCCTGAATGAATATTTTTGAGGATAATAAATAAAAGCCGAGGAAGAGAGTTAGTTCTCAGAGGGGAGATGGGCAGTATCTTTTTTCTTACTGGTGTCATGGGAAGGGTTTAGAAGTAAGCTGACATACTGAGCAAGATGATCTTTGTTTCCTCTGTGAAATAGAAGGACACGTCATGTCCTTCATGTAAAGAGGATAATTTAGAGTGGGAATGTTGGAGGCTTGAGAAAAATGAGGGCACTTTATGTAGTCATTTTAGAAAGTGAGCATGAGGTTCTGAGGAATACCATAGGCAGGCAGGTAGAAGGCGGTCAGGTAGAGCTCATTTGGAGTTGATACTATGAATTCATAGTGATGTTAGTCTGCCCTGATGGTGGACTTTCTCCAGCAGTGCTCAGCACTCAGGGCAGGAATGGAGAAAGAAAACATGCAGAGGTGGGATTTTGCCACACCACTGAGATATAAAGACAGAGGAGCAAGAGAGTTTAGAATACTGACAGGACTTTTCCTGTAATGATGGACCAAGTAACCTAAGCTGGATACATGAAGAAAAGGGGAGGCTCCTAACGTGCTCCTGATGTATTGACACTAAACAGAGGGTTCAGTGGACATGTGTTTCCAAAAAGGTTGAAGATTGACCGTAATTTGGAGTAGTTGAATAAGCAAGCTCCAAATGTAGAAGTTTTTGTCAAAAAATGGAATTCTTGAATAAGTGACTTTAGATAAGAAGTAGTTATAGGTGACAAGAAAGTCTTTTCTATACTTTTCTATAGGTGCGAAGGTCTTTTCTGTCTCTATAATAGGTATGTCGTGCTTTGGTAATCACAAAATAAGTGTAAAACAAAAGACATCCTCATTTTTCTTTTAATTGCAGTCAATATTTTAAACTGCTAAAGGAATGAAAGGAAGTCTAGAGAAAAAGGAGTAAATAGTGAATAAAAAATCTTGGGTGATTAAAAAGTTTAAGTGGAATTAAACCAACAGTAAACATCTTCTCAGTTTCTGAAATCCATTCGAGATCTTATATCCCATTCCCCAGGACAGCTGTCTCTAGGAACCCACTTCCAGCCTGATTGTTTTGTTAGCTTAGGAACAAGGAGCTGTTCTCCCAGCCTGGCTCACAGTGGCTGCCTCAGAAAGAAAAAAGGACATGATCAGTTCTTGTTGGCATAGTTAGGGGAAAAAAGAAGGTGCATTATAGTTTTCAAAATATTTTTGAGGATAATATTCAAATGGAGGAAATTTCTTAGCATCAAGTTATACCATATATGTGATATATTAGTATTAGGATCAGAGTTTCAAACTGAATCTTACTTCTAGTAGGGACTTAGAGATCATCTAGTTCAGCAAATTTATTTTCACATGAAGAAACTGAGATTTAAAGAATGATTGAATCAATATTCGAGCTTCGGAGGAGCTTCAAGATGGCGGAAGAGTAAGACGCGGAGATCACCTTCCTCTCCACAAATACATCAGAAATACATCTACATGTGGAACAACTCCTACAGAACACCTACTGAATGCTGGCAGAAGACCTCAGACCTCCCAAAAGGCAAGAAACTCCCCAGGTACCTGGGTAGGGCAAAAGAAAAAAGAAATAACAGAGACAAAGAATAGGGACGGGACCCGCACCAGTGGGAGGGAGCTGTGAAGAAGGAAAGGTTTCCACACACTAGGAAGGCCCTTCGCGGGCGGAGACTGCGGGTGGCGGAGGGGAGAAGCTTCGGAGCCACGGAGGAGAGCGCAGCCACAGGGGTGCGGAGGGCAAAGCGGAGAGATTCCCGCACAGAGGCTCGGCGCCGAGCAGCACTCACCAGCCCGAGAGGCTTGTCTGCTCACCCGCCGGGGCGGGCGGGGGCTGGGAGCTGAGGCTCGGGCTTTGGAGGTCGGATCCCAGGGAGAGGACTGGGGTTGGCTGCGTGAACACAGCCTGAAGGGGTTAGCGCACCACAGCTAGCCGGGAGGGAGTCCGGGAAAAAGTCTGCAGCTGCCGAAGAGGCAAGAGACTTTTTCTTGCCTCTTTGTTTCACGGCGCGCAAGGAGAGGGGATTCAGAGCGCCGCCTAAACGAACTCCAGAGACGGGCGCGAGCCGCGGCTATCAGCGCGGATCCCACAGCAACAGGGACGCAGAGGGAAAAACGGAGAGATTCCCGCACAGAGGATCGGTGCTGAGCAGCACTCACCAGCCCAAGAGGCTTGTCTGCTCACCCGCCGGGGCGGGCGGGGGCTGGGAGCTGAGGCTCGGGCTTCGGAGGTCGGATCCCAGGGAGAGGACTGGGGTTGGCGGCGTGAACACAGCCTGAAGGGGTTAGCGCACCACAGCTAGCCGGGAGGGAGTCCGGGAAAAAGTCTGCAGCTGCCGAAGAGGCAAGAGACTTTTTCTTGCCTCTTTGTTTCACGGCGCGCAAGGAGAGGGGATTCAGAGCGCCGCCTAAACGAACTCCAGAGACGGGCGCGAGCCGCGGCGATCAGCGCGGACCCCAGAGACGGGCATGAGACGCTAAGGCTGCTGCTGCCGCCACCAAGAAGCCTGTGTGCAAGCACAGGTCACTATCCACACCGCCCCTCCCGGGAGCCTGTGCAGCCCGCCACGGCCAGGCTCCCGTGATCCAGGGACAACTTCCCCGGGAGAACGCACGGCGCGCCTCAGGCTGGTGCAACGTCACGCCGGCCTCTGCCGCCGCAGGCTTGCCCTGCATTCCCTACCCGTCCCTCCCCCTGGCCTGAGTGAGCCAGATCCCCCGAATCAGCTGCTCCTTTAACCCCGTCCTGTCTGAGCGAAAAACAGAAGCCCTCAGGCGACCTACACGCAGAGGCGGGTCCAAATCCAAAGCTGAACCCCGGGAGCTGTGCGAACAAAGAAGAGAAAGGGAAATCTCTCCCAGCAGCCTCAGGAGCAGCGGATTAAATCTCCACAATCAACTTGATGTACGCTGCATCTGTGGAATACCTGAAGAGAACGAATCATCCCAAATTGAGGAGGTCGACTTTGGGCGCAACGATATAAATATTTTTTTCCCTTTTTCTCTTTTTGTGAGTGTGTATGTGTATGCTTCTGTGTGTGATTTTGTCTGTGTAGCTTTGCTTTTACCATTTGTCCTAGGGTTCTGTCTCTCCTTTTTTTTTTTATTACTTAAAAAATTTTTTTAATAATTATTTTTTATTTTTTATTTTAATAACTTTTATTTTATTTTACTTTATTTTATCTTCTTCTTTCTTTCTTTCCTTTTTTTCCCTCCCTTTTATTCTGAGCCACGTGGATGACAGGCTCTTGGTGCTCCAGCCAGGCATCAGGGCTGTGCCTCTGAGGTGGGAGAGCCAACTTCAGGACACTGGTCCACAAGAGACCTCCCAGCTCCATGTAATATCAAATGGCAAAAATCTCCCAGAGATCTCCATCTCAACATCAAGACCCAGCTTCACTCAACGACCAGCAAGCTACAGTGCTGGACACCCTATGCCAAACAACTAACAAGACAGGAACACAAACCCATCCATAAGCAGAGAGGCTGCCTAAAATCATAATAAGGCCACAGACACCCCAAAACACACCACCAGAAGTGGACCTGCCCACCAGAAAGACAAGATGCAGCCTCATCCACCAGAACACAGGCACTAGTCCCCTCCACCAGGAAGCCTACACAACCCACTGAACCAACCTTAGCCACTGGGGACAGACACCAAAAACAACAGGAACTACGAACCTGCAGCCTGCAAAAAGGAGACCCCAAACACAGTAAGATAAGCAAAATGAGAAGACAGAGAAACACACAGCAGATGAAGGAGCAAGGCAAAAACGCACCAGACCTAACAAATGAAGAGGAAATAGGCAGTCTACCTGAAAAAGAATTCAGAAAAATGATAGTAAAGATGATCCAAAATCTTGGAAATAGAATGGAGAAAATACAAGAAACGTTTAACAAGGACCTAGAAGAATTAAAGAGCAAACAAACAGTGATGAACAACACAATAAATGAAATTAAAAATTCTCTAGAAGGGATCAATAGCAGAATAACGTAGGCAAAAGAACGGATAAGTGACCTGGAAGATAAAATAGTGGAAATAACTACTGCAGAGCAGAATAAAGAAAAAAGAATGCAAAGAATAGAGGACAGTCTCAGAGACCTCTAGGACAACATTAAACACACCAACATTCGAATTATAGGGGTCCCAGAAGAAGAAGAGAAAAAGAAAGGGACTGAGAAAATATTTGAAGAGATTATAGTCGAAAACGTCCCTAATATGGGAAAGGAAATAGTCAAGTCCAGGAAGCACAGAGAGTCTCATACAGGATAAATCCAAGGAGAAACACACCAAGACACATATTAATCAAACTATCAAAAATTAAATACAAAGAAAAAATATTAAAAGCAGCAAGGGAAAAACAACAAATAACACACAAGGGAATCCCCATAAGGTAAACAGCTGATCTTTCAGCAGAAACTCTGCAAGCCAGAAGCGAGTGGCAAGACATATTTAAAGTGATGAAAGGAGAAAAACCTACAACCAAGATTACTCTACCCACCAAGGATCTCATTCAGATTTGACAGAGAAATTAAAACCTTTACAGACAAACAAAAGCTAAGAGAATTCAGCACCACCAAACCAACCTTACAACGAATGCTAAAGGAACCTCTCTAGGCAGGAAACACAAGAGAAGGAAAATATCTACAATAAGAAACCCAAAACAATTAAGAAAATGGTAATAGGAACATACATATTGATAATTACCTTAAATATAAATGGATTAAATGCTCCAACCAGAAGACATAGACTGGCTGAATGGATACAAAAACAAGACCCGTATATATGCTGTCTACAAGAGACCCACTTCAGAACTAGGGACACATACAGACTGAAAGTGTGGGGATGGAAAAAGATATTCCATGCAAATGGAAATCAAAAGAAAGCTGGAGTAGCAATTCTCATATCAGATAAAATAGGCTTTAAAACAAAGACTATTACAAGAGACAAAGAAGGACACTACATAATGATCAAGGGATCAATCCAAGAAGAAGATATAACAATTGTAAATATTTATGCACCCAACACAGGAGAACCTCAATACATAAGTCAAATACCAACAGCCATAAAAGGGGAAATCAACAGTAATGCAAGCATAGTAGGGGACTTTAACACCCCACTTTCACCAATGGACAGATCATCCAAAATGAAAATAAATAAGGAAACACAAGCTTTAAATGATACATTAAACAAGATGGACTTGATTGATATTTATAGGACATTCCATCCAAAAACAACAGAATACACATTCTTCTCAAGTGCTCATGGAGCATTCTCCAAGATAGATCATATCGTGGGTCACAAATCAAGCCTTGGTAAATTTAAGACAATTGAAATCATATCAAGTATCTTTACTGACCACAACGCTATGAGACTAGATATCAATTACAGGAAAAAGTCTGTAAAAAATACAAACACATGGAGGCTAAACAATACACTACTTAATAACCAAGAGATCACTGAAGAAATTAAAGAGGAAATCAAAAATACATAGAAACAAATGACAATGAAAACACGACGACCCAAAACCTATGGGATGCAGCAAAAGCAGTTCTATGAGGGAAGTTTATAGCAATACAATCCTACCTTAAGAAATAAGAAAAATCTCAAATAAACAACCTAACCTTACACCTAAAGCAATTAGAGAGAGAAGAACAAAAAAACCCCAAAATTAGCGGAAGGAAAGAAATCATAAAGATCAGATCAGAAATAAATGAAAAAGAAATGAAGGAAATGATAGCAAAGATCATTAAAACTACAAGCTGGTTCTTTGAGAAGGTAAAGAAAATTGATAAACCATTAGCTAGACCCATCAAGAAAAAAGGGAGAAGACTCAAATCAATAGAATTAGAAATGAAAAAGGAGAAATAACAGCTGACACTGCAGAAATACAAAGGATCATGAGAGATTACTACAAGCAACTCTATGCCAATAAAATGGACAACCTGGAAGAAATGGACAAATTCTTAGAAAAGCACAACCTTCTGAGACTGAACCAGGAAGAAATAGAAAATATAAACAGACCAATCACAAGCACTGAAATTGAAACTGTGATTAAAAATTTTCCAACAAACAAAAGCCCAGGAACAGATGGCTTCACAGGCGAATTCTATCAATCATTTAGAGAAGAGCTAACACCTATCCTTCTCAAACTCTTCCAAAATATAGCAGAGGGAGGAACACTCCCAAACTCATTGTACAAGGTCACCATCACCCTGATACCAAAACCAGACAAAGATGTTACAAAGAAAGAAAACTACAGGCCAATGTCACTGATGAACATAGATGCAAAAATCCTCAACAAAATACTAGCCAACAGAATCCAACAGCACATTAAAAGGATCATACACCATGATCAAGTGGGGTTTATCCCAGGAATGCAAGGATTCTTCAATATACGCAAATCAATCAATGTGATACACCATATTAAGAAATTGAAGGAGAAAAACCATATAATCATCTCAATAGATGCAGAAAAAGCTTTTGACAAAATTCAACACCCATTTATGATAAAAACCCTCCAGAAAGTAGGCATAGAGGGAACTTCCCTCAACATAATAAGGGCCATATATGACAAACCCACAGCCAACATCGTCCTCAATAGTGAAAAACTGAAACTATTTCCACTAAGATCAGGAACAAGACATGGTTGCCCACTCTCACCACTATTATTCAACATTGTTTTGGAAGTTTTAGCCACAGCAATCAGAGAAGAAAAAGAAATAAAAGGAATACAAATCGAGAAAAAAGAAGTAAAGCTGTCACTGTTTGCAGATGACATGATACTATACATAGAGAATCCTAAAGATACTACCAGAAAACTACTAGAGGTAATCAACGAATTTGGTAAAGTAGCAGGATACAAAATTAATGCACAGAAATCTTGCATTCCTATATGCTAATGATGAAAAATCTGAAAGTGAAATTAAGGAAACACTCCCTTTTACCATTGCAACAAAAAGAATAAAATACCTAGGAATAAACCTACCTAAGGAGACAAAAGACCTGTATGCAGAAAACTATAAGACACTGCTGAAAGAAATTAAAGATGATACAAACAGATGGAGAGATATACCATGTTCTTGGATTGGAAGAATCAACATTGTGAAAATGACTATACTACCCAAAGCAATCTACAGATGCAGTGCAATCCCTATCAAACTGCCACTGGCATTTTTCAAAGAACTAGAACAAAAAATTTCACAATTTGTATGGAAACACGAAAGATCCCAAATAGCCAAAGCAATCTTGAGAAAGAAAAACGGAGCCAGAGGAATCAGGCTCCCTGACATCAGACTATACTACAAAGCTACAATAATCAAGACAGTATGGTACTGGCACAAAAACAGAAATATAGATCAATGGTACAGGACAGAAAGCCCAGAGATAAACCCACGCACATATGGTCACCTTATTTTTGATAAAGGAGGCAAGAATATATAATGGAGAAAAGACAGCCTCTTCAGTAAGTGGTGCTGGGAAAACTGTACAGCTACATGTAAAAGAATGAAATTAGAACACTCCCTAACACCATACACAAAAATAAACTCAAAATGGATTAAAGACCTAAATATAAGACCAGACACTCTAAAACTCTTAGAGGAAAACATAGGCAGAACGCTCTATGACATAAATCACAGCAAGATCCTTTTTGACCCACCTCCTAGAGAAATGGAAAAACAAAAAACAAAAAACAAATGGGACCTAATGAGACTTAAAAGCTTTTGCACAGCAAAGGAAACCATAAACAAGATGAAAAGACAACCCTCAGAATGGGAGAAAATATTTGCAAATGAAGCAACTGACAAAGGGTTAATCTCCAAAATTTACAAGCAGCTCATGCAGCTCAATATCAAAAAAACAAACAACCCAATCCAAAAATGGGCAGAAGACCTAAATAGACATTTCTCCAAAGAAGATATACAGATTGCCAACAAACACATGAAAGGATGCTCAACACCTAACTAATCATTAGAGAAATGCCAATCAAAACTACAATGAGATATCATCTCACACCAGTCAGAATGGCCATCATTAAAAAATCTACAAACAAGAAATGCTGGAGAGGTTGTGGAGAAAAGGGAACCCTCTTGCACTGTTGGTGGGAATGTAAATTGATACAGCCACTATGGAGAACAGTATGGAGGTTCCTTAAAAATCTAAAAATAGAACTACCATATGACCCAGCAATCCCACTACTGGGCATATACCCTGAGAAAACCATAATTCCAAAACAGTCATGTACCAAAATATTCACTGCAGCTCTATTTACAATAGCCAGGACTTGGAAGCAACCTAAGTGTCCATCAAGAGATGAATGGGTAAAGAAGATGTGACACATATATACAATGGAATATTACTCAGCCATAAAAAGAAACGAAATTGAGTTATTTGTAGTGAGGTGATGGACCTAGAGTCTGTTATACAGAGTGAAGTAAGTCAGAAAGAGAAAAACAAATACCGTATGCTAACACATATATATGGAATCTAAAAAGCAAGAAAAAAATGGTCATGAAGAACCTAGGGGCAGGACGCGAATAAAGATGCAGACCTACTAGAGAATGGACTTGAGGAAACGGGGAGGGGGAAGGGTAAGCTTGGACAAAGTGAGAGAGTGGCATGGACATATATACACTACCAAATGTAAAATAGATAGCTAGTGGGAAGCAGCCACATAGCACAGGGAGATAAGCTCACTGCTTGGTGACCACCTAGAGGGGTGGGATAGGGAGGGTGGGAGGGAGGGAGATGCAAGAGGGAAGAGATATGGGGATATATGTATATGTATAGTTGATTCAATTTGTTATAAAGCAGAAACTAACACACCATTGTAAAGCATTTATACTCCAATAAAGATGTTAAAAAATAAAATTCTAGCTTCTTTCCCCCACCGTATCCTGGTGAGGGTGTGCAACTTGCTAAACAGGGAATCTAAACCTTTCCTGATAAAATGTAAAATCTTAGTTCCCATATTCAAGGCAAAACTGAATGCCTTCTCTACGCTTGTGGTTTTGGTCTGGTGAGATTCTTAATTAATGGCATAACCTTAGAGCAGCATTTCCCAAACTGTGTTCCAACAAAAGTTAATAGATGTTCTATTAATGTTGTATGATATATTCCCCCTTGGACATGCACACCTCACATGAGCATATAAAAACCTATCATACGTCCTGAAGTGAATTACATTTTAAAACTTTACTTAACCTAGTCAAATTTACTATATATTTTTAAGGATTAGATTGTTTTGATGATAGAGCAGGAACAAACTTCAGGGATTTATTTACAGGCATGCAATTGTATGGAGAAACCATCATAAATGCTTATTGAACTTGCCTACCCTTTTCCTCAATAATCTATCAAGGCCTTCCAGGGTGGATGCACTGGAGCGCAGCAAGCAGCCTTGGAGAAATTTGGAAAGGATGGTAAGGCAACATTAAAGCATCCACTATGACAGCAAACAGAAGAGTCACAGTTAAAATGGCCACCTATGGGGATGACCTAAGGCTTCAGCTAATGAAGATCATCTCCTAAAGCAACTAAAAATTAGTCATTAGATTTTTGTGGCTGGTCAAAGCATTGATTCTAAAAGGCCTCTTAAAAATGTAGTTATTTAAAATGGAAGGGACAATATATCAGAAGGGTAGGCTGATGTATGAATATGCAAAATGAGATTGCTAAATTCCAACATTTCTTTAACAATCATTTAATAAAATGTTTCAGTGAAGAATAGGCCATCCAAACAAAGAGTCTTGTGGATATTTACCTTATTTAAGTCAAATGGAGAGAATTATAGAGGCTACATTTTAAAATTGGCTTTTAAAAAATCTTACATGACATAAAATATATACTTCTAAAGTGTATGATTCAGTGGTTTTTAGTATATTAACAAAGTTATGTTACTATAACTAACTAACTAACTATAACTAAAATCTGATTCCAGACATTTCCCTCACCCCCAGAAGAATCCTTATGCCCATTTGCAATCACTCCAAATTCCCTCTACTCCCAGACTCTGGAAACCATTAGTCTTCCTCTTTCTATGGATTTGCCTATTCTGGACATTTCATAGAAATGGAATCATGTAATATGTGCCCTTATGTGTCTGGCTTCTTTCACTTAGCATAATGTTTTCAAGATTCATCCATGTTATAGCATGTATTAATAGTTCATTACTCTTGATGGCTGAATAATATTCCATTGTATGGATACACCACATTTTATTTATCCTTTATCAGCTGATGGACATTTGGATCATTTATATTTTTTGACAATTATGAATAATGTTGCTATAAACATTCCTGTATAAGTTTTTGTGTAGTTATGTTTCAGTTCTCTTGGGTATATACCTAGAAATGGGATTTCTGGATCAAATGGTAACTCTATGTTTAAATTTTTGACAAACTGCTAAAGTGCTTTCCAAAGTGGCTGTACTGTTTTGCATTCACACTAACAGTGTAAGAGGGTCCCAATTTGAGGGTCCCAAAATGCAAACATTTTTTGTTGTCTATCTCTTTGATTCTAGCCATCCTAGTGGGTAAGAAATGTTATCTTATTGTGGTTTTGATTTGCATTTCCCTAATGGCTAATGATGTTGAGCATTTTTACCTGTGCTTATTGGCTATATGTTTATCTTCTTTGGAGAAATGTCTATTTAGGTTCTTTGCCCATTTTGAATTTGGGTTATATGCCTTTTTATTGTTGAGTTGTATGAGTTATTCATATATTCTGTATACTAGTCCCTTATCAGATATGATTTACAAATATTATTGATATCTCCCATTCTGTGGATTGTCTTTTCACTTTCTTGATAGTGTCCTTTGAATCATAAATGCATTCATTAAAAATTTTCTCTTCCTTATAATTTTTTAATTGAAGTATAGTTTCTGTATAATATTATACATTATAGGTGTACAATATTGTGATTAACAAATTTTAAAGGTTATACTCCATTTATAGTTATTATAAAATACTGGTTATTTTCCCTGTGTTGTACAATATATCCTTATAGCTTTTTATTTATTTATTTATTTATTTATTTATTTTTGGCTGCTACTCTTCATTGCAGTGCGCGGGCCTGTCACTGAGGTGGCTTTGTTGTTGTGAAGCATGGGCTCTAGGCGCGCGGGCTTCAGTAGTTGTGGCATGCGGGCTCAATAGTTGTGGCTTGCAGGCTCTAGAGCGCAGGCTCAGTAGTTGTGGCGCACAGGCTTAGTTGCTCCGTGGCATGTGGGGTCTTCCCGGACCAGGGCTCAAACCCGTGTCCCCTGCATTGGCAGGCGGATTCTTAACCACTGCGTCACCAGGGAAGTCCCTCCTTGGAGCTTATTTTATACCTTATTTATAGTTTGTACCTCTTACTCCTTTACCCCTTCATGCCCCTCCCCCCTTCCCTCTTCCCACTGATAACCACCAGTTTGTTCTCTATATCTGTGAGCCAAATGCATTCATTTTTATGTCAGCTATCTTAGAATTGAAAACTTGGAGGCAGTGGCTAACAGTGAATGAAAATTTAACAGATACAAATAAAATAAATGTCCAAGAACATATTATTTTATGGGACTCTTTCATTTCTTTAAATTCAACTAGCTAGAATTATTTGCTAAATATTTTCCCATTCAAATTTTTGGAATGAAGGATTTGCCTTTTGAATAGAATTCTTCACTTCATTGTAAAGAACATGATGTTCTTGCCTTCATGCTTTCTCATAAAACTGGCTCTTTATTGTACCCTTTGCTTAATGAGTAGGAAGAGACCTTGGAGCAAGTTTATTTCATGGTGAGGCACAAAGATACAATAGATGGGTGACAGTGCAGCTCACATACTCAGTTTCCCAAACATTGCAGGTGAAAACTCAACTTTCCTGACTCTTCTTTCTCAACCATGTCTCAATGAGAATGGAACAAGTCAAGAATGAGCAAAATCTTAAAGCAACAACAGGTTCCCAAAACAGTATCAGGGACTCACTTTCAGTTTGGAAAGTAATGTTTCCCCTGGATATCTAGTGGGATATCTTTGTAATAATTATAATGATAGTGCCAAAATACTTGGTATTTTTTATGGAATGTGTCCTATACATACATTAATTCAGTTAACCCTGTGAAGTAGATATTTTAAGTATCTCCACTCTCAGATGAGGAAACTAATTTTTAGAGAGGTTAAATAAATTGCCTTAGATTGCACAGCTAGTTAATGGTCAAACCATGAAATCCCTTTCAAAGAGGGGTTTAAAGGGGAGAACCTTGGTTCTATACTGAAAATGCCAAAGGCAATCAACTTCTACTACAGGCCTCTGCTGATTATTTGATTTCTAAGGCAGCCTTCTTACTCTAAAAGTCTGGCCACCTATGACTCTGTTTCCATTGTCTGTTCAGGGTTGGGATGATGATGTGTGTGGATTTTGATGATGAGAATAATAACAGCAACAACTGTAATAATAATAACTTCTTTGAGCATCTCCACTGGCCAGGTACATTCCCTTTGTCACCCTAAATTTCTGCAACAGTATTCTAAGGTAAGGCATTTATATCCAGTTTACCAATGAAGAAACTGAGGTGTACAGTGGACTATGACTACTTTGGGGTTATGCAGTGGCAGAACTGAGAATGAAACTAGTTTTATTTGACTTTGAAATACTGGCCATCATTACATGAAGATTTAGGACCTTTTTTGACCAATCTGTCACCATCTTTTAGTTATCAGTGGCTCCCTTAGATGGGCATCACACTGGATTTACATTGTATATGAGAACAGAGAAATGACATATAAATTTAACTGAATGTAATTAATTTTACAGTCAAAATAAGCCAAGGGGAAAACAAGTCCCAGTAGTCACCTATTGGTTGCCTGGCAGTTTCTCCCCTTTGCACCAACTACTAGCCCTGATTGCCATATGGAGCCATGTGAATATGGGGAGGTGACACCACAGCTGGGAAGTATAAATCATGCTTGATCTAATCCAATCAGGGAACTGTTTTTCCTGGATGCAGTAACTGGTTCACAGGTGACCTGATCTTGTCCAATCAGAATGAATTTAGGACTTTTCCTGGGGATGCTGGGGAAAATGCTCTTGTCTGGTGTGCGGGGAAACAGCCTCAAACTACTGCAGCCATTTTCATTTACACAAGGAAGTCATCCTGAGGACTGGTAAGTAGAACTGAGGAACTGGGAGCATTGTTGAGAATTGCACCTAGTCTCAATGCCATCATGAACTATCATGCCGGAAGCCTGGTCAGGCTCTGGGCCTTTGAGACCTGTGAATCAATAAGTTCCCTTTATCTGTTCATCCATTTTGAAATGGTTTCCTAATGCTTGCAACATGTCTATACTGATGGCATCTTCTTCTGATCCCACTTGGCCCCAGGATTCACATTTCCTTTTGTTCATATGACATCTTGTCTTACTAGTCTGTATTTCATGTATCATCAGGTTTTTTTTTAACCTGTACGACTATAAGCTTCTTATTGCCTTGTCATACACTCAAAGAATATTGGTTGCATTAAGAGGAAACATGCCACTTTCCAAATTATATTTCATATAAGTGATATATGCTGCCTGTTTAAGATTTTTAAAGGGTAGAGCAAATAAAATCAAGTTTAGAGGCAGAGGCGCTTGATGTCTACATAATTTTTCTTATTTAGTAGCAATAAACTATCTAGCTGAGTAGCAAAGAAATTCAATGCCTGTCAATGGTGTTTTTACTTGGTGTTATTATTAAAACTCTCACACTGCCATTCAGTTAGCTACTCTGCAAAGCAGACTGTTGTACACTGAAAATGAGCAGTCAAGTGCAAAGAAAAGGCGTGGGTGAGTGTGTGTGTTGTTAATTTCACACTCACAAACAAAATCAATATTGTGATATAGTTAACCAATTTCCAACAAATAAGTGTATTTTGAAATATTCAACAAATTTAGCTCATCAGCCTATGTGCCTCTCAATTAAAGATGTTAAATATTTTTATTATGAGGAACTCTTTATACTGGCAGAAATTTGAAGATCCCCACTCTCATAGTAATATGGTTTAGTAGCTATTATGCAAGAAGGTAATTTTGAATGATATTGGACTGTATGTAAATCTAATAGAAAATTTAAATAATTTATAACAATCACAAATTTGAGGATATATGGCACTTAAGGGGTGTATATGTAGGTAGGCACAAGTTGGTTAGAAGCTGGGGAAAGTAGCTATTGAACTCCAATGTCCAGGGTGAAGAATAGCTGAGCCATAGCTTTCCAATGATCAATTTTGAATGGATTTATGAGAGAAATGACCCTGTAAGAGATTTGAGATTAATGGCAAAGAGTGGCTTAGTGGTTTTGAGAGAGAAGTTTGTTATAGGTCCTTGGTATTTCATTGAAAAATGTTTAGTGGTGCTATTGAATGATGAATAGATTACAGTGTGTACAGATATGTCTGAGATAAGGTTGAGGTGACATGAGTCATCTGAGTGGGAAAAAAAATAAGACTATAAACTCCCTGACTCCATTTTCCTTTTCATTTCCTTGGCTGAGACATTATTAGTTAATTTTAATTCCCAAGTTGTTTTGGCTTCTATGATGTGGTTCTTTTGCACCATGATCCTATGAACTCTTGTATATGCTATTGTTTTCTGATTAACATTGGAAAATAAAGAAATCTCTAGATGTGAGAAGAGTTAGGAAATTCAGAAGATGATTGCATATCATCTGTGCTTTTTGAATGTTAAAGAGTGGAGGGAAAGAAAACTGTTTAATGGCATCATAAGAATTTGTTCTTTTGGAGCTAATCCAAAACAGTTTCAGGCATGGCTATGTAGAGATGTGATTTATAATTCAGTTTAGAGGCTATATAACATACTAGTTTAAAATAGGCGATCTGAAGTAAGAGCAGTTCAGTCACTTCAGTCTCTCACTTCAGAGATACAGTCTCTGCCCCTTAAAAACTGTGTGACCTTGAACTTGCTACTCAACCTTTTTATGCCTCAATTTTGCAACATGGAGTTGTTTGAGGATTCAATGAGATAATTTATATAAAACACTTGGAATAGTGTCTGGAACTTTGAAAGTTTCAACTAATGTTTATTGTTTTTATGATTCTTTCTCATTAATGAGGTATTACCAGTGTTGTTCTACACTGCAAAATATGTATGTCAGCTTTTTTAGTTGCATAAAACTGTTCACTGGTTCATCAGCATAATTCTCAATAAATCTAACCATTGGCTGTTAATACACATTTAATCATTATTGTGAGTGGGTAAAAATATGACTTCAGACATTGACCTAGTGCATGAAGTAAATCTATTCATTTAAAGTTGTCAAACTTTCCTGACCAAATTTTTAGCTAGAATCATCAGAATCGGAACATATTCTTAGAAAAAGCACGGAATAGCAAGCTACCTTCCACATATCTCTAAACCCTGAACTTTCCAGCCATTATGCATTTTGACTCTGATGATCTCTGAAGACAGAAAAAAAAATTAGCTGTTTTTCCTATGCTGTTTAGAATGAAGTCGTTACACCACAAGCAAAAACAATTACTCATAAATGAGTGACAACGTAGTGGCCTTACAAAATTCAGGAAATGATAACTATTTTTTTTTAACAGTAGGTGAATTAGGATCAATATTCTTGGTCAAGCTTGAGATAATTTCCAAAGTATTACAGTATAGAGAGGGCAAATATTGATTGAAACAAAGAACACAGCCTCAGAAAATTCTGCAGTGATTAATTTAAATGCTTTATATTTGAACAATGGAATAAGTATCATTGAAGTTAATTGGCAGTCAATACATTCTATGCAATACAGCCCAACTGATTATGCACCCAACAACAAAATGTCTAATTGCATAAATGCACAGTATCCTTTATTAACATTAATACCCTTTACGCCTATCTATTTGCACTATGTACAATGTGTAATATTGTATTAATCATTAATAAATTGTACTGATTGCATCAGTCATTAATTAATCATTAATCACTCTCAAACAATAGAATTTTAATATTCTCCTTGAACAGTTTGAAAAGCCCATATGTACAACTCACAATCATGTCACTCTGAAGTTGGGCAATGAATCTATTGTAGACGCTTTTACTGAAGTTCATAAAATTTAGGTGACTTTCTTTAAAGTCAAATAGAATTTATCAGTGGCCAGAGATGACAACAGATTTCTGTGAAATTATGGCATCACAGAGTCATACATCCAATTCAAATACAATTCTCTTTTATGTCAAATCTTACCAGAGACATTGAGTTTTGAGAATTTTGGTGTAGGATGACCTAGAACTTGGCATAAGTATATGGTACAGATCATGTTTGGGTTAACAAGCCCTTTGTAGTGGCTCTTGTTGATCACTTTCATTTGCCAAGTTGCTTGTTGGAGCATTTCTTGTACTGACCCAAGGACGGAGAAATAAACTCACATTTATCTCATGCAAAGGTTTATATAACCAACTCTAAATTAACTGTACAAATTGGGGGGCAAAGAGCACAGAGTTAATTAAAATTCTCAGGTGATCCTTAGGTCTCATATATGTTTTGGCTTATCCCTCTTCCAAATTTTTGCAAAGTTACAAAGGTAAAACAAAAGGGATTGACATATATCACTATGACCTTTCTCTCTACACATTGATGAGCAAGATTATGAGCAGTGAAACAGAAAGAGTAGGCAGCAGAAGGGAAAAAAAGGGTTCAAGGTCATCTGCTTGTACATTAGGTTTAGTATAATCATGAGTTGACTGCTTTTGGGTAATCTCTTTCCAAATTAGATGAGGGCAATGTGTCCAATTTTTATTTCTGAAAAAACTGAACCCCCCCCTCACTCCCCATAATTCGCATAATACATGCCCTTCCAAAGCGGCCTGATTACCTTACACTGAATTGTTCCCTTGGTAAAGAAGCTTTCGTTGCTTTTGGGCACAAAGGCAGACATGATGAGAGAATGTGGGCTGGTACTTATAAAATGCAGCTGTGCCTTGAGTACACACTGAGCAAAGAATACTACAACAGACCCTCTTTCCTAAACTGACTTATACTTAGGAGACAGCAGGCCAAACAAATAGGGAAAAGATAGAAGAAAAGGTTGCTATCAAATGTACTAAACATTTCTCTACAAAAGTCAATGTTAAAATCTGAGTTAGTGAAAATCAGAGGTGGAGATTCTGAAACAAAGAGAATCATAGAGAATAGAGATGATTTTGTTGATTTTCTTTTGCTTCACATTCCTTTCAACTTGTTTGTAAGGGCTGCATTTTTGTAATGTGTCTATTGTAAAGTGTGTGTGTGGGGGGGGTAGTATTGTGTGTGGGTGGTGTTTGTTGTCGCTATGTGTGTGTATGCGTAGTGGTTGATGACGTGTGCGTGTGTGGTGGTTGATAGTGTGTATGCTTGTTGTTGCGTGTGAGAATGGTGATTAGTGTGCCTGTGTGGGAGTTGTTGTTGTTGTTGTTGTGTGTATGTTTGGTGGGAAGGATGGGTTTAGCCTTTGGCCAGGCAGGCCACTGAATTAATATTTCGCCATTTGAACAAATGAAACTTTGGCATCCTTAGTTTATGGGGAAGCAGAGTTCAATGCTGAGATGCTGGCTCTTTGTTCAAGTCTTTATTGCTAACCAGTGCCCGCGCCAGTGAGATTCTATAGCAAGTGCTGAGGAAGTCCTGAGCCTCCTTCAAAAGCCCCCCCTTGAACTCTGATTGTTAGAGAGCTTTCCACACTCATCCGCCGATTGAAAATCATTTTGGTCTGCTTTAGGAGGAGACAGAGAATGAATGAGAATGGAGTAAGAGGGAGAGAAAGTGAGAAGGAGAGAAGAGAGAGTTAGGGAGAGACAGAGAACAAGAGAGCCGTCTCCACTACTATTGAGATTTGTGTGGCTCTGACATTCCTAGGACAATCTTGACTTTTTCCCTGTGGGGATTCTCCTTGACCATGGGAGTAGTCTGGGTTCCAGGGCTAACAGAATATCCCTGGAGGCACCAGTTGGATTATTTGCAACTTCTATAAATTAGCCTAGGACTAACTGATGTGGTGCTGGGTGGCATCACAAACTTTCAAAGAACAACCTTTTAACGAACCTCATTGGAGACAAAATTAAACTTTTCAACCATTGACTAAAAAGCCCTGCAAAACTCAAACCCCTAATTCATACTAAACCACAATATCCCCCTTTGGACACATAATAATCTTCCTTCCTTAGATTATTTTTTTATACAAGCAAGTGGAAATGGGGAGGATATCCCTACTTTTTGTTATCTGGTATGTATGCAAGGTGACTCTGCTTCAGTAATTGCAATAGCCAGAGAAGAATTATTGCTTCTTTGATTCTGTAACTGTGTTTTGTCCTCAGAGGTGTATCCCCAAAAAATCAATGTCAAATGGCTTTAGAGGTAATGTTTTTAATGGGCCTGCTGCTGCCAAGTTTCCCCGGGATGCTTAATCAATGTCTCTGCACCAGTGATAGAAGCACTGTGACTTCAGTAGCCTGGTTCTGAGCAGACCACCTCAGGGGCTCAAATGCTTGCAGAGGCCAGACAGATACTATAAATGGGTGGAGCACTTAGGTATACAGCAATAGGGAATATGGGGGGCTGTGTGAAACCGGGGAGTGCACCTCATACACAGGAGACAGCTGCTGCCTGTCTCAGTCAGTTGTTGCCCTGAGGGAATGAGACCTCTGTCATGTGGGAACATCTCTTACAGCTTCTCTCCATATCTGTATAAGAAACAGACTAAATTGGGGTCACATACAGGTAAACCTGAATGGGTCACCCTGAAGAAAAGGATTAGGGGATCTTCTGATATTAACGTCTCTCAAGGAGGACCAAATTAGTTTCCTAGGGCGGCCATAACAAACTACCACAGACTGGGTAGCTTAACCTGCAGAGGTTAATTTTTTTTGCAGTCTGAAGACTGGAAGTCCAAGATCAAGGTGTTTGCAGTTTGGTTGCTTCTGAGGCATCTCTCCTTAGCTTGCAGATGGCCAACTTCTCACTGTGTCCTGACATGACCTTTTCTCTGTGCTCAAGCATCCCTGGAGCTCTAACTTCCATTTGTGTGTTCAAATTTCTTCTTCTTATAAGGATACCAGTCAGGTTGGATTAGGGCCAATCCTAGTGATCTCATTTTAACTTTATCACCTCTTTAAAGGCCCTATCTTCAAATACTGTCACACTCGGAGGTACTGGGGGTTAGGACTTCAATTTAGAAATTTTGAGGGGACACAATTCGCCCATAACAAAGCAGCACCCCACAGTCTGGGTTCTGCAGAGGCAGGCAGCTGGGGCATCTGCATCCCATTTTCCACATTCAGACTAGTAGACAAGTATGTATTATAAACAAGGAGTGAACAACTCCAGCACCACATATACAGTGACTTAATTAATGGTTTAAGCTTATTCCTAGACTAGAATCCCCAAAGAAACTTGTGATTAATACAGATTATAAAGGCTTGCTAGAGAGAGTGTGGAAATACTTGACTCCTGCAACAGAATTAACTTTTTCATGATTGTAAGCTTTATTCCATTCTGGAGATGGCATTGCCCTTAAACAGTTAGTAATCAGTACTTCAGTGCCTTCCGGCATTTGTTACCAAGTGCAGCTCCTATTCTCTAAAACAAAGTATCTGTGGTGAGAAATGGTGGTTTATGCTCTCTGTCTGCGTGTTGCCACAGTCTTAGAAGTAAATAAATGCTTAGCCTTCCAGATAAAGACTCCCACATTGATGATGAGAACAGTTGCACAGACTGATTTTTCCAGTAAATATAGATGAGTTTACCTCCTGCGGAAAGAAAAAGCATAGTAGAAATTGAATATCCTAAGGATGTGCTTGAAACTCTTCACTTAAAAAAGAAGTGCATGTGCTTTTTGTTGGGTGGGATGAAAACCAATATTGATCTGGTAATTTAAGAATTTGGCACTGAATGTTCTCACTTCATATTTCTATAACTTCACTTGGTTACTGGTTGAATCAAAATGCTGCATAGGTACTGAAGCACTTTTGTAGCCCTATGGGTAGAACATCAAAATATGGTATCATATCTGGAGACCTAGAAATTAGAGTCTTTTGGAAAAGTCAAAGGTAACAGACATCTGGGATACTTGACCTAAGCTATTCTCATTAGTTTCTCCACTTAAAAATTTAGAATTGGGTCTCAGAGGCTTCAGTTCATCCCTATTGGATGTCAGGGGATAGAAAAACAGGCTTTTCAGGTGTGACATATTTGGGTCATGTGCATCCCAAGGCAGAGAAAGCCTGTCTGCTAAGAAGGAGAAGAAAAAAGGAGGCAAACCAAGAGAAGAGGAATGGGAGTATCTCACTTCCAGGGCAATGGTGAATGTAACCACAGTTCCTAACTCCCTATTCCTTGTTTCCTTTCCTGGTGTGGATCAGGTGTATTTTCTGCCCTTTGGGTTCAATGAAATATCCATTTATCTTTCTATATCCCAGATAAAGAAAAACAGTAATTAATTGTGAAAATCATCATCATCCAATTCTGAATAACCATCCTAAATCTTTCAGTTTCTTTCTTTCTATGACTTTGCCTTTGTAGTCAATTGTGTTTTTTTCTTTCAGTTTATACTCCCTCCAATTTTTCAAGAAGCAAATATGATCATTTTTACCCCCTGGTTTCTATTACTTATGATCAGAATTTTTATAGTTTAAAAGGTTTATTTCTGAAATAAAACTGGGAGCCAAGTATGCTAATTTTAATGCTGTGGTATTTAACACACTGATGGTCCATATTAGAGCCTCAATAAATACCTGTGGACTGGTTCATTTTGACTTCTTTTCTAAGTCCTTCATTGGCTCGAAGCTTTGTGTTATTGGGTAATACAATCTGCCCTGGCTTCTAGGTGGGTATTGACCTGCTCTGTGCTGTGAAATGACTATGTTAGAATTGGTGCTACAAATCTATCAACTGCCTGAATTCAGATACTGTCACTATATTTCAAATTTCTTATCTTTTATCTGCTGTGGAGGATTGACAAATAATCCAGTCCAGAGAAATTTAGGACTAGATGAAGATTCATTTTCTTGGGTAAGATGTAGGATGATGTGCTGTTTAATTAATGGTATAGTTTGGATATCTTGTGCTTCTCTAAAATCACCAGGTGTATAGTAAGTTGGATAATCAGGAACAAGCCTAAAGTATACTGGCTATTGCTGTCAAGTGTAAAGCCCACGGGATTTTTAACACCAGAAATGTAGTCTGATGCACTTGTCCTTTGGAAGAAAACACTCTCTGAGATTACTGTGATTTGGTAGTTTTGCCTTCAGCTCTAGAAGCTGCTGCCAGGTAATTAGTGGTACATCCTTAGGGCAGCCCCTGCATAGCTGCTACATGTACTTTAGCCAAGAATCTAGCCTCCTTAATGCCTTTATTTGTCCTTTTTACAAAAGGAAATTATAACCTTGTATTTGTATAATTAAAAGTGGGGTATGCACAACAATGTGAATATGATTAACACTACTGAACTGTACATTTAAAAATGGTTAAGATAGTAAATTTTATTTTATGCTTACCACAACTGAAAATAAGAAAAATTAAAAAGTGGTTTGTGATCTTATTTATGGTTTTCCAGAGGCCACAGGCAAGTGCCTACATAGGCTAAAATGGTCCCTTTGGTTTTAAATTTATATTAAATGTTTTCTTGAATTAACACTATCCAGCCATTTACCTTGAATGTTCAATACTTTCAGACATCTCATAAATACCCCTGCATTCCTCCTGTCTGCTTTCCTTCCATGAACACTTATTGAACATTCGTGTATCTGGAATGAAAGGGATGAGAAGCAGGATTTGCTCTCTGCCCTCAAGGAGCTGCAGATTGCTTAAGATGACTGACAAGCAAAGACAAAAATTTGAAGACAGATGTGTGTTGTATATGATGTTTAGGAAATCCTGGAGGGGCATCCAGCCACATCTGCAGTGGGGGTAGAGGGTAGCATGCAAGGCTTACCAGAGGAGGCAAAGTCTGAACCGAGTCAGGAAGAGTGGGTAGAGGGGAGCTCGATGAAGAATGGAGAGCAGGGCATTGCAGACAGAGGAACGACATCTAAGAAGGTGAGGAACATGGAGGCACATGAAATGCTGCAAGGAATTTTATATCTTTGGTGACTCGTGTTTGTGTGAGAAGGGGTTGAGAAGAAGTTAGAGAAGGTGGGAAAGTGGCAAGAAATGAGGCCAGAGATATAGACAGGGTCAGATCCTTGTGCACCATGCCCAAAAAATTAAGGCTCCCTTAAATGTTTGGGGTAGAACCAGAGAAGGAATTTGAACAGAAATGGCATCAAGTTTGTGGTTTAGAAAAATCACCTTGACAGAGTTGTGGGAATGGATTAAAATGGAAGAAACTGGATGACTTTCCAGTAATTCAGGTGAGAAATAACAAAGGTATGAACTAAAGCTGTGGGGCTGGAAGAGAGGGGAGGAAGTTGAGCAAAAAAGAAGGTGATTGAATAGGAGAGGAGTGGGGAGGAAGAAGGAAGAGTCAGGAATGAATAGCTCTTTGAGTGATACACTGAAGATTTGTGCATTTCAGTATATGAAGTTCCTCAAAGTTACTTAAGTTCTTAATAATAGGCATGCTCAAGTGTTTAGGGGTGAAGTGTCTGATGTCTGTAAGCTACTTTGAAATAAGATGGACTGATGGAAGGCTAGATGGATTGATATGTGATAAAGCAACTACAGCACAGGTAGAGTAGAATCTAGGTTTGTAAGTATTCACAGTATAGTTCTTTCAATTTTTTCTAGAAGACATAATTTTCAGAATAAAATATAGGGGGAAAAATGTTGCTCCTAAGTTACTTTACACAGTGTAGAGAAGTTATAATATGCTTTACTATGTAAGAAAAATGCAATATAATTCAAGTTGCCAAGACCATACCCAATAACTGAAAACCCCATCACATACACTACTTCTATAATATATAGCACTTCTACACTCTGGCCATATTAATAAGCTAATGGATATTTTACTTTAGTCTGTTTTTTGTGTGTGTATGTGTGAGCCATATATTCCCCCGCACCCCAATAGCTAGTACAGTGGCAGGCAAATAGCCAGAAAAGTCATGCATTGCTCTAGATATCAATAGATAACATTATAAAATATTGTTTAGCCCAGAATATGTTATTCCACTTAGAAACTAGTGTAATTGACTTTGGGTACTGTGTGTGAAATGAGGGGAATAAAGTATATTTTAAAAAATATTTATTTATTTAGGCTGCCCTGGGTCTTAATTGTGGCACGCAGGATCTTCGTTGCAGCAGGATCTTTTTTAGTTGCGGCACGCGGACTCAGTTGAGGCACACATGCAGGACCTAGTTCCCCAACCAGGGATTGAACCCAGGCCCTCTGCATTGGGAGCGCGGAGTCTTACCCACTGGACCACCAGGGAAGTCCTGAGGGGAATAAAGTAGTTTTGAAAAACAAGCACACAAACAAACAAAGAACTTCCTGATTCATTGTTTGACAAGGGCAATGATTGTTCCCATAAGCAAGGTAGAGAATCCGGGGAAAAGAGTGGATTTGGGGTAAGGGGGCACAGGCAGAGAGGATTATTTTAGGTTTGGAAATACTGAATCTGAGGTGTCGCTGACAGCTGGACATAATGGTTTTGGAACTCAGAGAAAAGTTCTGTGCTGGAGGGGAGGAATATAGCCAGATGGTCACGTAGATGAGGTCCTGGGAGGGTGGGTAGAGTATAAGAAAAGATGACCAAGATTAGAATTCTGAGGAACATTCGAAGGGAGAGAGAAGTTGAATTTTCCCAGGAGACTTGGAAGGCATATACAGATAGGTAGGAGGAAAATGCAGGAGAAAGAGAGAGCATGGGGGGAGGGAAGAGGTAGAGGAGAGAGGAGAGGGGAGAAGGGGTGGGGAGGGGGAGAGAGAGAGAGAGATAATGAGAATACACAGATCTGAGAGGAAAGAGCAAATCACGAGGAAGGAATGGCTAACAACGTCAAGTGGTTGCCTGAGGTCAAGGCTAAGGAGTAAACTACTGGGTATGGTGGTTCTAAATGATTAGAAACCATGGTGAGAGCAGTTCCAGTGAAGAGGTGGATTCAGAAGCTGGATTATAGCACAATAAAAAGTTAAGGAGGTTAGAATTTGGATTCAGCAAGTGTAGATTGTTCTTTAAAGAAGTCTGGCTATGATGGGTTGAGATAATTTACAAACAGATAATATCACGACTCATTATGTCTAAAGGGGAAAGTCCTTGGAAATAGATTAAACAAACAGAAGAGGAATTGGTAATAATTGAGACCAAGTGCCTGACTGGCTGTGAGGGGAAGGAACCCAGAGGCCAGGCGGAGAGTCTAGACCAGGGTGCGGGTAGGGAGACCTCCTTGTCCTTCCACTGAGATGAGGGAAAGGAGGCAATGGTGGGTGTGGATAAATTCCTTTTCTGGGTAGGGGACGAGGGCAAGCAGGAAGGTGAAGAAGCTCTAGTTACTGGCATTGATAGGGAGAGTGGTGGGTCAGTACTTACGAAGATGGTTTGGAATAACTATTATGGAATTGTGAGCAGGATCAGAATAGAGACATGGAAAGCAATGCCAGGCCATCAGAAGGCAAGGTTTGGTAGTTTTCTCCAGGGGCTCTTAGCTAATTAGATGTAAGAAGCGTCTCTCTGAACTGCTCATCAGCCCTCAGCTGCCTTCTGCTTTGGTTTTTTTTTTTTTTTTTTTAAATGTGGATCTAATGTGTGTTCTTTACAAAGTGAGGGAATGTAAATTATTTTTTAAATTTTTTTTTTAAAATTAATTCATTAATTTATTTATTTTTGGCTGTGTTGGGTCCTCGTTTCTGTGCGAGGGCTTTCTCTAGTTGCGGCAAGCGGGGGCCACTCTTCATCGCGGTGCGCGGGCCTCTCACCATCGCGGCTTCTCTTGTTGCGGAGCACAGGCTCCAGACGCGCAGGCTTAGTAGTTGTGGCTCACGGGCCCATTTGCTCCGCGGCATGTGGTATCTTCCCGGACCAGGGCTCGAACCCGTGTCCCCTGCATTGGCAGGCGGATTCTCAACCACTGCGCCACCAGGGAAGCCCCTCTGCTTTGGTTTTAAACCTCATCACAGAGTGTATCTGAAGATAATACTGTCTCTTTTGTAAAGGGCTAAACATCATCTACCTGTACAACTTACAACAAAGTAACAACAAAAAATGAGATTAAACGTGTTTTCCCCCAAAACCTAATATGAAATATCGTTCTTTTTAATAATGTTAAAATCATAATTAGATTGACCCACACACCAACATGACCATGAAGGCTGGACATGGCTTAGTATTTATCTTATATTTTATAACTTGTCTTCTTGGGAAGGCAGCATATTCTGCTACTGCAAGCCTGAATGTTCTTTTATGGCAAGACAGAAGGTGCCAAGTCTAACCCTGTTCCCTAGATCTTACATATTCAGGTGGTAGGCAAGATTTCATAGCTTTAAATCAAGATATCACTATTCACATTTTAGTTTTCCATGGACGAATTAGCAACCCAGTGTTCTTCTTTCTGGAAAAATTACCTCCAATCCTAATCTCTGCTTTCTCAAATATGGTTGCAGGGTAGAAATCAACTCAGCGGTGGGGTCATCCTCTGGTGTGTGGCTTCCTGTGTGAATCCTAGAGGCTTCATTTTGACACCTTGCCTCTCATGTGGTTTTCATCTCAACCTCAATTTCAGCTGCAAATCCTTCTCAGGAAGTGAGGAACTTCCTAGCTTCTTCAGTGGCCATCTCCCCAGCTGCTCCTGGTGGCATCCTTAAGTACCAGTGCTGCATCTTTCCTGAGTCACTGCACTCAAGTGACCAAACTCTTTGGAGTCTCAATTAAGTCTGGTTTCCCACAGAGTAAGATTAGTAAATGTTTCAGAAACAGTTTGTGAAATATTGAGTCAATTCTGAATCTAAACTCAAAATAATTTCTTATTTCATCTTGATTTTGAAAATTTAATGCCATATAGATCTTCAGTTGAGGTCATTCATTTCATAAATTTCAGTTCCCTGCCTTCTGCTTACTCAGAAGTGCTCCTTAGGGTCCCAGTCAACACATATTTATCAAGAACCTACTCGAGCTTGTCACTGGTGATAAAGAGGTGGATAAATCACAGTACCTGTCATCAGAGGCACTCAAAGTTTGGTCAGAGACAGGCTAGTAGTTAATATATAGCAGCAACTCTCCAAATGTAGTGTACAGAATAATCAATTGAAAGCCTAGATAAGGGAGATTTTTTTCTGTAGACCTGCCAAAGAATCTGCATTTTTAAAAAGTGTGTAGGAGTGGGTTGTCTGGGGAATGGTGGAGGTGAGTCTGATACAGATGGTTTGAGAATCACACTTGGAAAAACACTGCGAGACAATAGTATAAGTGTTACAATAAAGGTATTTATCCTGGATGCTCTGGGAGCCAAGGAGGAGCTGACTGACTCCGCCAAGGGAAGTTGAGGGTAGAGAGGCCGAGGGAAGGAGGTTTTATTGGATTGCTACACTATCTCCTTTCACATGACCTGTGAGATCTGTGAATCAAATAAATCTCCTTGTCTTTGGCCCTTTGTCTCTAAAACCTCTCCTAAAGTATTTTCTACTTGACTTATAGTGCATACCCTTTTCTCTTATATATGTTTTTATGTTGTCTTTTAACTAAACAAGTTACACCGTCTGCAACTTCATGGGTTTCATGTGTCTTTTTCCATTTCTAGACATGTTATAATTTAAGTAGCAGTTTCCTCCAGAACTGAGTTTCCCATTCTCAGCTACTTATTTCTGAATTTCGCTTACTGCATATGCTTTTTGTTTTTGCCTTTAGCAAACAAGCTCTTTTCCTTAACCCCAAACTGAAAATATAACCCTTACCTTACCCAGACATTGAATGTACTGTTTGCTTCTATCAGTTTAAAAGGAAGGTGTGGGCTATTGT
This sequence comes from Eubalaena glacialis, assembly GCF_028564815.1. Lineage (NCBI taxonomy): Eukaryota > Metazoa > Chordata > Mammalia > Artiodactyla > Balaenidae > Eubalaena > Eubalaena glacialis. Next base: position 84,150,259 of record NC_083719.1, read on the forward strand.
TGTTGTTGTTTTTTTTAAATGATGTAAACGGAATTTTTATTTATTTATTTATTTATTCTATTTATTTATTTTTGGCTGTGTTGGGTCTTCATGGCTGCACGCCGGCTTTCTCTAGTTGCAGCGAGCGGGGGTTACTCTTCGTTGTGGTGTGCAGGCTTCTCACTGCAGTGGCTTCTCTTGTTGCGGAGCACGAGCTCTAGGCGCGCGGGCTTTAGTAGTTGTGGCTTGCGGGCTCTAGAGCGCAGGCTCGGTAGTTGTGGTGCACGGGCTTAGTTGCTCCGTGGCATGTGGGATCTTTCCGGACCAGGGCTTGAACTCATGTCCCCTGCATTGGCAGGCGGATTCTTAACCACTGCGCCACCAGGGAAGTCCCAGGGCTATTGTCTTGTGAAGGTTATCACAGGATAACTTAGCATCATTACATTTGTGTTTATGAATTTACACTTTGATGTGGAGAGAGTAAGGAATGTATCGCAAGCAAATCTTTATGCAGTTAGTCTCAAACAAGTCATTACTGAGAAATGAGAAACAATATCAAGCTGTAGAATATTTTCCTTTTTTTATATCCAAGTATTATTTCCTTCATATTGAACTGTTGAAGTATGGAAACAAGAGTTGTGTTTTATTGGCAAGGAGGAGGGATGTGGAAAAGTTGTGGCAATCATTTTTTGAAAGAAGTTCCTATGGACTGAATTGTGTTTCCCTAAATTCGTATGTTGAAGCTCTAACCCCCAGTGTGACTGTATTTGGAGAAACGGCTTTTAGGAAGTAATTATGGTTAAATGAGGTCACAAAGCGGGGTGTGTGGGGGGGGGTCCTAATATGATAGAATTGGTGGCCTTATAAGAAGAGGAAAAGAAAAAGATTCTCTCCATGCGTATGCACTGAGGAGAGGCCATGTGAGTACGCAGTGAGAAGGCTGCAATCCAGGAAACAAACTCTCATTAGAATCCAGCCATGCTGACACCCTGATTTCAGACTTGTAGCTTCCAGATCTATGAGAAAATACATTTCTGTGGTTTAAGCCACCCTTCTGTGGTATTTTGTTCTGGCAGCCTGAGTTAATACAGAAGACACACTCGACAGCATGAAAGTCTGTGGTTCTGGGTTCTAGTTCTGATTCTACTACCCTTAGTTCTTGTGGCTCTAGAAGTTTCATAAGACCTCAGTTTCCTCTTTGCAGAATGAAGGAGTAAAACTAACTGACTCTTAAGATATTATTCGATTTTGAAATCTTTGATTCTAATGACATGAAATAAACTGCTTTGTGAAGATCATATAACATTGAGCCTGAAGCAGCTTTCAAGGCCTTTTTGCTTAACTCTCATTTAGTGGAAGAGCAAACTCAGGCCCCAGTAGGTTGTGAGATGACTTTCCCAATGTCACAGTGATACTCCTGGCAATGCCTGGAAGTGTAGTCTCCTCTTTGTTCCTCTTCCTTTTACACTACTGAGTCAGTTGTCAGCTATTAAATAGGAATAGGTTTTCTTTCATGGACCTATTTCATTGGGAAAATGTTAATAAGTTGGAAAATACTAAGCTTTTCAGAATGAAGTTTTTTTAAGTTGTTTTATGGTGATTTATCATGAAAATATTCTGTAAGTGTTTTCTTTTAAAGTTATCTATTATTGCATTTAAGTATTTCTCTCTAAATGTTTATTAATTGATACCAATATGCATATATAGTAATATTTTATTTAAAATTTGTTTTTTCAAAATAACATGATATGGTAAATAATAAAATTATACAGATGCATTTATGATGGAAAGTAACAGTTTCTCAATCAAAATTCTCCATTCCCAATTATTCTCCACAAAGGCAAAATCATGCTGTTACTTTTCACATTTCTTTTGAAGATTAGCTTGACAACGTTAGAGAATGTGCTTGTTCCTGTACTCTTCCGTAAATCAATAAACCACATTCATAGACTTCCTATTAGGAAACTTGAGGTAATAACTCACTTACATTACTCTCCCATCCCCATCTCCCATGCTAAAATTTGATATTAATATTATTTTTCATTTTTCTAAACCTTTGTAATTTTTAAATAACATCATAAGACATCCTTTGGCAGAATTTTTTGATTCCTTGTTTTGTAAAATGAGTACGTCTAAGTAGTAGGACCCCTGCTTTTTTCTAACTTTTCCTTTCCTATTTCTACATCTTCCTATCAGCTACTCTTTTGCTTTTACATGGTCAAGGTTAACATTTACCTTCCATTCTGCAACCACAAATGTGTCATCTCTGCTTGTCCAGACCTTGATTCTACTGTTGAAAACCAATAAAATAATGTTTTAAAGAATGTTTGGGGACCCAAGATATTCTGTACAAATGGATTTTCTGAAAAAATGGAAATTGGAAATTTGCCACTTAGGCAATTTTGAATTAGAAATTACATTTATTTGAATTATGAGGGGAGGTAAATATCCCCTTATTCTCTACTTTGCCTTTAAAAATGACTTAGCATAAATAAAATGCCAGAAAGGGTGCCATGAATATCATTTAAATAATTTTTAAAAAACTGTGTTAATTTTTATAAAGTTAGAATTTCTGGTTGGGTTCAAAAGGTCTGATTAGACACTGCATTAAATTGTACTGCTTTAGAAGTCTTGATAGCCACTCTTTGATATACTGGTTTACTCACTGAATTCAGTAAAATTCTATCCTTAATGTGTTCCTATCATGTGATGCTTAAAATTATTCTGTGTAACTAAGTCAGAACCTCACTGTAAATCATCCTTAGAGTCACACCAAAAAGACTTCATTATTGTTAAAAGTGTAATTATGTTAGTTGGTTTGGGATGAAGGGAATGTCTTAACATTAATAATCTCCTATGTACTGATTTGTGTTATGTCCAGGGAAGCTTGTAGGAGGTTTCAATGCGCTTTGGGTCAATTGTGTGTATATTTTTAATTATATTAACAACTGTAATACCTTGCCTCTTTTTTGTAATCATATTTCCAGTATGGTTGCTGGGAGTTATTTGTATAGCAGGGACTACAAGTCTCTATGCCTTTTTGATGAAAGTATGTTCTTGAGCTTCCTTGCCTATATAGCATTTCATATCTTGCAGACATAAATCCCAGAGCTAAGCCTAGCTCGAATAGCTCTGTATAGTTTCACTTCCCCAAGGGTAGTTATATCATTTCTGAGGTAAGAGGATCAATACAAAATAAGGTTCTCTAAGTAAGGGCTAAACCAGTACCAAATATAGCATTGATGAAACATTTAGTGGCTTCCTGTTTGTGAAGTTCATCAAAGCTATAAAGCTGACTAAAACCAGGATTTGAGTTCTGCAGAAGACTACATGGTCACAAAATATCTGAGACAGTCTTTGTACTTGTAATTGTGCCCGGAGATTTCTATTTTTACCATAGATCATGATGGAATTCCCATTTAAGGCCCTTAACTTCTGATTAAATCACATATCTCATTATGATAAAATTTATTATGAACAAATGTCAATGTATTTCCATACTTTCTACTAGATTATGAACTGCTAGGGAGTATTCATTATGCTTTATCTTCTTCATATCCTCCAGAGTGTACTAGAGGATGCTTCTCATACATGAGATATTTGGCAAGAGCTAGTTTTCTGCCTGGCACTGTGCTAATCAATTTAGATGCATTTTTTCTTTGATTCTCAGAACAACCCCATGAGGGAGGCACTCTTTAGTTCTAGTTCATGGATGACTAACTTAAGGGAAAGAGAAGTTAAGTCACTTGACTAGAGGCAAACAGCTAGTTAAATATTAGAGCCAAAATTCGTCTGTTTGACTGAACTCTTCCAAGATGTCTTATAGTTGGAATCATATAGTATGTAGCCTTTCGGATTGACTTCTTTCACTTAGTAATACGTGTTTAAGATTCCTCCATGTATTTTCATGGCTAGATAGTTCATTTTTTTCTAATGCCGAATAATATTCCATTGTCTGGATGCACCGCAGTTTATCCATTTACCTACTGAAAGCCATTTTGCTTGCTTCCAAGATTTGGCAATTATGAATTAAGATGCTATAAACATTCATGTGCAGGTTTTTGTGTGGATATAAGTTTTCAACCCCTTTGGGTAAATACCAAAGAATACTATTGCTAGATTGTATGGTAAGAGTATGTTTACTTTTGTAAGAAACCACCAAACTGCCTTCCAAATAGGCTGTGTCATTTTTCATCCCACCAGCAATGGATGTGAGTTCTTGTTGCTTTACATCCTCACCAGCATTTGGTGTCATCAGTGTTTCAGATTTGGGCCGTTCTAATAGGTATGTAGTGGTATCTCGTCGTTTTAATTTCTAGTTCCCTAATGACGTTATGACGCTGAACATCTTTTCACATGCTTGTTTGCCATCTGTATATCTTTTCTAGTGAGGTGTCTGTTCAGGTCTGTGGCACACTTTAAAATATGGTTGTTTGTTTTCTCACTGTTGAATTTTTTGAAATTGAAGTATAATTCTTATTGAGTTTTAAGAGTTCATTTTATATTTTGGATTATAATTCTTTATTATATATGTCTTTTGCAAATATTTTCTCCCAGTCTGTGGCTTTGTATTCTTTTACATTTGTATTCTTTTGACATTGTCTTTTGCAGAGCAGAAGTTTTTAATTTTAATGATGTCCAGTTTATCAATTATTTCTTTTATGAATTGTGCCTTTGGTGTTGTCTCTAAAAGGTCATCAACACATTCAAGGTCATCTAGGTTTTCTCTTGGGTTCTAGAAGTTTTATAATTTCACATTTTACATTTAGATCTGTGATTCATTTTGAGTTAATTTTTGTGAAAGGATGTAAGGTCTGTGTCTAGATTCACTCAAGTTGTTCCAACACTATTTATTGAAAAGACTCTCTTTGCTTCACTGTATTGTTTTTGTGCCTTTGTCAAATATCAGTTTACTACAATTATGAGCATGTATTTTGGGGCTCTATATTTTGTTTCACTGATCTATTTGTCTATTCTTTTACCATTACCATACTATCTTTTTTTTTTAACATCTTTATTGGAGTATAATTGCTTTACAATGTTGTGTTAGTTTCTGCTGTATAGCAAAGTGAATCAGCTATACCTATACATATATCCCCATATCCCCTCCCTCTTGCGTCTCCCTCCCACCCTCCCTATCCCACCCCTCTAGGTGGTCACAAAGCACCGAGCTGATCTCCCTGTGCTATGCAGCTGCTTCCCACTAGCTATCTATTTTACATTTCATTACCATACTATCTTAATTACCATAGCTTTTATAGTAAGTTGTCTTGAAGTCAGGTGGTGTCAGTCTTACAATATTGTAAGATGTTCTTCTTCTTCAATATTGAGCTGACTGTTCTGAGGCTTTTACCTCTCCATATACTCTTTAGAATCAGTTTGTCTATTTCCACAGAATAATTTGCTAGAATTTTGATTGGGATTGTGTTGTATCTACTAAGTTGGGAAGAACTCACATATTGACAATATTGAATCTTTCTATCCATGAACATAGTTCTTTGATGTCTTTCATCAGAGCTTTGTAGTTTTTCTCATGTAGATCTTGGCATATTTCGTTAGATATATGCCTAAATATTTCCTTTTTGTGGTGCTAGTGTAAAGGGTAATGTGCTTTTTTTTTTATAAATAAAGTTTTATTGGAACACAGCCACAGTCTTTCATGTACATATTATTTGTTGTGCTACAAAGCAGAGTTCAGTACTTGCCATAGAAATTATATGATCCACAGATTTTAAAATATTTCCTATCTCGCCTTTACAGAAAAAGTTTTCTGACCCCTTGTCTAGAGGAGTAGCTTTCAAACTCCAACTCACACTGGAAAATATACTTTACTTGCTGATCCTGTACACACATTTCAGCAATTAAAATATTACAGATGCCTGAGTGTGGGGTTGCCAGATTTACCTATAATTAAAAAGCAATAAAGGATAATGTGCTTTAAATTTCAAATTCTTCTTGTTAATTGTTGGGGTATAGGAAAGTGATTAATTTTTCTATATTAATCTTGTATTCTGCAATTTTGCTATACTTAGTTCCAAGAGTTTTTGTGTTTTTTTTTTCTTTTAGTTTTCTACATAGCTGATCATGTCCTCTGTGAACAAAGACCATTTTATTTCTTCTTTCCCGATCTGTATACCTTTTATTTCCTTTTCTTATTGCATTAGCTAGAACTTCCAGTATGATATTGAAAAGCAGTAGTGAAGGAAAATCCTTGCCTTTTTCTTAGCTGGGAAGCTTTGCGTTTCTTATCATTAAGTATGATGCTAGCTCTAGGTTTTTTGTGGATGTTCTTTACCAAGTTGAAGAAATTCTACTCTATTCCTGGTTTACCAAGAGTTTTATCATGAATGGGTGTTGGATTTTGTCAAATGCTTTTCTCATCTGTTAATATGTCATGTGATTTTTTTTTTTAGCCTGTTGATGTGCTGGATTACATTAATTGATTTTTGAATGTTGAACCTGCTTTGCATTGCCTGGGATAAATCCCACTTGGTCATCGTGTATAATTCTTTTATACACTATTTGATTCAATTCATTAATATGAGGATTTGTTGAGGATTTTTACACCATTGTTCATGAGAGATACTGGCCTGTAGTTCTCTTTTCTTATAATATCTTTTTCTGGTTTTGGTATTAGAGTAATGCTGGCCTTGTAGCGTGAGTTAGGAAGTGCTCCCTCTTCTTTTATCTTCTGGAAGGGATTGCAGAGAGTTGTCATAATTTCTTCCTTAAATGTTTGGTAGAAATCATGGGTAGAAACATCTGGGCCTGGTGCTTTCTGTTTTGAAAGGTTATTAATTTTTTATTTCTTTAATAGATATAGGCCTATTCAAGTTGTCTATTTCTTCTTGAGTTTTGACAAATTGTGTCTTTCAAGGAATTGGTTTGTTTCATCTAGTTTATCAAATTTGTGGTCATAGAGTTATTAACAATATTCCTTTATTATCCTTTTAATGTCCATAGAATAGTGATGTTCCATATTTCATTTCTGATATTAGTAATTTGTGTTTTCTCTCCTTTTTTTTTTTTTAGTTAACATGGCTAGAGTCTTATCAATTAACCTTTTCAAAGGATGACTTTTTTTTTTTTTAATTTATTTTATTTATTTATTTTTGGCTGTGTTGGGTCTTCGTTGCCACGCATGGGCTTTCTCTAGCTGCAGCGAGCGGGGGCTACTCTTTATTGCGGTGTGCAGGCTTCTCATTGCAGTGGCTTCTCTTGTTGCAGAGCACAGGCTCTAGGCACGTGGGCTTCAGTAGTTGTGGCTTGAGGGCTCTAGAGCACAGGCTCAGTAGTTGTGGCACACAGGCTCAGTTGCTCCGCGGCATGTGGGATCCTCCTGGACCAGGGTTCAAACCCGTGTCCCCTGCATCAGCAGGCGGACTCTCAACCACTGCGCCACCAGGGAAGCCCCAAAGGATGACTTTTTAAAAAATTTTCTCTATTGATTTCTGTTCTTTTTTTTTTCTAATATGTGCATTCAGTGCTATAAACTTCTATCTAAACCCTGCTTTTACTACATCCCATACATTTTGATAAATTGTATTTTTATTTTCATTCAGTTTAAAATGTTTTATAATTTCTCTTGAGATTTCTTCTTTTACCCATGTGTTATTTAGAATCTCAATCTCTTTCTCTCTCTTTATTTATTTATTTATTTTGAAGTTTTCCAGCTATCTCCCTTTTATCGATTTCCAGGTTAATTCCATTGTGGTCTGAAAGTATGCATTGTATAATGTGTTCTATTCTTTTAAATTTGTTAAGGTGTGTTTTATGGTCCAGAATGTGGTTTATCATGGTGAATGTTCCATATGAGCTTGAGAAAAATGTGTATTCTGCTGTTGTTGGATGAAGTAGTCTATAGATGTCAATATATCCAGTTGATTGATAGTGTGGTTGAGTTCAACCTTGTCCTTAATGATTTTCTGGCTGCTTGGATCTCTCCATTTCTGATAGAGAGATATTAATGTTGCAATTATAATAGTGGATTCATCTATTTCTCCTTGAAGTTCTACCATTTTTTGTCTAATGTATTTTGATGTTCTGTTGTTAGGCACATACACATTAAGGATTGTTTTGTATTCTTAGAGCATTAACCCCTTATCATTATGTATTGCTCCTCTTTATTCATGATACATTTCCTGTTCTGAAGTCATATAGTCTGAAATTATTCTAGCTACTCCTCTTTTCTTTTTTTAAAAATTTATTTATTTTGTTTATTTTTATTTTTGGCTGTGTTGGGTCTTCGTTGCTGCATGCGGGCTTTCTCTAGTTGCGGCGAGTGGGAGCTACTCTTCGTTGTGGTGGCCGGGCTTCTCATTGCGGTGGCTTCTTGTTGTGGAGCACAGGCTCTAGGCACGTGGGCTTCAGTAGTTGTGGCATGCGAGCTCGGTAGTTGTGGCTCGCAGGCTCTAGAGCACAGGCTCAGTTGTTGTGGCGCACGGGCTTAGTTGCTCCACGGCATGTGGGATCTTCCTGGACCAGGGCTCGAACCTGTGTCCCCTTCATTGGCAGGTGGATTCCTAACCACTGCGTCACCAGGGAAGCCCCTCTTTTCTTTTGATTAGTGTTAACATGGTATATATTTCTCTATCCCTTTAGTTTTAATCTGTATGTGTGTTTGTATTTAAACTGGGTTTGTTTTGGACAACATATAGTTGCATCTTGTTTTTTGATCCACTCTGACAATCTCTGTCTTTTAAGTGGCACGTTTAGACCATTGATATTTAAAGTGATTATTCATATGGTTGGATTAATATTTACCATATTTCTTACTGCACTCTATTTGTTGCTCTTGTTCTTTGCTCCTATTTTGTCTTCCTCACTTTTTCGGCCTTTCATGGTTTTAATTGAACATGTTATATAACTTCATCTTCTTGCCTTTCTTAGCATACCAACTACACTTCTTTTTCTTTATTAGTGGTTGCCCTAGAGTTTGCAATATACATTTACAACTACTCCCACTGTCAAATAACATTTCATAGTTAGTATGAGTACCTTATAATAACAAAACATTCCTAATTCCTCCATCTTATCCCTTGTATCACTGCTGTCATTCATTTCACTTATACATAAGCATACATAAGCATATACACACACACACACACACACATGCATACATATGTATACATAATAGAATACCTTGTTGCTATTATTTTGAACAAATAGTTAACTGTTAGATCAATTAAGAATAAGAAAAATAAAAGTTTTAATTTTACCTCTATTTATTCCGTCTCCAATATGCTCTTCCTTTCTTTATGTAGATCCAAGTTTCTGACCTATGTTATTTTCCTTCTCTCTAAAGAACTTCTTTTAATAGGTCTACTGGCAACAAATTTCTTCAATTTTTGTCTGAAAAAGTTTTTATTTCTCTTTCATTTTTGAAGGATAATTTCACAGGATACTATTCTGTTGGTAGGCTTTTTCTCTCAACACTTTAAATATTTCACTCTACTCTTCTTTCTTTGAGGAGAAGTCAGAAGTAATTCTTATTTTTGATCCTCTATAGGTAAGGTGTTTTTTCCCTCTGACTTCTTTCAAGGTTTTTTTTTTTTTTTTATCTTTTGATATTTGAATGTGATATGCCTAGGTGTAGTTTTTTTGGCATTTGTCTTGCCTGACGTTCTCTAAGCTTCCTGCATCTGTGGTTTGGTGTATGACATTAATTTGGGGGAAATTCTTAGTCATTATTGCCTCAAACATTGCTTCTCTTTCTTTCTTTCTTCTCCTTCTGGTATTGCCATTATATGTATGTTAAAACTTTCGTAGTTGTCCCACAGTTCTTAGATATTCCATTCTGGTTTTTTTTTTTCAGTCTTTTTTCTCTTTGTCTTTCAGTTTTAGAAGTTCTATTGTCATATCCTCAAGCTCAGTGATTCTTTCCTCAACTGAGTGCAATCTACTAATGAGCCTATCACAAGCACTCTTCATTTCTGTTACAGTGTTTTTAATCTCTAGCATTTCCTTCTGATTTTTCTTAGAATTTCCACCTCTCTCTTTACATTATCTATCTGTTTCTGCGTGTTGTCTACTTTTCCCATTAAAGCCCGTAGCATACTAGTCATAGATTTAAAAATCCCTGGTCTGGTAATTCCAACATTTTTGCCATATCTGACTCTCATTCTGATGTTTGTTTCATTTCTTTAAACTGTATTTTTTGCCTTTTAGTATGCCTTGTAATTTTTTGTTGAAAGGTGAATATGGTGTGCTGGGTAAAAGGAACTGTAGTAAATAGGGCTTTAGTAATATATTGGTAAGGTGTAGGGGGAGGGGAAGCATACTATAGACCTATGAATAGGGCTCAGTCTTTTGGTGAGTCTGTGCCCCTGAGCTGTGAACTTCACCAGTGCTTCTCAATCCCTCCCCATCTCCCCTGCCTTGGCTCCAACTGGATGGCTAGAGGGGGCTGGAGTTGAGTATTTCTCTTCCCCCAGGGTGGATAGGCTCTGATGAAACCCCATCAGGTTAACCTGTGGTAAAATTGTTTCTCCTGAGGGCAAGCCTTGTAGTAAGAACAGTATGGTCTGGTTTGTTTCAGGATGGTTCCTTCTCCCATCCCTCTGCTGGAATTTGCTGATATTCTCTGATTTTCTCTTTGAGGACCTGGTAGAGTTCTTGGAGGTAAAACTTACAAAAGTGTGGGTACCCCTCTATGACTGGGTCCCCATGGATTTCTTTTTTTTAACTCTTGGAGTTTTCCACACTGAGCCTCCAGCAATTTGTCAATTATAGTTCAAGTTTTCCTAACCCAGCACTGGTTTCCTCAGAGGTTTCTGCTCTGGTAAGTTGTAATTCTCTGTATTTACCTGTCTGTCTCTCTAATTTAGGGGGCAGCAGTTTGTCCTGTGACCTCATATCTCTGAAGGATCTAAGAAGAGTTGTTAATTTTTCAGTTTATTTAGTTTTTTACTTATTAGGATGGACCTGTGACTTCTAAGCTTCTTACATGCTGGACCAGAAACTAGAAGTCTGCCTGAACTCTTAATAGCCACCAGGCCCCATGTTTTCCCACTAACTACTGGTTGACTTGAATTCTCTGTGTATAGTATCTTAGCTTGGGCTATACAGGAAGCAGAGTCTGGGTTAAAGGCTAATGTGCTATTATTTTAGTAAGGAGTTCAATCACAGGGAGCAAGAGGGAGGGCAAAAGGGAATGAGGAAGGAAGGAGAACCAATATGAAGATGTGTTATCAAACTGGCCACTGCCTGGTATTGAGCCTAATTGACTGTCCAATTTCAAGGGGCTCTTGAAGAGGCCATTTAAAGAATTACTTTTCAGAAGAGTCTATGGGGTAGAGGTGGGAGTAAGTATTCATCTGCTGACCGATTCTCCCATTCATCGCAGTTTTACTCCTTGCTTTAACTCCTTTCCTCCACACTTTTGGGTTGTACATGTGTTGGCAAAAAAAAAAAGAGGTCCCATGGTATCTTAGTTTGCATTCCTCTGAAAGCAGAGCCTAGATAAGGGCTTAGGGTTTATGTAATTTATTTGGCCAGTGATCTCAGAAAGCAGGGGTGAGGAAGTTCGGAGAAAGAGAGAAGGAGAAAAAGACAATATAGGAGTGCATTACTGCAGTCCCTGCTGTAAGCAATAGGAGCTCCAACCTACCAGGAATTTTGAGAAGTGTACAGAATGCCTCTCAGAATTATCCATCCATAAGATGAGAAGCTGGACCATTTACTCACTGTCTTCTAACTCCTAGCTTAAAAAAGCAGAGATTTGCACAGTCAGTGTGAGTTTGATCTTGAGTACAACTGCCCACCACAGAGTTGAGCCAAAGAGATGTGCCATGGATTATTAGTTGCCTTAGGGAACAGGGAAGCAGTAGGGCAGATGGTCAGAGAGTGTTTCTTTTGTAGGATAGTGTGAGATTAGCCTTCCAGAATGGTGCTGACATGCTTATTTTGAGTGGCTCACATTGTTTATGTAGCCGGGGGCTCTGCTACAAACATTTGCCCAGGACTCCACACACCCTAGGGGGAGCCCTGCCTCTGTGAAGCAGGTTGGAATCATGCAAGCTGACAGCAGTGGCTGCAGCTGAAACAAAAGTAAGAACAAGAGGACTTACAGTGTCATTTAGGAGGTAACTGATATCCTTGGTTAGGTGCTTCTTCAGAAAAGTTTTTTTACAGAAGATTTTTAGAATCTATATTCCTCTATTACATATAGAATAACATTTGCAAATGTTTTATGAGTGAGTCAACATGTGGGGTGGGTTGAAAAATGTGGCTGCAAATTCTTTTCACCCTGGTATGTATATTCCTTCCAATTCAGAGTTGGAGTCTATTTCTCCACCCTCTTCAATCCGGACTGGCAGGTAACTTTCTTCTTTTAGTTTATAAAGTCTCTAGATCAAGAGGAGCTATACTACTAGAGGTGGTCTTGTGACTCCCTTAGACCCATAAAATGAAGTGAAAGTGAAATTTTGCAAATTCTGGTCTTGAAGCTTCTGCTTTCACCCTCTCCACTGAGACCAGCATGGAAGGAGTCTAGCCAGTGTTTTCTACTGGAGAAGGAAAGGCAGTGTGGGGGAGAAAATCAAGACACCCTAGCTGATGGCCAGCAACCACTCCCAAACGTGAGTAAGGCCATGTGGATCCTCCAGCCTGGCCACCTTTAGAGCTCAACAAACTCACATGAGTGAGTCCAGGCAAAGGCAGATAGGACTGCTCAGCCAACGCACAGAATCATGAGAAATACTAAATTATTGTTGTTTTAAGACATTAAGCTTTGGGTGGTTTATTATGCGGCAACAGATACATAATATAACATAACGAAAAGACTAAAAGACTTTGGAAGCATTTTTATGCTTTAGCTAAATAGATGACTAAATTAAAGGATGTGTTAATAAAATTTGCAAATACTAATAAGGTTTCATGGTGAGCTTTGGAGAGTTCCTTTTCTGTATTTAACCAATGAAGAAAACACAAAGGAGGAGTTGCCGTTCCATGCTAGAAAGTAAGCTTATGAAAATTACACCTCAGTGAAATAAATAAAAGGGCAAATAGTACCTTAAATAGTCCATGTAACTACAGAGAACAATTTATATGTGTATGAGTTCTTGGCTTCTAGGAAAAGAGGTAACTTAAAAGAAGTCACTTTAGCGACTGTCAGGATGTGATTGAAAAGATGATGCAATTTTGTACTCTGGTCTAATTCTAAATGATTTTGTGGATCATAGCAGTTACTAACATTTACTGAAAAGGCTTGATGGAATGGAGCTCTGTTGGCTGAGTAGGGACTATGTTGTGCTCGTGGTGCTCCAAAAGTTTCAGAAGGTGGCAATGATCGGAAAGGGGAGGAGAAGCCCAAGAAAATAGATTCCTTATTTTTGGACTTTGCTTGAGTCTATCATGTCCAAAGAGCCAGAGATACCTCATTTCCTTCTAACCATAGAGAGGAAATATCACATCCTGCCTTTAAAATTTGTAGCAGCAGAAATTTGAGTTTTGTTACAAAATGGAAAAAGAGACCTGATAGATTTTCACAAATCACTGATTAAAAGAAGTCCTTTTTGCATAGTACTGGGTACAGTAATACTGGTTCTTTGACCAAGTGATACATTGTCATACATAATCGACATATCTAGATTATACAAATTGGTAGCTCATGGGCCAAGCCTATCTACCTTTGGGTGTATTTTGTTTAGCCTGCATTGTGTATAAACAGTGTGTTACAAAAATTGAGATGCCTTTTAAAAATCCAAGAGCTTTCACACAAAAATCCATACTTTCAGCATTTCTTGAAAATTGGATGATCTAACCACAGGTCTAAAGTGAGGGATAGCACCCACCTCAGACAGATCCCATATTCTCCAGCCAGCAGGCTACACTGATTACCTTATCCATCTGGTTGCTGTAGGCAAGTGCCAGCATTTATAGACTCATTTCAAAGGGGCAAGCATCCTGGTAATCTGGACTTACTATTTAAACAACAGTAAGTGGTTTGATTTCCCACAAGTGGAAAATGATCATAAAAAGTCATTTACATATGAAATATCCATTTTAAGTCATTTCCACTACTAACAAAGCCCCAGTTCAGGCAGAGCATTCATAGCTTTAGGTAAAATGTTTTAGGGAATGCTTCACAGCTGGTAAAGACTTGCTACCACTCTGACGAGAGGAAGAGAGGAAAGTCCAGAGTTACTTGGATTGAAAGAGGACCTATGTTTTATTTTTGGTATCCCCTGGGGAAAAAAGGCTGAGTCTGGGCAGAGAGAACCATAGACAGCTCCCCCTTCGAAGCACCAAAGACCTACAGACTTAGAGGGACCTGTTGAAAGGATATCATGTACCTCACAGGCAACCTGAGTGAATGGTGTTTGAGGACAGGATACTCTACTCTCCACCTTTTCCCCAATGCCTTGGCTTGGTAGAAGATCCTAGAACTTTGACAGAATGCATTTAAAAGGATCAGGGAACCCAAAGAGAGCTCATATTAAGTTTCCCACAATCTCAGTGAAATGGTGCTTTGAGTCAGAAATTACTATAGAAAATAGAGGATTTATTTATTTATTTAACTGAAGTATAGTGATTTAAAACGTTGTGTTAGTTTCTGTTGTACAGCAAAGTGATTCGGATATAAATATATATATATTCTTTTCCATTATGGTTTATTACAGAATACTGACTCTAGTTCCCTGTTCTGCACAATAGGACCTTGTTTTTTATCCATCTTATATATAATTATTTGCATCTGCTAGTCTCAAACTCCCAATCCAACCCTCCCCTGCCCCCTGACTTACTTACTTCCCTTAGTATGATCATCTCTAGGTCCATCCATGTAGCTGCAAATGGCATTATCTCATTCTTTTTTATGGCTGAGTAATATTCCATTGTATATGTATGCCACATCTTCTTTATCCATTCATCTGTCGATGGACATTTAGGTTGTTTCCATGTCTTGGCTATTGTAAATAGTGCTGCTGTGAACATTGAGGTGCATGTATCTTTTTGAATTATAGTTTTTTCTGGATATATGCCCAGGAGTGGGATTGCTGGATCATATGGCAACTCTGTTGTTAGTTTTTTGAGGAATCTCCATATTGTTCTCCATAGTGGCTGCACCAATTTACATTCCCACCAACAGTGTAGGTGGATTCCTTTTTTTCCACGGAAGAGGTTTTTATTATTAATACACCTAGAATTGTGGACTGAGATCCATGTCCATTATATTGTCAAAGAAATACACTTATTTTAGGAAGGAAAAAATATATTCCATTAAGTAAAGTTAGTTTGTGTTTTCAAGGTATTATGTTATTTTTGTTCCTTAACACTAAGTTTACAAAATACATCCTGTGATTCTGCACTTGATTATTACACTGAATATTAGAATCGTGATCCCTAGAGTTAATTGCCTTCACATGTGTTTGGTCATTTGCTGCCAGTTGTGTCTTTGTTTTAAGAGCATCCTTATGTTTCTCCTTCACACCAGCCAGAAACGTTTCCAGCGCTATGCACAAGTAATGGCTCTTTAAATTACCACCATCCAGTCATCTTCCAAACAGGTTTTCTTCAAGAGTCAGCAAATGAACAGGACCTTCAAAGACTGCTCTCCAAATAAGTGGATCTTCTACTTTACATGGACCGAGTTCCCACTGGGAATTCCAGGTTTTTATTTCAGAGCATCAAGACACATTGTTGTTCATTCTTAAACCTTAGTTGAGAGTTCCAATGGAAATTCTATCAATATGACAACTGTATTCACTCATTTATTTAAAAAATATATGTTGAATAGCAACTATGTGCTCAAGATGCCATATAAGATCCAATAGCTGCTCTCTGGGAGCTAACAACCTTCTGGGTGAGAGATGAATATATGCATGATTATAAAGGGACATGAAAGTGCTATGGTAAAAGTAGGCACAAGGCAGCAAAGGACAAAAATTGGTGGGTGGGTGGGAAGTCAGAGTACAAAGGAGGTCAAGAAGCATTTTGCTGGTGTAATATCCAAAGTATGTTTTGAAGTAAGGAGTTGGAATTATTTAAGAGAATAAACAAGGACCAAAACCTTGAATGCCATATTAGGAAATTTGGACTTTACCCAGAACTGAGTGTGGTTCCATGTGGCACCAGTAAAGAATTCTAACCAAGAAGGGGGCTTGATCTGATTTCCCTTTTAATTTATTTTCTTTTATTTATTTATTTATTTATGGCTGTGTTGGGTCTTCGTTTCTGTGCAAGGGCTTTCTCCAGTTATGGCAAGTGGGGGCCACTCTTCATCGCGGTGCGCGGGCCTCTCATTATCACGGCCTCTCTTGTTGCGGAGCACAGGCTCAGTAATTGTGGCTCACGGGCCTAGTTGCTCCGCGGCATGTGGGATCTTCCCAGACCAGGGCTCGAACCCGTGTCCCCTGCATTGGCAGGCAGATTCTCAACCACTGTGCCACCAGGCGCAGAGCACTTTTGTGATAGTGTGGAGGATGAATTAGGAGCATGGTAAAGCCAGGGGAAAAAGATATGTCTTAGGAGGCAGTTAAAATAACTTAGATAATAAATTATAAGAGTCAGAACTCAGGCACTAGAAGTAAGAATATATAGTGCCTGAGTTATATATATATATATATATATACACACATACACATATATATATGAGGTAGACTCAAAAGATATTAATAAGGAAGAGGATTTATGTTCTGAGGACTAGTTGTATGTATGGGGTGAAAAAAGGAAGGAGTCAAGGATGATTTCAAACTTTCTGCTTGGGTAATTGGTTGTGTAATTGATCATTCACAATATTAATGAACAAGATGGAGGAACATCCCTTAGGAGACTGATGATTAATGAATCTTTGGACTTGTTGACTCTGTGGGGCCAGTGGAACAGTCACATAGAGATTCTAGTTAGCATTTGGATATATGGGTCTAGAGAACATGGAAAAGCTGGGCTGGAAATAAATATTTTGGGTCCTTGACACATAGAGGATAGCTAAAACCTTGAGAATGAATGGGATGATCCAAGGAGTGTTTGTAAAGGGAAAAGAGAAGAGTACCAATTACAGATTTGTGGGGCACACTGACTATTAAAGGATGGTCATTTGAAGAGGAGTGCGTAAAACACTTTTCTGAAAACAAGCAACTAGAAGAGCAAGAAGAAAACTAAGGGAAGGTGGAATTTGGGAGCAAATGGAAGACTGAATTGAGAGAGAGAGAAAGAGAAATTTCAGCTAGAACTAAGATTTCAAGGGCTAAATAGAGGTGTGGACTTATTTAGATTTTTAAAATTCCAATCCAATTAAAATAGATGAAAAATCCATTATGAAAAGAAGCATAGCAAATGCCAAAGAAGTTTGAAAGTGACCTATGAAAATAATTAGCAAAGCAATTAGTTTTATTTAATGGTTATAAAGTGAAGCAGAAGTGGGGGCAGGGATAAATTGGGAGACTGAGATTAACATACACACACTACTGTGTATATATATAGGGGTGGCCAAAAAGTTCGTTCGAGTTTTCTGTAAGTGGAAAATCCTGAACGAATTTTTTGGCTAACCCAATATAAAACAGATAATTAATAAGGACCTACTGTATAGCACAGGGAACTCTACTCAATACTCTGTAATGGCCTATATGGGAAAAGGATCTAAAAAAGAGTGGATATATGTTTATGAATAATTGATTCACTTTGCTTTACAACAGAAACTAACACAACATTGTAAATCAACTATACTCCAATAAAAAAATTTTTTAAAGTAAAGCAAATGTGTAAACCATCTGCAAATGTGTTCAGATAATGTTTTTGTAAATATTAGGATATGAATTCAAATATTTCTGAAGTAAATGTCTTATTAATCTTGTTTTTGACAATTTCCATTGTTGCATCTGAAATTAAAATTAATGGAAAACTATTTAAAGTATTCTATGGGGACAACAAATTTTAGCTTTAGCACTATCCAGCATATCTGCTTCTGTAGTGGGAAGAAAGAGCAATTGTGAAATTTACCAATGCATTTACTAAAGCCAAGCATCACTTATTAGCTTGTTAAGGCTGCCATAACAAAATACTACAGACTGGGTGGCTTAAACAATATAAATTTATTTTCTCACAACTCTGGAGGCTAGAAGTCCAAGGTTAATATCAGCAGAGTTGACTTCTTCTGAGCCTCTTTCCTTGGCTTGTAGATCACCATTTTCTCCCTATGTCTTCACATGGTCTTCCCTCTGTACACGTCTGTGTCCTAATCTCCCTTTTAGAAGAATACCAGTCATATTGGATTGGGGCTAACCCTAATGACCTCACTATAACTTAGTTAACTCTTGAAATACCCTATCTCCAAATACAGCCACATTCTGAGGTACTGAGAGTTAGGACTTCAACATATGAATTTTGGGAGGACAGAATTCAGCCCATAGCAATCACAAAAACCAATCTGCTTCAAAATTTTAATTTCTATTTATTGACAGAAAAAAGACTTTTCTTATATCATGTTTTGTATTTAATTTTAAGTTTTAGAATGTGTATATTTTATCATAGGCATATTTTTGATTATTAATAAAGTATGTAATCATGTATGGTAAAAGCACATTTCACTAATTCACTAGTGGATGCTATATAGTTGTTTTTTAAACCATGGAATGATTGTATAGGAGAGTAAAGACAGTCACAAATTCTTTGACACTCTTTCCATTGAGAGGTAGGGGTCTCAAGTCAATGTCCCCTTCCTTTGAATTTGGGAGGGCTCTCTGCTTTGACCGGTATAAAATGACATAAGTGATGCTTTCTGAGGCGTCACCCTTAAGATACTGGCAGCTTCTACTCAGGTCTCTTGGTATCCTCCCTTTAGGAGCCCTGGGCTGTCATGTCAGAAGTCCACTGCCCTGAGACTGCCATGCTGGAGAGGCCATGTAAAGGTGATCTGGTCAACATTCTTCCTTCAAGCATCCTTGTCAAAGCATAGATATGTAAGTGAACTCATCTGAGATTTTCCACTGGCCAACTGAACACTACTAAGTGACCTCATATGGTAGGTGATGCTTGTAGAAACATTTTCTAAATTTGGTCTCTTGCAAATGAAAGCTAACCAAATATATCAGTGTACCAGTAATTTCAATATATAGAGTTGGCTGGGAGTGTATCTAAGTTCAAATATGAAAATGCTCTGTGCAGACCAATAAACTAGATCTCACTTTGGTTGTCATAGTTGTCATGAAATAATTGTGAGTCTGAATCCAAGGCCAAAGATTCCCTTTGATACTTTGTCATTCTATACCCTAGTATCAGAAAAAAGAAAGTGAGCCTATGGCAGATAGAAAATACAAGGCACCCGTGGATGCAGAGGAGTCACCAAATGTCTTAAATTGGTGTTTAGAGATCCTCACATTTAACAGCCAATTTACTCACTTGTCTTTAACGTCTCTTAATTAATTAATTAATTAAAGACAAATGACCCAATTGAATATCAGAATAATGTAGTTTCATTTTAGAGTGTACATTTTTATTCCTAAAATAACAGTCTGAGAACGAGCGACAAGAGCTGCAATAACCATTTTTACAACCATCTTTCCACCTATCCAATGGTGGTACATAAACTTGGAATTTGACAGTGATAGAGTTACCAGCTGTTATAGTTATGATTCCTATGATTAGAGCTTGTGCCTTTTCTTGGTGCCGCACACGTATTAGTATTGATGCTCGACGTGTGCAGCAGGAGAATGCTGCAAGGGTAGATCACATGCTTTGCTTCCTTTGAGCAAGGTGGTGAGGAACAAATTGGCAGTAGGAATGTTTTGCCATGAATTTTGTGGATGGAAAAGAGAAGTAGAAATAGAAATGCATGAAAAATGTGTGGGGGTGACAATAAATAAAGGTGTAAACAAATTAAAATTTAAAAGTGGTGATTTCAGTTCTTTGGTAAATTGTTTATTTCTGTTTCATTATTTATTTTGGGGGGGGTTTTCTCTTGCTCTTTCAATTAAGAGTAGTTCCTCTGCCTTTTCATTTTGCTTAACTTTCTCTGCCTTTATGAACTTAAGTGAAACAGTTACCTATTCTAGTCTTGAAGGGGTGTTCTTATGTGGGAGCATCCCTATACAGACTGTGTGTGCCCAGTGCCTTTGGTGGGAGAGCTAAATTTGATGTGGACACAAGTCACATCTTTCCTCAGGGTGTGCTGGCAGCTATCACTTTGGTAGGGGGTGGGGCTGGAGACGGAGGGGCTAGAACTGGCGCCAGATGTGAGGTGAGACTTCTCCCTGTTCGGTGGCCATCGCTGCCCTACTGAGGGTGGGGTCTGAATCCCTAGTTGCTGAAGCAGAAGCCTTGAGTGTTGGGCCCAACCTGACCGTTCCCTTTAAGGATATGTTCTTCCCTTTCTTTGCACTGGGACCCTTGCTCCAGAGGGGAGAGTGCTAAAGCAAGTGGGGCCCATGCACATATAGAGGTCTGGTGTGCTGCCTGTGCAGGCATCTATAGCTCTGCTCAGACACAACCTCGGGTGTAAGTTCCCTTTGTCCTTCATAGCTGATCACTGCCCACAGCCTCCGCCCCTGTTGCTCTGTTGTGGAACTACTCTGCAGGGCTGGCAGTGCCCACATGGACTTTCAGTGTGTTTTGGGAGGTGAGCTATGTTGGAGCTGCCATCATCAGATATCTGGGCTTCTTCTGGTTCACTGCTTGAGTAAGTGTCAACAATGGCCACCGTCACCCCACCCAGGCTCTATCCCAGGACCAGGTTGCCTCTGTGTCCAACAGTTGAGTCTTTCCCATAGGTAATAAAAATTTTAACTGAGTTAGGGAAAAGAATTAATGTAAACACTTAAACAAGGAAGTAGAAAATATAAAAAAAGACCTAATCAGAAATGACGAATTCAATAGTTAAATAAAAAGCACACTAGGGGACTTCCTTGGTGGCACAGTGGTTAAGAATCCACCTGCGAATGCAGGGGACATGGGTTCAAGCCCTGGTCCGGGAAGATCCCACATGCCGCGGAGCAACTAAGGCTGTGTGCCACAACTACTGATCCTGCACTCTGGAGCCTGTGAGCCACAACTACTGAGTATGCGTGCCACAGCTTCTGAGGCCTGCATGCCTAGAGCCTGTGCTCTGCAACGGGAGAGACCACCGCAGTGAGAAGCCCATGCACCACGATGAAGAGTGGCCCCCACTTGCCGCAACTAGAGAAAGTCCGCATACAGCAATGAAGACCCAACACTGCCAAAAATAAATAAATGGATAAATTTATTTAAAAAAAAAAAAGGACACTAGAAGGAGTAAATAGCAGACTAAGTGATACAGAAGAATGCATAAGTGCTCTGGGAGACAGAGTGATGGAAATCACCCAATTAGAACAGCAAAAAGAAAAACCAATTTTAAAAATTGAAAGCAATTTAAGAGATCTCTAGGTTAACATTAAGCATACCAACCTTTGCATTATAGGGGTCCCAGAAGGAGAAGAGAGAAAGAGAAGGGGATCAAAAATGTATTTGAGGAAATTATGGCTGAAAAATTCCCAAACCTGAAGACAGAAACAGATATCCAGGTACAGGAAGCACACAGATTCCCAAACAAGATGAACTCAAACAGACCCATACCAAGACACATCATAAGTAAAATGGCAAAAGTTACAAAGAGAATTCTAAAGGCAGCAAGAGAAAAGCAAAGAGTCATATGCAAGGGAATCCCCATAAGGCTATCAGCTGATTTCTCTGCAGAAACTTTGCAGGCCAGAAGGGAGTGCATGATATATTCAAAGTTCTGAAAGGGAAAAACCTGCAACCTAAAATACTCTACCCAGCAAGATTATCATTTAGAATAGGAGAGATAAAGAACTTCTCCAACAAGCAAAAACTAAAAGAGTTCATCAATACTAAACCTACACTAAAAGAAATATGAAGGTTTTTCTCTAAGTGGAAAAGAAGAATCTATAGGAAAGGGAAAATCCCACTAGGAAATGCATATATGTGGTAAGGGTTGAGGATCAATCACTTAAATAAGCCAGTCTGAAGATTAAAAGACAAAAAATTGTAAATCAACTATAACTACAATAAACAGTTAAAGGATTAAAATGAAGATGTAAAATATAATATCAAAGACACAAAATGTGGGGGAGGGGAGTAAAAAAATGTAGATCTTTTAGAGTGTGTTTGAACTTAAATGACCACCAGTTTAAAATAAGTAGATATAGTTATAGGTCAACACATATGAACTGCATGGTAACCACAAATCAAAAAACTACAATAGGTTCACAAAAACTAAAAAGAAAGGAACACAAGCATACAACTAAAGAAAAGTATCAAAGCACAAAAGAAGAAACAAAAAGAAGAAATGAACAGAGAAGAACTACAAAGTCAATGGGAAAACAAGAAATAAAATAACAATCAATCAATACATATCAATAATTACTTTAAATGTCAATGGAGGGACCTCCCTGGTGACACAGTGATTAGGAATCTGCCTGCCAATGCAGGGGACATGGGTTCGAGCCCTGGTCCAGGAAGATCCCACCTGCTGTGGAGCAACTAAGCCCATGTGCCACAACTGCTGAGCCTGTGCTCTAGAGCCCGCATGCCACAACTACTGAAGCCCACACACCTAGAGCTTGTGCTCCGCAACAGGAGAAGCCACTGCAATAACAAGCTCTCACACCACAACAAAGAGTACCCTCGCTCTCTGCAACTAGAGAAAGCCCACGCTCAGCAATGAAGACCCAACACAGCCAAAAATAAAATAAATAAATAAATTTATAAAAAACAAAGTCAATGGACTAAATGCTCCAATCTAAAGACAGTAGATGGCTGATTGGATTAAAAAAACAAACAAACAATAAAATCCCAAGACCCTTCTATATGCTGCCTAAAAGAGACTCACTTCAGGGCAAAAGACACACAGACTGAAAGTGAGGGGGTAGAAAAAGATATTTAATGCAAATGGAAACAACAAGAAAAAAGGGTAGCAATACTCATATCAGAAAAAATAGGCTTTAAAACAAAAACTATAACAAAAGACAAAGAAAGGCATTACATAATGATAAAGGGATCAATACAAGAAGAGGATAGTATGCTCATTAACATATATGCACCCAATACAGGAACACCTAAATATGTAAAGCAAATACTAAGAGACATAAAAGGAGAAACTGACAATAATACAATAATAGTAGGGGACTTTAACACACCCTTACATCGATGAACAGATCATCCAGACAGGAAATCAATAAGGCAACAGTGATCTTAAATGACACAATAGACAGCAGGACTTAATAGATATCTACAGGACATTATATCCCCAAATAGCAGAATATAAATTCTTTCCAGGTGCACATGGAATGTTCTCCAGGATAGATCACATGCTAGGCCATAAAACAAACCTCAACAAAATTAAGAGGACAGAAATTATATCAAGCATTTTTTCCAACCACAACAGTATGAAACTAGAAATGAATTACAGAAAGAAAAATGGAAAAAGAACAAACATGTGGGGCTAAACAACATGCTTCTAAAACACCAATGGGTCAATAAAGAAATCAAAGAGGGAATCAGAAAATACCTCGAGATAAATGAAAATGGAAACACAACACTCTAAGATCGATGGGATGCAGCAAAAGCAGTTCTAAGAGGGAAGTGTACAGTGATACAGGCCTTTCTCAAGGAACAAGAAAAATCTCAAATAAACAGCCTAATCTACCACATAAAGGAATTAGAAAAAGAACAAACAAAGCCCAAAGGCAACAGAAGGAAGGAAATAAAAAGATCCGAGAGAAAATAAATAAAATAGAGATTAAAAATAGAAAAGATTGATGAAACCAAGAGGTGGTTTTTCTGAAAAGATAAACGAAATTGATAAACATTTAGCCAGGCTCACCAAGAAGAAAAGAGAGAGGACCCAAATAAACAAAATAACAAGAAATGAAAGGAGAAATAACAGTCAATATCACAGAAATACAAAAAAATCACAAGAGATTACTATGAACAGTTCTGTGCTCCCAAATTGGACAGCCTAGAAGAAATTGACAAATTTCTAGAAATATACAACTTGCCAAGACTGAATTAAGAAGAAACAGATAAT
The DNA here is from genome assembly GCF_028564815.1 of Eubalaena glacialis. Lineage (NCBI taxonomy): Eukaryota > Metazoa > Chordata > Mammalia > Artiodactyla > Balaenidae > Eubalaena > Eubalaena glacialis. The sequence continues at coordinate 84,174,236 of NC_083719.1, forward strand.
TTGAACAGATCAATCACTAGTAGTAAAATTGATTTTGTAACAAAAAAAAAACTCCCAGCAAACAAAAGCCTAGGACCAGACAGCTTCACAGGGCAATTCTACCAAACATATAAAGAATTGATACTTATCCTTCTCAAACTATTCCAAAAAATTGAAGAGGGTGGAACACTATAATACAAGGGAATGCTAGCCGCAAAAAAGAATAAAATTCTACCCTTTGCAACAATGTGGATAGACCTGGAGAATATTACGCATAGTGAAATAACTCAGACAGAGAAAGATAAATTACTGTATGATATCACTTATATGTGGAATCTAAAAAATAATACAAATGAATGTACATAGCAAAACAGAAACAGACTCACAGATATAGAAAACAAACCAGTGGTTACCAGTGGGGAGAGGAACAAGTTAAGGGTATGGGATTAAGAGATACAAACTACTATGTATAAAATTGATAAGCAACTGGGATATATTGTATAGCACAGAGAATTATAGCCATTATCTTGAAACTGCTTTTAATGGAGTATAATCTGTGAAAATACTGAAGCACTATGCTGTACACCTGAAACATATAATATTGTAAATCAAATATACTTCAATTAGAAAAAATAAATAAAAGCGGCAATTTCAGATACTTGTATATCTATAAAGGAAATAAATGAGGTGGTATAACTGAATGACAGTTTCTTGTGATAGGATGGTTGGTGCAGGCCCTCAGAGGATATTCAGTTGTACAGGTAAGAACTGGAACTCTGTGGTTTCTACTGATGCTTCCCTAGTAAACTGGCAAATTCTTCCTTTCCTAGACACATGCATGGGCTTCAAAAATTTACCAATCCTTGACAGATTAATGGTTAGTTTTCATGGCGATATTAGTAACACACATTCCAAAAGTAACATAATTGCACGGTTTGCAGACTCTATTATTTTGTTTAAAATAATGAATTCCTGAAAAGATCAAATCAGTATAATGTGATAATTACTTTAAATAAGTAAAAAAGAATAGTTAATATTTATAAGTATTTACTAAATGTCTAGCAGTGGCATAAACACTCTATGTATAATTTCATTTTTATAGTGGTTACCAAAATCGGTGCTAACACCAATGTTGTTCATGTTAAAAAAAGAGAATTCCAGACCGATATCACTGATGAATATAGATGCAAAAATCCTCAACAAAATACTAGCAAACAGAATCCAACAACACATTAAAAGGATCATACACCATGATCAAGTGGGATTTATCCCAGGGATGCAAGGATTCTTCAATATACATAAATCAATCAATGTGATACACCAAATATTAACAAACTGAAGAATGAAAACCATATGATCATCTCAAAAGATGCAGAAAAAGCTTTTGACAAAATTCAACACCCATTTATGATAAAAACTCTCCAGAAAGTGGGCATAGAGAGAACCTACCTCAACATAATAAAGGCCATATATGACAAACCCACAGCAAATGTCATTCTCAATGGTGAAAAACTGAAAGCATTTCCTCTAAGATCAGGAACAAGACAAGGATGTCCACCCTTGCCACTATTATTCAACATAGTTTTGGAAGTCCTAGCCATGGCAATCAGAGAAGAAAAAAAAATAGAAGGAATACAAATTGGAAAAGAAGAAGTAAAACTGTCACTGTTTGCAGATGGCATGATGCTATACATAGAGAATCCTAAAGATGTCACCAGAAAACTACTAGAGCTAATCAATGAATTTAGTAAAGTTGCAGGATACAAAATTAATGCACAGAAATCTCTTGCATTCCTATACACTAATGATGAAAAATCTGAAAGAGAAATTAAGGAAACACTGCCATTTACCATTGCAACAAAAAGAATAAAATACCTAGGACTAAACCTACCTAGGGAGACAAAAGACCTGTATGCAGAAAACTATAAGACACTGATGAAAGAAATTAAAGATGATACCAACAGGTGGAGAGATATACCATGTTCTTGGATTGGAAGAATCAACATTGTGAAAATGACTATACTACCCAAAGCAATCTACAGATTCAATGCAATCCCTATCAAATTACCAATGGCATTTTTTACAGAACTAGAACAAAAAATCTTAAAATTTGTATGGAGACACAAAAGACGCCGAATAGCCAAAGCAATCTTGAGGGAAAAAAACGGAGCTGGAGGAATCAGACTCCCTGACTTCAGACTATACTACAAAGCTACAGTAATCAAGACAATATGGTACTGGCACAAAAACAGAAATATAGATCAATGGAACAGGATAGAAAGCCCAGAGATAAACCCATGCACCTATGGTTAACTAATCTATGACAAAGGAGGCAAGGATATACAATGGAGAAAAGACAGTCTCTTCAATAAGTGGTGCTGGGAAAACTGGACAGCTACATGTAAAAGAATGAAATTAGAACACTCCCTAACACCATACACAAAAATAAACTCAAAATGGATTAGAAACCTAAATGTAAGACCAGACACTATGAAACTCTTAGAGGAAAACATAGGAAGAACACTCTTTGACATAAATCACAGAAAGATCTTTTTTGATCCACCTCCTAGAGTAATGGAAATAAAAACGAAAATAAACAAATGGGACCTAATGAAACTTAAAAGCTTTTGCAAAGCAAAGGAAACTACAAACATGACGAAAAGACAACCCTCAGAATGGGAGAAAATATTTGCAAACAAATCAACGGATAAAGGATTAATCTCCAAAATATATAAACAGCTCATGCAGCTCAATATTAAAAAAACAAACAGCCCAATCAAAAAATGGGCAGAAGACCTAAATAGATATCTCTCCAAAGAAGATATACAGATGGCCAAGAGGCACATGAAAAGCTACTCATCATCATTAATCATTAGAGAAATGCAAGTCAAAACTACCATGAGGTATCACCTCACACCGGTTAGAATGGGCATCATCAGAAAATCTACAAACAATAAATGCTGGAGAGGGTGTGGAGAAAAGGGAACCCTCTTGCACTGTTGGTGGGAATGTAAATTGATACAGCCACTATGGAGGACAGTATGGAGGTTCCTTAAAAAACTAAAAATAGAATTACTGTATGACCCAGCAATCCCACTACTGGGCATATACCCACAGAAAACCATAATTCAAAAAGACACATGCACCCCAATGTTCATTGCAGCACTTTACATTGCAGCTATTTACAATAGCCAGGTCATGGAAGCAACCTAAATGCCCACTGACAGACGAATGGATAAAGAAGACGTGGTACATATATACAATGGAATATTACTCAGCCATAAAAAGGAACGAAATTGGGTCATTTGTAGAGACGTGGATGGACCTAGAGACTGTCCTACAGAGTGAAGTAAGTCAGAAAGAGAAAAACAAATATCGTATATTAACGCATATATGTGGAACGTAGAAAAATGATACAGATGAACTGGTTTGCAGGGCAGAAATGGAGACACAGATGTAGAGAACAAACGTATGGACACCAAGGGGGGAAAGTGGCGGGGAGTGGGTGGTGGTGTGATGAATTGGGAGATTGGGATTTACATATATACACTAATATGTATAAAATGGATAACTAATAGGAACCTGCCATATAAAAAAATAAATAAAATTCTAAAATTCAAATAAATAAATAAATAAACCCAATATGTTCATGTTAGAGACGAAGCCAGTTAGACCAAGAGAAGAAAATAATTTGCCTCTTGTCACATAGCTAGGAAGTAGAGGAGCTGGGATACAAACCCCACAGTCAGACTACTTTCCATCACACTACTCTGCCTTCACTGAATAGCATCCTATGCATTCAAGACTTTGATGGGATAGTATCAGTTGAGAAATTTTTTGTATATGATGGAAAGTTTTTGAGGGTGGTACTCTCCTTTTTTCAGGGCCAAAGAGAATCTTTAACTTGTCCTTGAGGATTCAAAAGAAAATAAAGATGTAATTTTTTTTACAGAAAAACTACACTGAGGAAAATGTATTATATCCAAGCAATATTTTGTGTAAACAGTTAATAAATCAGAAAAAAAAAGAAAAAGAAAAATGTTAACAGTAATTTAGTAGCAAATGGGGCATTTGATCTGCAGCTCCCAGATGAATTCCCAAACAATGTGAATAATTTATTTTAGGAAGATGAAATGATATGGGTTATGTAATGCTTGATGAGAAATTGCAGTTGTAATTGGGAAAATTGCTTCTACTTAGCAGGGTCACCAGTGAGGAAGGAGCGGTCCCAGGGTATCATTTTCCACCTTGAGAATCTTGGCCGAAGTAGTGCCTGAGTGCTTTCTGCCCAGCTGTGATCAAACTAGTGTAGCTGAAGTTAGCTTCATTTCCTGAGACCTGAAAAGGCTTTTGACTCTCTAGCCTCTGTGCTATTTTGTGAGAGGTTGTGCTCCAATCACAGCTCCTCATTTTAGAACTGCAGTACTAGATTTGCACAGATGCAAGGCTCTCCCAGAACTAGGATAAGCTGTCAAGTTGTATGGCAGCTCAGTTGCTCCTTGGAATTTATGCCCTAAGGGACAAGCACTCCATAGAGCATTTTGAAAGCTGGCAGCTTAGTGTTGGCAGCTGAATTTTGACATTTCAGGCTATTATCAAAACTCTCTCAAACAGCTGAAACTGTAGGTATCTGACAGTTAAGCCTTCTGTGAGGCATGTTTATCTGGCAGGAAGAATGCTATCAGTTGCCTTATTATTCTATTATCCTGTACATTTCAGTTGCTTTCTGTTAATCACCTAAAATTAATGCATTGTTAAGATATGTCAAATGACAAGGCAGATAAAGAGCCAGGGTTCAGATTTTAGCCTCAGGACCATGCTGAATTTAAAGATATGGAAAAATTTACCACTGGGCTTCTGAGAAATGCAAAAAGCAATACAAGAATCCACATGTTTGATTGTCTCTGTTAAAGCTCACACTTAGTCCTTCCCCTGTGGACTTAGAAAGCGGTAATGAAAAACCATATTTCTTCCCAAGCTAGAGCTGACCCACTTGGATATGTTGGTATCTGAAAACATATTTTATCCAAATAAGGAGCCAAGGTGATTTTACTTTATTTTATACAATGTGAGCCACTTAATTTTCATTCCATTAAATGCTGAAAAAAAAATCAATATCTGATAGATGAAAAAGGTCAGAGTTAGAAGAGCTATTTGGAAAAGAATAGTATGTCAGAAAAAGAAGAGTTAGGATTATTTTTATTTAGCAAAAGGAAGAATAATAATCCTGTAGCTATGTTTACTTCCTATACAAACTATGTATTTTTCTTAGTGAAGACAAAAATGAAATTGCGTTAGTAATGGTAAAAGAATATGGCCCTTTAGTTTCTAGAAAAATTGGTTGAAAACATAATATCTTTATCTCCTTTGGAAAACCACATCTCACTCCCCCCCATGCTAACAATCAACTCAACTTAGAGACTTAAGAAACTTAGTCCCAGCCCCAGTATAACCCTCAAGAAAGAATGCAGAAAAGAATGCTACCTTCTGCTTAAATACTGGATAAGCACAAATTGAAATAAGTCATTAAAGTAATTATTCAACCAAATCCCCCTGGTTGCCACAAGCTGAATATAAGATTGTAGAAATCTCTGATGTCCTCTGATTCATGACGGAGAGCTGAATTTGATAAAACAGCTTTGAGATGAGTCATGATCATATTCTCCATGCATGTACACAACACCAGTCAGTCAGTCCATGCAGTAAATTTAACTTTCTCAAAACAATGCTCAGTGAAAAAAAAAGAAAGAAATATGTTTATCTGGAGTTTTCTCATGAGTTAAGTTTTACAGAGACACAAATTTTAAATTAATCAGTGCCCCAGTCTGATCTGTAGGCTACGTTGTATGGTAGTTTTGTAATGACACTAATAATAAATAACAGTGACAGCATCTAACCCCTAAAAAAATGTGTATGATGTAGTAGGCACGGCTTAAAGTCATACGTGCACACACATACATATACCTCATATATACATATGTGTATATATATACACATACATATACATATGTATACTATTTCATCCTCAAGACATCCTTGATATTGGTAGATGCTATTATTATCCCCTTTTGCAAAGAAGGAAATAGAGGCTCAAAGAGCTTAAACAATTTGTCCAGTGTCACAAAATCGTAAGGGTGGTATTTAAATCTGGACCATCTGACTGTAAAGCCTGTGCTATTTATTTATCACTACATAAATAGTCACCAGAACATTTATATGTTGAGATATATTCATTTGAAGCCTATCTGCAATACAAGAATTTCAAAATTCTATATGAGCTCCTTCAAAAATGTGGTCAATATAGTAAAGCAGAATAACCACAACAGAAGTGATACTTTCAATGCTTCCATATAAAAATGTCTGGAGGCAGAGCTGGTAATGGAAAAATATTGATTGTGAGTTTAAAAGGTGATGAACTTCAGTATTGATAACAGACAAATTTATATTGCTAAAGTTTTCCTCTCTATTTGCAAATTCCCCTCTCCACATTTGAAAAGCTGGTTTTTAGAAGTGATGACAGAAGTGTTACAGAGTCAGCCCTAGTAACAGCTGTTAGCTCAGATTAGCCCAAGTGAAAATGTCCCTCAGTTTCTGCTGCACATCTGTCATAGTTTTTTGTGTGTGTGCATGTGGATAGTGGGTTATAGGATGGTGTGTGGGATTTTTTCCCTATATTTAAAATATTTTTCTGTATTTTCTTTTTTTATTACTTTGCCTCATTTCCTGGAAGTTTTTCTGTTAATGCATGGTAACCACTTAGCTTCAAGCAGACACCTAGGAGTAAATAAAAATATGAATGCTTCCGTCTATTAAAATAAAGATTCACTTGGATTTCAGAATATCTTGGCATTATTAGTTTTACATATGAAAATGATTTTTTCTATATTATCATGCACCTCTGCATCTTAGAGTGCTTAATTATAGCTATTAATTGCAATATTAAGGTAAACTAGGTTTGACAGGTAAGTTCTCTCTTTTTATTAAGACGTCTGTGTACTTTGGTCAGAAAATTTAATGATACTTTCTCATTTATTTTATTAGTAGTTTAAAAACAAAGAACAATTGGGTGGCAAAAGTGTAAGACCTTTAGATAGCTTAATTTTGTCTTTGCCAAAGGGCTTTTAGTAAACATATGTATGTATTCATACATAGCTCCTTATTTACATTTCTCACTATCAAGATAGGAAGGCCCTTTATTTGGAATTTCTACTGGAAGAAGTGACTTCAAGAATTATCACCAACAGTCTCCTCTGAATCTCTTAACAGGGCTGCCTTCTTAGGGACAGCTGCAGCCCCCATTCCCCCACACATGAGCTGCCTTGGGTCACGTGGTCAATATAGAGAAGAGAAATAACTACAAGAGAGGTAATATTTTCAATGTTTCACATACAAAAATGTCTGGAGGCAGAGCCGGTAATGGAAAAATATTGATTTGTGATGAGCTGAAGTTCATCAGGACTGATAATAGCCGCCTTTACACCTCAAGAGCTCTACAAAGTCTGGCTTCTGGCCAATTCTGGCTCCATCTAGGAGGCAGCCATGAGAAATAGAAAGGCCATGTGTTTATACTCAGGCTCTAAAAGTTCTCAAATTCCATTCCAGATGGCACCAGAGATTTGAAATTTGTTTCTGCAACATCTGAGCCTCAGTCTCCTTATCATTAAATTGGGAGTAAATGTATATTTTTAAATTTTTTCCAAGGACTAAAACGAAGTGAAAAGACTAAAATGAGATGAAACTTTCTGGGTCTCTCAGTAAATGTTTCTGGGTCTCTCAATAAATATATCTATTTCCAGTTTGCTAGAAGTCTGACAACAGTTTCTGTTTTTGGAATAATGATAAAAATTAGAAAGATATTGATGAAGATATATTTTTGTTGGGTCAAGTAATATTTACATTAGTCAGGACTCTTCCTTCTGGAATTTATGATACTTTCCATCAGTGTTTTTCAAAGTGTGCTTCCATGGACCACCCGCATCAGAATCACTTGGAGTGCTTAGCAAAAAGTCAGGTTACCAATCTCTACACTGGACTTACTGAATCATGATTCCTGGGGAAGGTGCTTGGATGAATATGTATTTAACAACATCCCCAGAGGAATTTTTTCCCCTACACTAAAGTTTCAGAAGCATTGCCTATTTGTGTGTGTGTATCTTTATATTTTATGCATCATAAATCGTGACACATGCTGTCATCCTACTCATAGAAACCTTGTTAGATATAAAGAACAAGAATAAGTAACCTCTCCTTTGTATTGATGAGAAAACTGAGATCTAGAGAAGTTAAGTTTCTCACCCAAGGTTACAAAGATAATAAGAGACAGAATTTAGATCTATATTAAGGGTTTCTTGTCCAGACTATATCTATTTAGACTATATCTCACCGATTCTCCTACATGAAAGGATGCTAGATGCACATGGTTTGGGGCTGCAGGTAAGTCTTGCTACTCTACAATATTTTATTCTATAGGCAATGGAGATATATTAAAGATTTTTAAGTATTAGAATAACTTAATCAGATCTGTGTTCTAAGAGGCAGCCTAGAAAATTTGGAGAGAGGAGAAACTGAGTCCAGGAAGTCAATTGGGAGACTGATGTTCTTTCTACCACATCAGCAATATATGCTAGGTTATTTATGCCAAAATTCTCAAGTTGCATCCCAGAAGGCACTGGAAATTAAATATTTTTGGAACAAGATATAGTTGTGAAACCCAGAACATGGTTCTCAATGGTTGTCATTAATCACATTAGTATGGCTGGCTCCTCTAAGTTGTGAGCTCTATGAAAATAGAGCCATGTTTCATTCATCTTTGTATGCTCAGAATCTAGTTTAGTGTTAGCCATTTGGTTTCATTAAATATGTTTGTTATTTGTTTAATAAACTTGAGTGAATGACAGTAAAAACTATTTTTATGTTGGCAAATGTAATTTATTATTCACATACGTAGCCCATTTTGTATAAACTCAATATATGCCAACATAGGGATTTAGTTACATTTACTCATTTGATCATCACAACTGCCCCATTTTAATAACCTCTATTTTGCACATGAGAAACACAGAGTGGTTAAATAATTTACCCAAGTCAGTCACGTGTCTAAGCTCTAACCCTAGTGGAATTGGTATTTGTATTAGGTAGCCTGGTTCCAAAGCCTTGTTATGTCACATTATGTACATAAATTTATCATTATATTTCAATTGCTTATTGTTTTTTAACATTATTTCATATTGGTATAAATTGGAGTTTAATAGGTGTACCATATGCCGTGTAACAAACATGTAAAATATCAGTGGCTTGACCCAATAAAAGTTTACTTCATACCCAAAGTTTAATGTGGCTTAGATGACATTCCTGTGTGGCTCTCATCCAAAAGATGACTCAGTGACCTGGGCTGCTTTCATCTCGTAACTATGCCAGCTGGAACAGGTGTCCTCCAGGGTTGAGCAGGCAGGGGAAGAGAAAGGAAGGAGACATATCAGCTCTTAATTGTCTTGGTCACATGTCACATCTGCATATATTTCATTAGGTAGCACCATTCACACAGCCCAAGTTAACTGAAAGAAAGGCTGGGAAATGTAACTGTGTCTGGAACCTGGAATGTAGAAAAAATATTATAAAACAAAGGATGCTTCTATTCCCCCTATCATTCAGGAAATTACAAAGGTTTTAGGAGCTCTGTGCTAGGAAGTCAGCATAGAGACTGAATTTACATTTCTTATTAAGTCATACAAAGTGACTTAATATACATGGTATAATATAGGTAAGGGGAGGAGGGTGGGCAGTAGTGTGCTGGAAATATTTAACACCCAGCTTGCTGAAAAAAGGTGTGCCAATGTGTATATACATTAGCTTATTATCAGTTTTTCTGATATAAAGGTTGGGTAGCACACTCTTTATAAGCAAAAAAATAAAGTATAAAATCCTCTTCATTATTCAGAATGCTTTCACTGATTTCTGCCACACATGTTTGTCCCTAGTCAACTATGATTGCAGTTGATGAGCAGGTACAGTTATGACATGAATGTCATGTTACAACATGAATATAGTGAAAAAACAAAAATGTATTTTGAAACTTCATTTATTTCTCAGTGATGTAAGTTACATTTTTGCTGACTCAGGTAACAGTTTTCAAATACTAGAAGAACATTTTGAGTTTTCACAATGTGACAGCTACAGACATGACACACTTTTAATTCTAATCAACACTACTGACAGCTCCTCCGTCACTTTCTTAAGTCTTGACGATCATCAAAACAATAAATTAAGCCCTGATTTGTAGCAATTTGCTGATTTCCATGCTGTAAATACTATCACCATGGCAGATTCCAGGCCTCCAATGTGATATCATCGAACGTGGAGTTGGGAAGGGATGCTCAGTAGCTCACCATTATATAGTGTTCCCATGATAATAATAGACATAAACAACCTTGAGAGCATAAATAACAGTAAGGTGTAATAAAATCATAAGAAAGTGATGATTTTACTTATTTTTACTACCTTTGTTTTTAATATAATCTATTTGATTGCAGTTTAGGTAATTTAATTTTAAATAGTGGTTGTGTTTAACAACTGGCCTGCAAAATTCCTGAAAAATCGATGGCTTTCATGAGCTGCTATGAGCCAGCTCTAGCCTACCACTGAGGGTGGGGATAAGACCTCTTATTCCCAGATATAAACTTCACACTTTTGATGTGACCATAACTGCATTTCTTTGAGTTTTGAAGGCTTTTAGATCTCCAACAATCCTTTCTGGATTGTTGTAAATGAGATTATAACTTCATCAGGCATTGTCCACATTATTCTAATATCTGTAGCTCCAGCAGCTCCTAGCACAATAGTATAGTTAATACATATCCTAGGCACTAAGAAAATCCTTACTGAACAGAATAAAAATCGCACAGACATCTAAGATAAATTATACCTTAAACCTATCAATGAACAACTTTATTATTTTAGCAGGGGTTCAATGGTAGTCAGAGGGTGGTAATGGGGTAGGTAGGAGGAAGCAGAGCGTGGCACCCTGAGGGAGGCAAGCTTCCACTTCAGTCTCATTAAGTGGTGATAATAATAGAGACCCTCACACAGATTTAGGATTCAGTGTCCCAATTATGGCTGCTGAATCTTGCTTCCTTCCTTCCTTTCTTCCACAATACTTTATTGAGCACATACTGTGATCTAGACTGTTCTAGGTGTCAGGGATATAGCAGCAAAAAACACAAGCCTGTTCCTTCACAGTGCTTACATTCTATTAAAGAAAGGCAATTAACAAATAAATAGTACCTATACAGTGGGTCAGATAGTGTTAAGCACTGTGGAGAAAGAGAAAGTAGGAAAGGGGCTTAGGATGAGCGAGGTTGGTGGTGGAGTTTTGCTATTTCATATAGACTGATCCAGAAGGACCTGTCTAATAAGTTGACATTTGAGCAGAGGCCTGAAGGAAATGAAGAAAACAGCTATGCAGATATCTGGGGAAAGAGCCTCCCAGGAACGTGAAACAAGTGCAGGGGTCCCAAGGTGGGAGCATATTTGGTGTACTTGGAAGACACGTGACGATGCTACTATGGCTGGAATGGAGTTGGCAAGAAGAGAACGGTAGGACCAGAGGTCAGAGAGTTAACAAAGGGGGAAGGCAGAGGGCAGATGTATAAGTTGACCTGTGAGTCACCTTGATGTCCATCAGGCTGGGCCCCAGGACCCTCCTAGGCTATCCCTGGGTCCCTTGTTGGTTCCAAGTCCCTGCCCTCTTATTCGCCTCCCTCACTCCTCTGAACATCAGATTTGGCAGAATCTTCATACCTGTATTTCTGTCTGTGTACTTATGTGGTCACACTCTCTAGGTCCTGACAATCTTGGTCTAATACCTTTCAGAAGCCTGCCCTGTTAGCAGGTAGAATGCCTCCCTTCATAACTCTCCACAGAAATGCCCATTGTCTCCCATAATAGGCCATATAGCTTGTCTGCTTTGTCTATTCACTTGGTTACTAAATTGTCCTAGTATCTCCCTTCCTTGTTTAAATTGCAAATGATGAAGCCCAATCGCTGGCTCAAAGGAAACAGGAATTTCATTGGTTCACAGGACAATACAAGTTTCAGGTGTGTTTGATCCAGGGCTCAAATGATAACAGCAAGATCTGCTTGTTCTCCAACTCTTGCTTCACCTCAAAACTGGCTTCACTTTTAAGCTCCACATGGTGGTCAGTGGCAACTCCAGACCTAAGCTTTTCCAGGTTCAAATCTAACAGAAAAAGAGCCTCTCTCTCTCTCCTCTCAAGTGTCTCAGAATGTCTCCTTAAATCTTAATACTTTGATTATCCATCTCTGAAGTAATCACTGGAGGTGGGAAAATGTGAAGCCCTGATTGGTTTGGCCTGGGTCAAATTCCTTTCCCTGAGTCAGAGGTAGATCATTAAGTCCTGCCAAACCACATGGACTAAAAGTGAGAGAGAAAAGTATTTCCCAGAGGAAAACTGGGGTACAGTTACCAGAAGGAGAGTGAATTGATTTGGGGTAGCAAAATGATTAGATGTTCACTATACTTGCAGCTTATTCTCCTATTGTGCTCACCACACCAATTCATCTCGAAGTAGGTTCTTACACTTTAGGCTATGGCCTACAGTCTCCACCTATTTTATTTTGTTTATCCATTATGGGCTTCACACTTTAGGGCAGGCTATGGTTCACAGATTGTAAGCCTGGACTAACATCATCAATATCACCTGGGAACTTGTTAGGGATGCAAATTCTTGGGCCCCACTTCAGATCTACCAAATCAGAAACTCTGGGGGTGGGGCCAGCAATCTGTGGTTGAAAACGCCCTCCAGGGGATTCTGATTTGTGCTAGAGTGTGGAACTTCAGCTTGGAGCTGTGTCTCTGGGTACGTCTTTGTTATACACTGTTTTAGGACTATACTGGTCAAACGAGAGGGGTAAGTCTTGGCAAGCACTCTGTTCATCCTCAGGCAAGCAAGTCTTGTAAGTGCGTGGACATGTGTGTTCTGTTTCCTCCCTGCCTATTCCATACTGCCCTAGGCCTGCATTTCTTTTTATTTCCCTAGAGATCACTGGACTCCGTGGGAACACTTTTGGCAAGATCCCTTAGGGGTGATGCCCAGTGGCCCACCTGGTTCTGAGAATAACTCTTATCTCCAGGAGCCTACACTAGATTTGTAGCATTTTTATTTCTCTAATGATTATTTTTCACTATAATATTTTTTTAGGTTTTTTTTCTTTCTTTAGTGGTTGTTCTAGAGTTTGCCATATACATCTTAAGAGTCAGCTTTGGATTTATATTAGCTTAATTCCAGTGACAAATAGGAACATTACTCTGTATAACTCTTCCCTTCTCCCCCTTTTGTGGTATTATTATTAGACGTATTTATTAATGTCACAGACTCAATGATACTTTACCATCTGTGGTCATTTCCTAAGCTATACAACTTTGTTCATATCCACCTCCTTTTGCTGTTATCGGCAAATATATTACACATACATTACATTTCTATATGTGTAGGCCCAACATTACACTATATACATGTTATTTTATACAATTGTTTTTTAAAATCACTTAGAAATGAGAAAAATGTGCATTTATACAGTTTATTCTGTTATTACCTTTAACTGTGGTTTTCTTTCTTTTTTTTGTTTTTTTGTCTGTGTGGATTTGAATTACTGTCCTAGGTTACTAGCTTTCAGCCTGAAGAACTTTGTTTAGTATTTCTTGCAAAATGGGTCTGCTAACAATAAATTTTTTGTTTTTGTTTTTCTGGGGAAGTCTTTATTTTGCCTTCAGTTTTGAAAAATAACTTTGCTGGATATAGAGTTCTTGGTTGACAGTTTTTTTTTTCTTTAAGCACTTTGAATATATTGTCCCACTGCCTTCTAGACATTATTTCTTCTGAAGTCAGCTGCTAATATTATTGAGGTCCCCTTGTAAAGGATAGCCAGCCATTTTATTCTTGTTGCTTTTAATATTTTCTCCTTGTCTTTGACTTTTAGCATTTTACTATCCTGTGTCTATTTATGGATCTCTTTGCATTTATTCTTCTTGGAATTCATTGAGCTTCTTGGATGTGTAGGTTATTGATTTTCAATAAATTTGGGAATTTTTCAGCCATTTTTCTTTGAATATTTTTTCTGTTCCTTTCTCTCCCTCTTCTCTTTCTGGTATTCCCATTATGCATATATTAGTACTTTTGATGATATGCAACATTTCTTGAGGCTCTGTTCAGTTTTCTTCATTCTTTTTTTTCTCTCTGTTGTTTGACTTGCATAGTCTCTATTGATCTTGAAGTTTACTAATTCATTCTTCTGCCAGTTCAAATCTATTGTATCTATAGTGAAATTTTTATTTCAGTTATTTTACTTTTCAACTCCAGAATTACCATTTGGTTCTTTTTTATAATTTCTATCTCTACTGATATTCTCTATCACTGCAGCCTTCCTTTACTTCTTTCATCATACTTTAGTTTTGTGAACATATTTATAATGGCCATTTTGAGATCTTTTTCTGCTAAATCTGTCATCTAGTTGCTCTCGCAGGGAGTTTGTGTTGTCTGCTTTTTTTCCCCTGTGTATGGATCATTCTCTCCTATTTATTTGCATGTCTGATAATTTTTTGTTGAGGGGGGCAACTGGACATTTTAGATAATATATTGAAGCAACTCTGGGTACTGCTTCCACCCCAGGGCTTGTTATTCTCATTTACTTGTTTATTTTTTTAGTGGCTGGCTCCTATTATTTTAGTGAAGTGTATTTCCTCCCCACAGTATTAAGTCTCTTATGTTGCTTCTCAGGAAGGTATAGCTTTGGGTATTCTTCATCACTCTGGGATGACAGTGGTATTGGTAGGGGTCTCTGGAAAGAGACTCGATCTCACCCAGCTGTTTAACTCCACTAATTGCCTGCTGATTGTGCTATTGTTTTCAACAGTAACCTGGGGATCTAAATTGTTCTACAAACTAATCTAATCAAATTGTGACTCCTTTGGTGGAATAGTTTCTGAGGTACATATTCTGACCCCCTGTGGTCTTATCCCCCTGGTTTTTGCCTGTAAACTAGCTGGCCTTCAGTCTAGGATGTATCTTAATTAAATCCACAAATCTCCTCTCAATTGCCTTTCACCAAAACCTCCACTATTCTTGAGAGAGCCGTCAGAGTTGAATTTCTCCATACTCCGTTGCAAATGAAGTCAATTCCTTTGGGAAGAGATTAGGAGCTATCTGTTTTACAGTCTGCTTCTCCTTCCAGGCAAAAAATCTCTGAACTCGGGCTCTAGAGCTGGGGGTGGGTGTAATAGCAAGCTCCTTTCTGTGTGACACCCTGTTCTAGGAGTTCAGTACTCAGTGGAGGATAGAGGCAGCAGTCTGATGTCCTCTGGGCTTGCCTTTTCTGGCATGGAACCACTGTCTCTTGAGCCAAGGCAAGAGCAACCAGGACTCCCTTAATCTTGGCCTGCAGCACCCAAGGTACAGCCTCTGTTCCACAAGTAGGGACTGGTGGAAGAAGGGAACCTCCATCTCTCGACCACCTTCATCTGGGACATAGCCTCAGCAACAAGTGGCTGGGGCAAGATGAGAAATGCTGAAGTCCTATTCCTCCAGGGATGAAAGCCCTCTGACAGGGAGCTGGGGGGAAAGGGAGCCCTGTGCTCTAGGCTATAGCCATCTGGAGTGGAATCTCCACCTTACTGAGCTGAGAGTTAGGAGGGAGGGAGAAGGCTTTGTTCAATTTCCACAGATTCTCGCCTTTCTTACCAAATCTCCACAGATTTTCTTGAGTAGATATTTCATTTGCTATTTGTTCTTAGGACAATTTCCAGAGACTTTAAAGTATTTTTAAAAAATAAGTTTCACCAGTTTCACTGGGAAGTGGGTTAGCAGAGCTCTTCACTCTTCTTTGCCAGAAGTTGATCTCCCCAACACTAGATTTGAGTTGATAACAATTATTGTCAAATCCTGCTTAAAGTTAATTGTGCACTTGGATACCTTGGGGTCTATCTGGGTCTGTCTGGGAGAGTCCCCCAAGTTCTGGGTCCAGATGCTGAGCCTCATGCCAGGCCTGACATTACCTGACAGTCCTGACTTCACCACAAGTTCCATATAGCTATGACTGTTTTCCAATGTCATGAGCCCCATAGCAGCAACTGTGATGGGAAATGATGCCAGCAGGGAGAAGAGAGGCCATGAGAGTAAACTGCCATTTACAATTTTGTACCGCATCAGCCCAAGTCTTGTCACTTAAAATTACCATGGATGCCACCTCTCCAGCGTGTGCACTGACTTCTTATTCAAGGTGCCTGTTTCCTTGCTCTTACTTTCCAGTAGCTGTGCAGAATTTTCTCTTCTTTTGATTAGTTTTTTAAACTGCTATTCAAGAATGCCTGCCTAGGATCATGACTATCCTGGAAAGAATATTGACCTCAAAATCATGCAAAGAACGGCCTGTAAGACATGAGTCTCCCAGGGGTACGACCCTCAGAATGCCTTGGGGTGTGTTGTAGGCCTGACTGAATGGTCATTTGCTCATGGGATTGGAGGTAGCCCCTGTGTATTTATTCAGCCAACATAAATTGCACAACCAGAGACCCCCAGACACTCTGCTAGGACCGAGGACAGTGGGGAAATAGTCATAGTTTCTTCAAGGAGTTTATCGTCTAGGGGAAGAAACTAAAAGAAAGCAGCAATTATAATGTCATATGACACTGTGACAGGGAGGGAAAGCACAGGTTGCCTGTTTCAGCCTCTGCTTCCTCATGCTGGCATCCAAAAAGCAACGCTGAGGCTCCCTAGTGGGGAATGGGAAGGAGGTTATGTATAGATCCTTGTTTTCTTGGCTTTCTTTAAAGTTGAGAAGGGAGAAGAGAACTGAAAAGTGTACAAGAAGGTGCCCAGGCACACTTGCTTTCTCTTGGCTTTTTCAATGAAAGCAGAAAAGGAGAAGAAAGGTTTTTATCATCACCAGGGGAAGCAGTGGGGCTGGCAGCAGGACAATGACTGTCACCTAGCAAGGGGGAGTTTGCAGCCCAGGAAGACCCTCTGCTCGGCCAGTCCAGGCAGGGAGCCGAGAGCCTTGGCACAGGCTCTGCTTGGCAGCACAGGGGTGACTGAAGACTGAGTAGCTTTCGCTGTCTGAGAAGTTTGAATGACAAAACCCCTTAAGGTGTGAAGAGAGGATGATTCCTTGTCTTGGAGGACTACAAAGGAGACTAGATTGGCCTGTTAATGCTCAAGACTGGAAGACAGTCTCCCTGTGGGGCTGCAATGCCTGATGTTATCTCACTAGGAGGAAGGAAACAGTGCACTTCCCTATGTAATGAACTGGGATTTACTCTTCACCCCCATCAAGCGTTATATTGCATTGAATTTGAGCAACCACAGTATTGAGCTGTCAAGGAGGGGCCAACTCTGTAGGTTTATTTAGAAGGAGACAGAAATGACAATGATTATAAAACAGATGAGAAGCAAGTCCTCAGAAGTTAGCAGAGGCAAGGAAAATGAGCAGTGGTCATACTCTGGGCCAGAAAAGCAAGCCAGGTACAACCAGGTATGGGTTGGTCTGGCCCCTCATGGAACAGGGTCAGAAGCATGGGGGCCCAGACCAACCCATACCTGGCTGTACCTGGCTTGCTTCTCTGGCCCAAGGTGGCTCTGCCTGGCAACTGGTGGAGAGATGGGTGGTGTATGGGATATGAATGGAATTTGTCAACCTTTTCTCCCCTGGCTTCCATCTGCTTTAGGAGGAATTCCAATTTTATGTCTGGTACACTTCACACAGTAGGTTTGTTGCAGTGAGTTCAATGTTGGTTGTGCACTGTGCATAAATGGGGATGCTTGGGGTTTCCAGAATTGGTGGTCAGCTATAGGAGACAGGACCTCACTAGTACTCATCCCAGCTTTTGAAATAAATTCCTTACTGTTCTTTTCTTCATTCTCATCCCCTGAACTCTCTCCTCTACAATGTTGCCAGAGTGATGTTTCAGGAATGCAGACTGACTGTGTCCCTCCCCTGCTCAAAGCCCAGTTCCTGTAGAATAAAGTTCCTTACATGGGACATAAACGTTTCCTTAACCTGACGTCTACCTGGGTTCCTAACTACTGACAAGCCACCATCCCTGTGATGCACACACATTATATATTCTGGCAATAGCAAACTGCATGCACACAGCGTTCTGCCTCCAGCTCCTTTACCTTTGCTTATACGTATATTTTTTGCTTGTAATACCCACCCTTTAGTTCACCTCCCCTCCTTTCTTTTTGTCAGACTTTCTTAAGAAAGTCTTCTCATCCATTTTGAAGTGGGTTAGATTCTCTTCTTCTGAGGACCCTGCACTTATCTCTAACTTGTACTCACCATATTGTACTGTATGTGTAATTCTCTCTATTACTTACCTGTGAGCTCCTCCTTGCTGTGTCTTATTTATATCTGCATCAACCAGGGCAGAGCATATGCCTAGGACATAGTTGGTACTGTAAAAATATTTTGTTGCATAAATGACTCAAATGATCCTTAACTGCCTCCTGAATAACTAATTCTAGATAGTATCTGTTGGATTCTGACTGGAGTCTGGAAGCAATAGGGGCCTTCATTTCACCACTGAACTTAGAAATGTAGCAACCCACATCCTGCTAGGCTGGATGCACCTGAAAGCCTCAGGAAATCTTGTCACTGTGCATTTTATTATGTGACTACAACTTGAGCTGAATAGAGAGAAATGAATCCTGGCCAGCACCAAGCATTGTGCCAGGAATAGAACAGTGGGGCCATTGCACTCAGTGAAACTAAAGGTTACCATGGTGTCGTCAGGAGTGTTCTTGAACTGTAGCTGGACCGTATGCCTCATTCCACCCTGGCCACTGCTCTGTGTCACTGAATGGAGAAGCTGTGGGCTCTCTGTATCCACAGAGGAATGCAGCATACCCCTTATCTCCTAAACCTGTCCCTGAGAAAGTTACTTAGCCTTGAGTAACAGTGTCAAGCAGAACAGTGAATGTGATCTCAGCCCCTCCTGGGTGCTCAGTAAACGTCATCTGATATGGAGTGCCCCAGCCAGGTGACACAACGAAATCTGAAAGCACCTCAGGTGGTCTTCACCGTCATGCTCCTTATGCACAGCACACCCTCCTTGTCCCACTTCCAATTATGACTTCCTTTTCTTCCTCTAAACTGAGGCTGACGTCACTGAGTGGTAGGTCAAAGGTGTCAACTAAATAATAAACTGTGTTCCTGTTTAAGTGTGTGATGTTAGGTTTTCCACATGAGGGGAGGATGAGGGTCAGTAGCACTGCCATAGACGTGAGAGAACTCAGTGTCCTTCCCAGATCTGACTGCCTCTCATGCTGCTGCAGGTGGAGGGTTTGCCATTTCCTTTCCTGCTCAGTGTGAGGTATTTTTTACCTTCATACAAATGAGAATTTATATGGAATTTTAAAAACCCACGAAAACAAAACCTTTGTTTTGAATGTAAAGCTATGGGAATAAAGATGATCTCACAATCTGCAATAAAAAGGTCATCTCTTGATCTTGGATGTTTCCCAGCTCAGCACATTCAGGATGGCAGTAGAAAACCCAGAGTGCCTGCAGCCTCCACACTGCGATTTAGTGAGGAGAATGAGTATTTTCGTCAGAGGAACTGGTTCTCTGCTTAGCCTCAACATTTCATAAAAAGCTCATGGCAGCAAATTTTTCATTTGGCAGCATCTGCTGTGCTATCATCTTGATATCTTCACTTTAAGTAACACTGACACTTCAAGGTCAAATGAAAGTCAAATTGACATGCTGAGTATTCAGTTATCAACTTCTGTTAGTCCTATGCATTTATATATATATATATATATATATGTATATATATACATATATAAATATACTCAGCAATGTTTCTGGGAAAAGGAAGTTAGGAATCCTGGAATCATAGGGCAAATAAAAAGTTCAAATTTTAAGATATGCATCACATGGTAGGAAATGAATCACTAGAATGAATATTGTACTTGATTCTGACACTGTTGATCTTGGACAAGTCATTTAAACTGTAGGTGTCAGTTTCCCCAACTGTCAGGAGAATGAACTACGTAACTGTCATAGTCTTTACTCTTATTCCTATTTTAAGTGATATGTTTTCTGGATACCATTAGAAAGAACGTCCAAAATGTTGCAAAATATTGAAACATACTGGGGGAAAAGGATGTGAGGTTTTTTGTTTGTTTGTTTGTTTGTTTTTTTCCTGAGCACTTAAATAATAGAATAGGCAGCAGTTTCCTAAGTGATGGATTTAATGGAATGGAAATCACAATGAGACTTATAAGGCTGGGAAACGAGCCTGAAATGTTCAGGGACTAGACTAAAAGAAACTTGGCCTGTTTGCATTTTCAGTGGAAAACATAGGATGCTGTGGCAATAAAGGGCCTTCACTGGAACTGTTTTAGAGTTTATGAGATTACGTGTGGCCTGTGTAACCTAGTGGACAGAGAGTAGGATGTCAAGTACACTGTGCCTTTATCAGTGGCCAAGCCAGAAATGACTGAGAAACATCTACTTCTGTGCAGTCTTGGAAAGCTAGGTATTCTATTTAAGGATAATGTAAGCATTTGTTTCTGGAATTCTGCCCAGTAACTCAGAACACACAAAAAGGTCTTAGGGTAATTCGATCAGTGTTCTTGTAAAGGAACACCAAAGCCACAGATTCTGTTACTGGCAAGACAGAAAATGCATTATAAGGAAAGACAACGTGTTTCATGGCATGATGGCTTGGCCTGGAAGGGCTCAGGAGAGTTAACTGACAGCAATTAGGAGCCATGATGAATGCTAACCTAAACTTCTGGGAATGCTGCTGAAATGTACTCTTCAGGGTGGGTTGGTGGTTGCAACTTTGCTTTTTGTTTTGCTTCTGCAGCCTGATGCAGTTCTGGTCAAGGTCCTTGTTAGTCTCTATTGGCCCTGTTTTTGAGCACTGATATAAAAGGACATCCTTAGAAACAATTTTTTCTCCACTTGGTCATCTCACACACTATCCACAGTAGTACTTCCAAAGGTATATTCACCCTTCTGTCATTACTGTTTTTGGATAGTCACAGAAAATGTGGCCATAATCATTCTTCCATAAACTGGTCTGTTGTTTAGCTTCTTGGATGTAATATTGGTACCCACTGTGAAAATGATGGGTCAATACCTATGTGTCTATGGGCCTTGCCCTCTTTGTCCTGGGGATGGGGGGAGTGTAAGGACTGGGGGATATTAAAAGCAAATTCTAGATAACCTCCTGTGAGCTCCTTTTGTTTACATTGGTCATATTGGGTGGCTTTGGGGAATATTATTGGGGATGTGGGGAGTAGTTTTCTGATTGGCAGAATGCAATCAACTAAGTAGGGCCACTCTTAGTTCCAGTTTCTCAGGCTGAAGGGGGTTAATTAGGTTGGGTGGGCAATAAGAGCCTTGGGGAGGGAGTGGGAGACACCTACTTGATATCAGTTTAAGCCTTTTTCTTTGGATGCTTTTGTTACTGTTGAGAAGTCAGGGGGACATTCTGTAGTTCCAGGACTGGAGAACTATGACTCATGAACAAAATATGTCCTGCTGCCTGTTTTTATAAATAAAGTTTACTGGAACACAGCCATGGTCATTTATTTACACGTTGTCTGTGGATGTTTTTGCACGAAAACAGCAGAGTTGAATAGTTGAAGCAGAGACTGTGAGACCTGTGAAGCCTAAGATATTTGCTATTTGGTCTCATACAGAAAAAAATATTTGCTTAATTCTGCTATATTCTTTGTAGGTTATCTGCTCTTTGGTGTTGTGTAGTTGCTAAAATGAGTTTAGGTGTGAATTATTTTTCCTGCTTTGGATTTGCGGTACTTTAACCAATTCTTAGCCGTAAACTCTTTGGAAATTGTCCCTCCTCATCTCTTCTCTGCCCTTGAAAATCTGATTAAATTTATGTTAGAATTTCTCATTCTTTTCTTCATTTATTTTAACTCTCATATTTTCCACCTCTTAGATCTTCATGCTGTATTCTGGATAATTCTCCAGATCTCTGATTCATTAATTCGGCAGTTGTGTCTAATCAGCTGTTAAACCTATCATTGGATTTTTAATTTCATTTTTTTTTTAAGATTTAAAAGTCTCATTTACTTCTTTTTCAAATATGCCCAGACATCTTATTCATATTTTACATCTCCTCTTTTATTTCTTTAAACATATCAAGCATACTTAGTTTAAATTCTCTGCTGCTAATTCTAGTGTATGAAGATACTGTAGGTCTGATTCTGCTGGGTTTTTTGTTTGTTTTTTTGTTTTTAATTTATTTTTGGCTGAGTTGGGTCTTCATTGCTGAATGCGGGCTTCCTCTAGTTGCGGTGAGCAGGGTCTACTCTTCATCGCAGTGTGCGGGCTTCTCATTGCAGTGGCTTCTCTTGTTGCAGAGCATGGGCTCTAGGCGCGCAGGCTTCAGTAGTTGTGGCACGCGGGCTCAGTAGTTGTAGCTCGTGTGCTCTAGAGCGCAGGTTCAGTAGTTGTGGCACACGGGCTTAGTTGCTCTGCGGCATGTGGGATCTTCCGGGACCAGGGTTCGAACCCGTGTCCCCTGCATTGGCAGGCGAATTCTTAACCACTGCACCACCAGGGAAGTCCCTGCTGTTTCATTCTCACTGGCTCGCAAGCTGTTGTTTACTTGTGAGTTTTGTGATTGTTTCTAATGTTGAGCTCAGGGTTCTTGGATCTTTTCTGTGGAAATTCTTCAAGCATTCTTATTTGTTGTTCAGAATATATAACATACCATCCTGCCGGAGAGGTTTTCTAAGCCATTTTATCCATACCAGCTATACCAGAGATTTCCAAATGTTGCAGGTCGTTAAGCACTTGCCTGGACCATTAATAAAGCTAATTCTTTGATGTTAAATTGCCTACCATTTCCTGGACTCTCTTCTTGCTTTTGATTTGATCCTTGAAGAGAGTAAAGTGAATCTTAATTTCTCACTGGGATCCACAGTGATATGATAAAAACTAAGAACCATTTCATATCTTGAAGTCCTGTTTGGTTGTTTTTCAAACCTGCCTGTCATTAATTCTACTTCTGTGAAAATTACCCTGCTCTCTAGAGCAAATGACATTTGGTATACCATCTCCTATTTCACCTTGTTCATGAAATCTACACTTTATTAAGTTGTTCCTAATATATCAATTCTTTGACCTCAATGAAACATCTACTCTGTTTATCATCTACTTTCAGTGTTTCAAATATTTCCTATTTTTTCTCATCCAGATCATATTTTATAATTCAAGACTTCAAATACTGCTTTACTAATTCCCTTAGCTGACTTGCCATATACTCTTCCTATCCTTACTTGGTAAAATTCCTGTCCTGGATGAAACAAAATGCCCATTTTCTCTATGCCATACCTGAGCTGATGAGTATTCTTGAAGAAATATCATAATTTTCACTTTGGTAATGATTGACTAGATTATTTGGACTAATTTCTCCTGCTGAAAATATTTTGAAATGCTAATATAATATTTAAAATGTCTTTTTTAAAACATTGAAGAATTTTTAAGATATTAAGGAATTACCAGACTGAAATTTAAGAAAAACTGGAAACTCAAAGAAGTAACCTGAACATTGAAGCCAGTCGGCCCAGAAGCATTATCTAACACTGGAAAAATTGCGCTTGTTTTTGGTAGCCTCATAGGGTAAGGAATCATAATTTAAGGCCCAGGGCCAATGTAAGTGGGCGATCTAATAAGAGATTCTCCTCAAGGTAAGCCATAATCACAAAGGGATAGGCTCTCAGGGTGAATGAGAAAAAAACTTCTGGAAAGGTTATTTGGGAACTATGCACAGAAGAGGGAAAAAGGAAAGAAAAACTGCTTTTTGAAAAGTTGTGGCCACAGGCCAAACTGTGTGCAGATTTGCAGACTAAGTTCACATATCCTGAAGGGATCCAAGGAAACCTCAAGACAAAAATTTGTTTTAAGTTGGTTCTAGACTGGTAGTGCCCTTGGTTTCCAGGCAGAAGTAAATTCAGATCCCTTTGGAGGTAGGTAACTTGATGCTAAGCTTCAAGGAATCCCCACAAATAATTTTCAGGGAAAATGAAAATTATATAATCAAAAATAAAATCAATCACACAATGCAACAGAATATCATGAAGAGGGAAAATTAGGAATAGCACATTGAAGGAACAGGTCTACAGAGACTTCACAATTTGGATTCACTGGACATAAATTGTAAATGTTTTTGCTTACTCTATAAAGAAATAAGTGACAAACCCAGGAAATTCTAGAATTTGACCTAACAGATGAAAAAGAGCCAAGTAAGACTTCTAGAAATGAAAAACAAAATGTAACCCCAATTAAACTCAATGTCTGGATTTAATAGAAAATTACCCACAGAACTAATGGGAAGGTGAATAGAAATATAGATGAGAAAAAATATACAGAATAAATTATAAAGAGACAAGAGTATAAAAATAGGGTTAACAGTCATAGAGGGAAGTAGGCATTTAATTTGAGGAGATAGAGAATAGGAGCAGAGGCCATAGCTGAAGAAATGATGACTGAGAATTTTGCAGAACTGATGAAATATACCAATCCAAAGATTCAAAAACTAATAAAATCTTAAGCAGAGTAAATATGACTTCATATCTAGATATTTTACAATGAAACTGCATAACACCAAAAAAAAAAAGAAAAAAAAAGAAAATATTCAAAACAGCCAGAGAAAAATGTTAGAATACTTTAAAAGGAGGAAATGTTAGGCTGACTGTTGACTTCTCAATCCTAGCAATGAAATCCCAGACGTCAGTGGAATGATATCTTCAAACTGCTGAAAGAAAATACATGCTAAGTTAGAGTTCTATACCCTGAGAAAAATCTTTAAAAAATAAAGATGAAATAAGATCATTCTCAAACAAACAAAAATAAGGAGTGTTTGTGCCAGTATACCATCACTAAAGGAAATTCTAATGGAAGGTAAGCCCAAATGAAAGGCCTAAAATGAAAGAAGGAATGGAGAGTAAAGAAAATGATAAATACACAGGTAAATATAAATGGACACTTACTATATAAAATGATAATAATGTATTATAAAGTCAAAACACAGTATTAAAATACATGGTAATAATAACACATGGTGGGTGAGTAAATTCAGTGAAAGCATTTGATAGTCTTTTTATCTGGTAGGGTAAAGGTATTGAGTAACTTTAGAAATATTTGTGTGATTTAAAAATATATTTTGAATGTACTTTTCTGTATGTATGTTATATTTTACAGTAAAGTTAGAAAAAATTAATCCCAAATTTGGTCCACTATAAGTTTATGGTCTTCAACTTTAATCAACAATATTTCAATGCTTCCTTGCAATCCTGTGGTTTCCATAGTCATGTCCCTCACATTCTCCATAGAAATGCTTTCAAACATTCTCCAGTCTCTCCAGTCTCCTACTCTTCTCCTGCTCCCAACCTTTCTCCTCTTCTTCAACACATAACCTTACCTCCTAATTCACAGGGTATCTAGCAGCCATAAGATGAGAGCTCCCTCAACTTCCTGCTACAAACACTAAAGTTTTCTCAACATCAGAATCAATCCTTTCCTAATTTTCTCTTGTTGAAAGGACTAAGCTGTCCCTTCTCCAATCTAAGACTAATCCTCTATTTCTTCTTAGGGATTTTATTCTCTTTACCCCATCTCCCACCTATACAACATCCCTCTCTTTAACAGACCCTTATCCTTAGTATTTAAACATGCTCAAGTTTAAATATTATCTATCTTAAAACACACACACGCACACCCCACCTTTGACCCCAAAGTTCCCTTCTAAATAATGTTATATCTTTCTTTCTCATAGCCAAACTTCCTGAAAGCATTGTTTCTACTCTCTGTCTCTTTCCTCACTTCCTACTTACTCTGCTAGAATAGCAATTTTCAAACATTTTGATCTCAGGACTCTTGAAAATGATTAAATTATTGAGAAGAACACAAACAGCTCTTGTTTAGGTGGCTAGCTGCAAGGTATTACCTATTCTTAGATGCTTAACTGTTCTTTTTAGATGGATAAATACTCTGTCCTCTTTATTTTTACCTAGAGTAAATATCACAAGAGCAGAATTTATGTCCACTTAATCTTGGAATCCTGGTGACTGACTCAGAACTTGGTACTCTTTTTGGTTATTATTAACTCTGTCTTATGTCTCTGATCTCACTTATTCTTTGTTGGTAAGTGTGAAAGAGTCAGCAAGTATTTCAGCTGCATTTCTTTTTAAGTTCCTTCTTTTTTTTTAGGTGCTTTGTGTAGATTTTAAACAAAATGAAACAATAGTTTATGAAACAGGAGTACTAAACCAATTCACCCCACTCCTTGGAATACATGAAAAAGACAAAACAAGAAAACAAAGATCCAATTTCACACTCCAGCTGAAGTCTGTCCTATATCTGAGAAAACTGCCCCAGGTGTCCACAATGGATCTTCTGCTTGAGATTCTAATATGCTAAAGATGATTTCTCAGGAGATGTTATTTCTCTGAATAGTGACTGAGAAAAAGCTTTGTCAATAGCAGATTAAAATAAAGCTAAGATAAAATACTATTATTCTAGCCAAATGTAGTGGTTTTATTCCATCTTCAGGAAAAGAAAGTGGTATATAAGGATGCCCAGGAATTAAGTATGGTTGATCAGGTAAGCACACTAACTGAAAGGTAAACATAGTTTTGCTATAAGATACTTTGCCCCCCTTGCCTCCACTGAATGGAGGTTTTTTGTTTGTTTTGGTTTGGTTTTTTTTGTAACTATAATATCTCACAGCCCTTAAAAGAATTTATAAGACAAAAAATGACTTGCAGTAAATTCCATTATATGTGTGGATAGTGTTGCAGCCAGATCCTTGCATCATTTTACACATTATATTTGGGCTATAGCTGGGTGAGCTTCTCCCAGCCCTAGACATGTGAGTGTGTGTGTGTGCGTGTGTGTGTGTGTGTGTGTGTGTGTGGTCTTTGACACGGAAGATGGGTGAAAGGCAGTTGGGGATGGGGAGCAGGTAGGGGCAAAGCTGGGAAGAAGTATATCTGAATGGTCCTTGCACATTAGGTGTCCAGGACATCCTGGGAGACAATTAGCCACACTGAATTTAAATGGTATAAATGGGATAGTATAAAAAGGGATGGAATGTAGCTGGTGTTAATGTCATGATAAATGAAAATTTGGTGCTTAATAGCAGCCAAGAACTTTCCTGCTTTAAAAAAATTAAATTAAAAGGATGATTTCATTCTTCATAAGTACTCCTAGTGCAAAAAACAAAAAATAGAATTTGTTTCCTGTTTGAATCCAGTGTTAAATCTGAAATATGGTCTGAGGCAAAGAGAACCAGCTTCTCTGCAAAGCCTTAAGCAAACCCTTTTGTGCTTGCCAGCTTTCATTGAGTACACGGGTTGCCCTAGTGATGAATGTCCTGCTTTGTGTGGTCTCAGCATTTTTTTCTGGAGAGGCTGTTTTAATGAGAAGGTGAATAGAGGGGCTTCTTTTGAAACCAGGATAGGAGGAGGGACACTTCTGAACATGCAAGCATAATGGTGCCATTCCTTATCACAGATCTGACAATCCACAGAGCCTGCTCGACTCTCTCTCTCTCGCTCACTTATTCTCTTCTTTTAGCTAACTGCTGTTTTGGATTGGCCTCTGGTCTCAGTCTCCTGGAATCTTCTTTTGGAAGTAAAGAGTAACCAACCAATCAGATCTCATTTTGTCACTCTGGCTTTATCTTCTTTCCTCCAAAATGGGACTGTTCTTGGTGTTTCAGGGAAGGACACACCCATGCTCCTTTCTCCTACCTATTTTTAAATGCTGCACTTTTTACAGATTTACCCACATACTAAGAATTATGCTTCAGCGTGTTTGAACACCCTTTCTTCTTCAGGATCCATTATGCAGGGCAGGAGTGGGAGGAAACCATGTAATTGTTATATTTTAGGACTTGCTTGGGGCTAGCTGGGATTGAACACACACAATAAACTCTTGATTATCCATGCTAATGGAAGGAATAGTAATTCAGACCATACACATTGTTTCTGACTTTGAAATGTGTTGTGTGATATTTTTTTTCCTTTTTGAAAGCAGTAGGTGGTTTACTTAGAATGATGGTGAAATTGCTCTTGTATCGCCTGTGTCTGGGGTAGGCAAAGCTGTGAGAGGTACCATTCTCCTCTTTCTTCCTCTGCCCCTCAACCTCACCTGGCACAGACTCCTACCGCCTTCATATCACATGTTCCTTTTTATTTACTCCTTCTCTTATCAAAGTGAACTATTTGGAAACTGGTGAAGGGGTAAGGCTCACTTGACAGATAACTAATTGAGGGAGTGTATTGTCAGACATTTATATTTAAATAGGAGTCAACCTCAAAGCTAAGGAAACAAAAATGATTAATACTTGTGTGATCAGTATTTACACAAATAGAGTAAGTTCCATGATGGTAGGTATTTGTTGTTAATATTGCTTTGGTGGTATGTCTTTCTGTTTGCTTTGTTTACTGCTGTATCCCCAGTGTTTAGAACAGTGCTGAGTATATTTATTAATATGCTCTTAATAAATTTTGTGGACCAAATGAATGAAAAATCTTATAATTTTCAAAATACTTTTTCATATACTTTTTTAATATTCTTACTACTCTCCTAGAATATAGACATCATAGTCATTATTATTAAAATAACGAATTCTTGGTTTATCCCCCCCTTTTGTTTGTATGTAGCCGACTGTCTAATTCCTTGTAAATTCTCAAAGGAATATAGGATAATGGAAGGATTTTTTTCACGGACAGTCTCATTGAACTTTTGCTATTTTGTACTGTGTTGATTTGTCAGACAAAGTTTTTATCATCCTTACAGAGACAGCTTTTCTTTGGAGATAGTGGCGAAGTGGTATGCTGCTCACAGGCCGTTTCTATCACCGGACCTAATCTGTCACAGTGTGTTTGTGTGTGATAAACCATTCACTGCACAGAACAGGAATCTCACCCCAGCTAGGCCCACTCCAGCCTATTTTCTTAATAAATAGAGTTAAGCAAAAGAGCTTTCAGCTTTGTGCCATTTTAGCTGAGAAGAAACCAGAAAGAGAAGGTCAAAATGGAATGGAACCCCTTTTCCTTTTTGATCCTCTCAAAGGAAGATGAGATGGCAGTGGACTGTTAAGGTGGGTGATTTCTGATTCCACCTGAGGAGTGCAACTTGGCTTAGAGTTAAAACTCCCTGAATGCCTATGATGTGCTAGGGATGTGAGTTAATCGTTTGGCCCTGGAGCTAAACCAGGGTTGAGTACCGGTTCTCCCACTGACCAGCTTTACAAATGGAGCAATTTACTTAGGTCCTCTGGACTCCTGTTTCTTCATGTTTAAAATGGTGATAACAATAGTATCTGTTTTACTGGGAGAATTACATTTTTAAAAGTCTGCAAAGAGCTTAACTTCATGCCTGGCACACACACAATTACTGACTCTGATGAACACTCCTTGAGCACCTACTGTGTGCCAAGAAATGCCAGAGAACTTTGGCACGCGCTGTAATTTAATCCCTTTATCAACCCATCCTTCCCAATGAGAAAACTGAGGGTCATAGAAGTTAAATAGCATGCTCAATGTTACACAGTCCTCAGGGTGCTGGGAATTTGGACCTGCATATGTCTCTTTGTATATCATGTGGCCTCCTTGGGGTTTCAGTGCCCAAACCGTTGAATCCATTACACAGCCATGTCCCCAATAATAAATACTTTGCATTAGGTTATTGGGGAGATAAAATGCAAGAGCATTTATCAAAGCAGAGATGTATTTAATTCTCTGGACATCTCTCCTCCTTCATGTTCTTTGGAGGGTGTGCTTGGGCATCCACCCTGGGGCTTGGCAGGGCTCAGCTGACATGATGCTTCCTGAGAGCAGCTTTCCCTGACCACACTATCTGAGATTGTTATTCAACCACGCCACAGCTGCCATGAAGGCATTGTCACAACCATGATACATGGGTGTATTTGTCCGAGTCATTGCTGGTTACTCCCACTGCACTGTGAGGTGTCCGTGAGAGGGGACTTTGCTTTGTTCACGGCTGTATCTTCAGCACATAGCACAGTGCTCACACGTGGGAGGGTCACAACACATGTGTGACCCATCTGCAAATGAAGATCTCTAACTCTTGTGAGAAGGCTGCGGTCCTGTCAGGCAAGCATTGTATTGGACAAACCACACAGCTAGGCTTTCAGTAATAGATAAGGGAGGGTGTGAGGAGTGAAAGTTGCCTGAATTCTCTGCCCGTATGTCCGCTTCATGCCCTTTTGATGTCAGGAGGGAGCTGTCCTGATTCTTTTGCCAGGGAGTGAAGCCTTGAGCTACAGCCCTTGGCTAAATATGTCCTAGCTCAGCTTCTGCTTCATCCTCATTAACGCCACTTCATAGTTGGCCATGGGGAAAGATTAATTTAGTGACCAAGCTTAATAAATAGATGCTTCTGGTCTTACATTTCATGCATCGCTCTCAGAGGCTAAGAGCTCATTGAAGTGCCAGTTTCAAGATGTCAAGGGCAAGCAGCTGGGCTTGGGGGAAGTGCAGAGATATTTCTGCTGAGCCTTTGTTCCCCAGCCCATCTTGCAATCACCAGAACTGCAGCGACGACAGGAAAACCCTTCAACATCCATTTCCCGTGCAACCCAAAAACCACATTTCTGAATCGGATTGCCTGTGTAAGGCATTGCCACATGTGTGGCCCTCCAAGCATATCAAGCCACTCTTGTCTGAGATGTATGGTTGGAAAATTTTGATTTTGTCACCATGTATACATTCTGTCATTGCATGGCATCTGATATAGAGATCTATTATCTCTTCCCTCTGAAAAGCCTTGGCAAAGAGTTTCCATTTTTGAGGAATCTTATTTCCGGGCAGCCACCTCCAGGGAAAATCGAGTGTGAGGTACTAGATGGTAAACAACATTGTATCCCATAGGGACTGAGGTGACCTGAATAAGTTCCAGAGCGAGTCCACGATGGCAGCATAATCATTACAGTGTGTGTGTGTGTGTGCCCATGTCTATGTGTAATTGTAATGTATAATTAATACAGAGCTAAAATTAAACTCCTGGGTGAAAGAGACTGGCAGGCTGAAGAGGCTGAGGAATATTAATCTCTAAGATGCAGCTTGTTTACAACAAACATAGGATTGCATTCCTCTTCATTTCAGTGGGTGTGCGCCTGTGTTTTGGGTTGC
The DNA here is from genome assembly GCF_028564815.1 of Eubalaena glacialis. Taxonomy (NCBI): domain Eukaryota; kingdom Metazoa; phylum Chordata; class Mammalia; order Artiodactyla; family Balaenidae; genus Eubalaena; species Eubalaena glacialis. Next base: position 84,205,429 of record NC_083719.1, read on the forward strand.
TTTTTGTTGTTAATATTTCAGCCTTGAGGAAGAAGGATTTTGCATCTTACCCACTCCCCATTCCCTCCAACCCCAGGAAGAAACTCGGTTTCATTTAACCTTGTCCTCAGGCTACTTAAGTACTTTGGTTTTTCCAGATAATTAATTGTTCTCAAGTGGCAAGACTCACAAAGCCAACAGAAACAGGACATAAACATCCCTTTCCTGGTGCCATTCCTTTGCTCTCTCTTGGCACTGATTTTGCCACGAGTCCATGAAGGTGTGTCACCTGAGAAGACTTCCGACTCTTGCTCATGAATACTCCTCATAGCGCCCTTCATGTTTCTTTTGACCTTGAAGAGAAGTGACCACTGGTTGCAGTTGTTGCCCTTGATTGTTAATGGAAGTTTGCTTCTTGGAGCAGCTGTTCCTTGAAACAACTATCAAAGTAACTAAGCTTATTTCTGCTTTTCAAACCCAGACTTCATTTTAGCCTCTGCATTATGATTTGTGCTAAATGTGCATTATGGAAGAATTTAGAGAGAAGATGGTTTTCACTTCTCTTCTTCCCTAGTTTATTGTTTGAAACTCACTGACAGGCTTGAGCTGAACAATCATCTGGCAAGACATAGCTTCTGAACTCCCACTTTACCGTTATCCACACACAGACCCTCTGTTCCTGCTTTTAGCTGAACGCTCTACTATTTTCTGCCAAAGGTTATAGTAATACAAATTCTGCATGTCTGTTTCCACTCCTAGATCTTGTTATTCCTTGTTTGGGCAACGATCTGATTTCTTAGTAGTTTTAATAATTTTTAGCTCCTGGTTTCAAAGAAGTTTTCTGTTGAACCCCCAGAGCACCTTCTAACAAGAGGTAGTACACACTAGACACAGCGTCCTAGCATCTTCTTCCTAGAATTCCAATGAGATGAGAGAAACAGAGAGACAGAGACTGAGACATAGTTTGATCCAGTTAACTCTCTTCTGTAACAGCAGTAGCAAGTATTAGCAAGTGATTTTCAACCTCTCTTGTCTGTGTTTTGCCTTTGTCACTGTGATCTTGAGCATGCTATTAAACAACTATGACCCTAAGGCTTCTCATTTGTAAATTGGAAGACAGAAACAGGTTTAGTCCTCAATGGGTATTGGGCTAGCAGAGAACCCAACACAGATGAAAATCTTCATTTTACTTTCTTTTTTATGTCCTTGATGGAGTAGGAAAACCAACACTGAAGCTGTAAAAATATGCATCCTGAAATTGATCAGAGCATATATTTAACAGACTGGAAAGTCCATTTGACAAAATTGTTTTGAATCTCTCATCAAATTTGATGGTATTAAATTGTTAATTTTGACAACAGAATTCTTTCCATATTTTAATTAAAACAAATGTTCTGTAAAGGGTCAAAGAACTTCTTGGAGACTTTCATGTAATGATAATAGAAAATAAAGTACTAAAAGTAATATCACTAAATATATCATTGGCTAAGTATTGTTATTATTCTTCTAAGATCACTTATAAAATTTAGAAAATTAAGTGATAAATAATGGGCCCAGAGTGTCTATGTAAGCCAGCTTAGGATAACAATCAGGTTGGAAGGAAAAACTAGAGTTCCTTTTGATGTTATGTTTGCATAGCCAGCCCACTGTTTTCACCCAGATTGCATACTTATTGGGGATGACTTTGAAGCTCATGAAAATACAGGGCCCCTCTTAAAGCTGTTTTTGTATAGCAAGGCCAATTTTATTACTTAACCAGTGTGTTTACTGGGGGCTTTGAGTGTATTGATAGAGACAAAGGTGGGACTGTAATTCATTTTAGCCATGACTTAGATAAATTCTGTCCAAGATATATTTAGGGTTTCTGTTTTAAGTTGAATTTGTTTAAAATATAGTGTGAAGATTAGACATGTGAAGAATTCAAATGTTGCCAACTTCACTCACCACTAATTCCTAGACTTGGAATGATTTTTCTCTTTGCAGAAACAAGGTGTTTGAAAAAGTGGTTGAGAATTGCAAATGTGATATCAGAGTTATGCACGTGCTGTGATTTCTTTCCTAAGATACAGTGTGTTTGCAGGATCTGTGATGTTTGCTCACTTTAAGTTCGGATGCTTGAGTAATCCAAGGGTGTTGAAGAGACAGTAATATTAAAGTGTTTTTTTCTTTTTGTTTTTTTTAATGAAAGGCACTGTTGGCATTTGAAAGGGTCAGGAATAAGGTTAGATCCTGCATTTAGGTGGAATACCTGTGTGATTTGTCTTGAGGTCACTTTGTCTTTCAAACCTCTTCATCTGGTTACCCTTAGTGATTGAAACTCTAAGATGTCTCACATCTTTGGGTAAAATCACTAAAATGAAAATGTAATCTGGGAGAAGTTGCTATGTCTACACTCATTTTGCAAATTCCGATTTATAAGGTGTGTCTATATGTGCCTCTCCTGGGAACTACATCTACATTTAACTATATGGAATAAGCAACTAAGCTTTGTATAGGCAAGGATGACTGACAGCACAGGCTATACTCCAGTACTTGTAACATTGTTATTGATTTTGTTCATTTAGTCAACCAATAGTATTAATTAATCAATAAATACTTTCTGTAAAAGTGGAAGATCTAAATACCAACGCTAGAGTATAATTTGTATTTTTTACACTAAACATCAACTCTTACAACTTTTATTGGTCACTACTTCTTTTGATTTCTGTGTTAAAATAGTTACTCACCAAGAGCCTCAGATTTCAGAATAAGAAACCTTCTGAGACATTTATACAAAAGGGTATCACAATTTAGAATTCATCAAAATCTATTAGCAGGTCTCATAAGCAACTTAGTAACTAGTTGGTCCTTTTAGCTGTCATAGTTATAATTCTTCTAAGAACACATTCTATCAAGTCTTCTGAGTTCTTTTTTTTTTTTTTAAACATCTTTATTGAAGTATAATTGCTTTACAATGGTGTGTTAGCTTCTGCTTTATAACAAAGTGAATCAGTTATACATATACATATGTTCCCATATCTCTTCCCTCTTGCATCTCCCTCCCTCCCACCCTCCCTATACCACCCCTCTCCGTGGTCACAAAGCACCGAGCTGATCTCCCTGTGCTATGCGGCTGCTTCCCACTAGCTATCTATTTTACATTTGGTAGTGTATATATGTCCATGACACTCTCTCACCCTGTCACATCTCACCCCTCCCCCTCCCCATATCCTCAAGTCCATTCTCTAGTAGGTCTGTATCTTTATTCCCATCTTGCCACTAGGTTCTTCATGACCTTTTTTTTTTTTTCCCTTAGATTCCATATATATGTGTTAGCATACTGTATTTGTTTTTCTCTTTCTGACTTACTTCACTCTGTATGACAGACTCTAACTCCATCCACCTCATTACAAACACCTCCATTTCATTTCTTTTTATGGCTGAGTAATATTCCATTGTATATATGTGCCACATCTTCTTTATCCATTCATCCGATGATGGACACCTAGGTTGCTTCCATGTCCTGGCTATTGTAAACAGAGCTGCAATGAATATTTTGGTACATGACTCTTTCTGAATTATGGTTTTCTCAGGGTATATTCCCAGTAGTGGGATTGCTGGGTCGTATGGTAGTTCTATTTTTAGTTTTTTAAGGACCCTCCATACTGTTCTCCATAGTGGCTGTATCAATTTACATTCCCACCAGCAGTGCAAGAGTGTTCCCTTTTCTCCACACCCTCTCCAGCATTTATTGTTTCTAGATTTTTTGATGATGGCCATTCTGACCGGTGTGAGATGATACCTCATTGTAGTTTTGATTTGCATTTCTCTAATGATTAATGATGTTGAGCATTCTTTCATGTGTCTGTTGGCAATCTGTATATCTTCTTTGGAGAAATGTCTATTTAGGTCTTCTGCCCATTTTTGGATTGGGTTGTTTGTTTTTTTGTTATTGAGCTGCATGAGCTGCTTGTAAATCTTGGAGATTAATCCTTTGTCAGTTGCTTCATTTGCAAATATTTTCTCCCATTCTGAGGGTTGTCTTTTGGTCTTGTTTATGGTTTCCTTTGCTGTGCAAAAGCTTTTCAGTTTCATTAGGTCCCATTTGTTTATTTGTGTTTTTATTTCCATTTCTCTAGGACCTGGGTCAAAAAGGATCTTGCTGTGATTTACGTCATAGAGTGTTCTTCCTATGTTTTCCTCTAAGAGTTTGATAGTGTCTGGCCTTACACTTAGGTCTTTAATCCATTTTGAGTTTATTTTTGTGTATGGTGTCAGGGGGTGTTCTAATTTCATACTTTTACATGTAGCTGTCCAATTTTCCCAGCACCACTTATTGAAGAGGCTGTCTTTTCTCCACTGTATATGCTTGCCTCCTTTATCAAAGATAAGGTGACCATATGTGCGTGGGCTTATCTCTGGGCTTTCTATCCTGTTCCATTGATCTATATTTCTGTTTTTGTGCCAGTACCAAACTGTCTTGATTACTGTAGCTTTGTAATATAGTCTGAAGTCAGGGAGCCTGATTCCTCCAGCTCCATTTTTCCTTCTCAAGATTGCTTTGGCTATTCGGGGTCTTTTGTGTTTCCATACAAATTGTGAAATTTTTTGTTCTAGTTCTGTGAAAAATGCCAGTGGTAGTTTGATAGGGATTGCATTGAATCTGTAGATTGCTTTGGGTAGCAGAGTCATTTTCACAATGTTGATTCTTCCAATCCAAGAACATGGTATATCTCTCCATCTATTTGTATCATCTTTAATTTCTTTCATCAGTGTCCTATAATTTTCTGCATACAGGTCTTTTGTCTCCTTAGGTAGGTTTATTCCTAGGTATTTTATTCTTTTTGTTGCAATGGTAAACGGGAGTGTTTTCTTAATTTCACTTTCAGATTTTTCATCATTAGTGTATAGGAATGCAAGAGATTTCTGTGCATTAATTTTGTATCCTGCTACTTTACCAAATTCATTGATTAGCTCTAATAGTTTTCTGGTGCATCTTTAGGATTCTCTATGTATAGTATCATGTCATCTGCAAACAGTGACAGCTTTACTTCTTCTTTTCCGATTTGGATTCCTTTTATTTCTTTTTCTTCTCTGATTGCTGTGGCTAACACTTCCAAAACTATGTTGAATAATAGTGGTGAGAGTGGGCAACCTTGTCTTGTTCCTGATCTTAGTGGAAATGGTTTCAGTTTTTCACCATTGAGGACAATGTTGGCTGTGGGTTTGTCATATACGGCCTTTATTATGTTGAGGAAAGTTCCCTCTATGCCTACTTTCTGCAGGACTTTTATCATAAATGGGTGTTGAATTTTGTTGAAAGCTTTCTCTGCATCTATTGAGCTGATCATATGGTTTTTCTCCTTCAATTTGTTAATATGATGTATCACGTTGATTGATTTGCGTATATTGAAGAATCCTTGCATTCCTGGAATAAACCCCACTTGATCATGGTGTATAATCCTTTTAATGTGCTGTTGGATTCTGTTTGCTAGTATTTTGTTGAGGATTTTTGCATCTATGTTCATCAGTGATATTGGCCTGTAGTGTTCTTTCTTTGTGACATCTTTGTCTGGTTTTGGTATCAGGGTGATGGTGGCCTCGTAGAATGAGTTGGGGAGTGTTCCTCCCTCTGCAATATTTTGGAAGAGTTTGAGAAGGATAGGTGTTAGCTCTTCTCTAAATGTTTGATAGAATTCGCCTGTGAAGCCATCTGGTCCTGGGCTTTTGTGTGTTGGAAGATTTTTAATCACAGTTTCAATTTCAGTGCTTGTGATTGGTCTGTTCATATTTTCGATTTCTTCCTGGTTCAGTCTTGGCAGGTTGTGCATTTCTAAGAATCTGTCCATTTCTTCCAGGTTGTCCATTTTATTGGCATAGAGTTGCTTGTAGTAATCTCTCATGATCGTTTGTATTTCTGCAGTGTCAGTGGTTATTTCTCCTTTTTCATTTCTAATTCTATTAATTTGAGTCTTCTCCCTTTTTCTCTTGATGAGTCTGGCTAATGGTTTATCAATTTTGTTTATCTTCTCAAAGAACCAGCTTTTAGTTTCATTGATTTTTACTATTGTTTCCTTCATTTCTTTTTCATTTATTTCTGATCTGATCTTTATGATTTCTTTCCTTCTGCTAGCTTTGGGGTTTTTTTTGTTCTTCTTTCTCTAATTGCTTTAGGTGCAAGGTTAGGTTGTTTATTCAAGATGTTTCCTGTTTCTTGATGTAGGCTTGTATTGCTATAAACTTCCCTCTTAGAACTGCTTTTGCTGCATCCCATAGGTTTTGGATCGTCGTGTCTCCATTGTCATTTGTTTCTAGGTATTTTTTGATTTCCCCTTTGATTTCTTCAGTGATCACTTCGTTATTAAGTAGTGTATTGTGTAGCCTCCATGTGTTTGTATTTTTTACAGATCTTTTCCTGTAATTGATATCTAGTCTCATAGCGTTGTGGTCGGAAAAGATACTTGATACGATTTCAATTTTCTTAAATTTACCAAGGCTTGATTTGTGACCCAAGATATGATCTATCCTGGAGAATGTTCCATGAGCACTTGAGAAAAATGTGTATTCTGTTGTTTTTGGGTGGAATGTCCTCTAAATATCAATTAAGTCCATCTTGTTTAATGTATCATTTAAAGCTTGTGTTTCCTTATTTATTTTCATTTTGGATGATCTGTCCATTGGTGAAAGTGGGGTGTTAAAGTCCCCTACTCTTCTGAGTTCTTATACCTACTCTTCCTTATGATAAGCAGAGAACAGAGGAAGAAATGAAATATTACCACCATAACATGCTCACAGCCACAAAACAAATATATTAACTTACAGTTAGAGATGATCCTCCACTTGTCATATTTTTCATGCCCAGATCCCTAACCACCGAATTTAGGATCAGTATGTGAACATATTAAGTATACTTCCCAATCCATCATTATTCATTTCTGATGTTTTCTACTCATTCCCCAAATTCTTTTAGATGTTAAAAATGGTCAGTGCTCTCTGTTTGGGTTTGATGAGACCTAATAAACAACGCTGCTTCTTCCATCTAAGTCCAAACCAAGAGAGAGAGAGAGAGAGAGAGGCACAGAGACAGAGACAGACAGAGAGAGACAGAGAAATCATACAGACAGACAGACAGAGAGATGAAGATCAAAGAATCAGATTTGTTTGCCGATACCAGGTGGACAGCAGCCACATGTGCTTGCTGATGCTGAATTAGAGAGATTAAGAAACAGTCAGTGGTAGAGTGGGACAAATCCATTTTCCTTTAGATAGGGCTTACTCTAGATTATCTAAAGGAAAGAGGGACAAAGAAGGTCTGAACTGGGCATGCTGGTTCCTTCTCAAAGACTTACCAGTCAAGTGAGTTACTCTAGAAGGGCGATCTAGCAGGAGATAGAGAGTGACCAGGGATGCTACTCTAAGAAGTTCTCCACACTTTTACTGGAATGAGGACACAATTTCTAGTAATGAAATTTTATCAGTTAGCAATTTGTATTTATAAGAAAATGAAAACTGACTCATTAGCTTAAGCCAATAGAAGGGAGAAATTTAAAAAATGAATTCTGGATAGATGACTCATGGAACTGGAGAGGATGAGCACTCAGGCATTGGGCTGTGCAGAAACCAGGGCAACTCAAAGAATGTTGGTAGAGGGAGTACACACGCAGTCTCTTTAGGTCTGGCATGGCAATCCAAATGATTCAGCTATGACTTCCTTTACCTCTGTGCATTTCTGTTCAGAATTCAAATTCTTGAGGGTTTGAGTCTCAATGGCTTAGGTAGGTTTATTATAGTTTCTGTGAAGGTGGTTGCATATAGCCATTTTATATCAACCTTCACAAAGCTTAGAGCCTGGAGTTTAATTATTACTCCACAAAGGCATTCTGAAGTGAAGCTGCTGATAATTTAAAGAAAAATTCTGTTGTTTTTAAGTGGCAATATGCATCATCCCGTATAGGTTTATTAATAACAGGGAACTGAAGAGGCATATGGAAAGCCAGAGGCCGATAGAGGCTAATGTCTGGCTGATGGTGGTGGGAGTACCTTAGATGTTGATGTCTTTGGTGGGGTTCCCACATAGCCTGCAGAAGAAGCAATGCACAAAGGATGGGAAGTAACCAGGAAAGAAGAAGGAACAATTTACCACAGTTTTGCTATTTTTAGGGACTGTGTAATTGCTTTGTCTTTCATTGTTTTGTTAATGGTGGGCCATATGTGATATGATATTTTCTCACATATGTTTTCTGAGGCTGTCCTGTCTTAGATTATTTAGGTCCGTGGACATTTTTCTCAGGTTGAGTGTCTCACATTAAATTCATTATGACACATTTCTTTGGGTTTCCATGAAAGTAAAGCCTGAGACAGGGACTTGGGTGCAGGCATTTTATCTGGGAGATGATCCCAGGAAGCAGACGTGAAGGAGTGAACAGAGTGAAAGCCAGGATAAGGATGTAGTATTTAGGGCATTGCTGTAGGCAATAGGGGCTTGATTCTGCTGAGACTCGATGAGACATGTACAGAATGCCTCTGAGACTTGTCTGCCTGAAGGGTTAGAGACTGGGACATCCATCCACTGGCCCTTGCACCTCACTGGTAAGGATTTCCCTGAGAGTGTTAACTCCCCTGTGCTTGTGGACCAGACTGTGCCTGTGCGTGGGCTGAATAGGTACCTGCAGTGTCAGAAAAGACCCTGAGCAGAAAGCAGAAAGACACGCAGATTACATTTGAAATGGAAAGCAGTGAGATGGTTTAGTCTGAGCTTTCATGTACTGGCCACTGCAGCTGTCCTAGAATCAGAGGGGACTGTGATACAGGGTACTTAAATAGTCTGCTAAAATGCTCACTCTGGTTCATTCATCAGTCCGTTTGTCCATCCATCTGTTCATCCATCTATTCAACCAAATGCACTTAATTGACACCCATTCTATCCCAGGTCATGTGCTAAACCCTAGAGACACAATGGGAAAGCAAGACATGATCCTCATCTTTAAGGAGCTTATATTTTATTGAGGAAACAAGAGTTCATGAAAACTAGCAGGAGTCGATAAAAGATTCCATAAGAACAAATAGCATGGACACTTAGTCTTGGAAGGGTCAGAAGATTCTTCTTAATGGAAGAAGCAAAATTTAAGGTGGTTTGGAAAGCCTGGAGTGTAGCCAATTATACCTTACTATGCTTGGTGTTGTGGTACTCAATAAAAATTAGCTGAATTGGTTGCAATTCTGACAGTTTTACCTGTTAAAATTTAGTCTTTAGCAATTTCTACCAAATCTACTTGTTAAGTGTTAGAATTAGTTCTCTGTCACGGTATGAATATTTGGCAGGGAAATTGTTGGTTGATTAAGATAACATTCCCATTCTATGGCCATCTTTTCCCAATTGACATTTTATTTTTGGCTCTACACACACCTTTGCTGAAAAAAAATAATGTGAATATGACCTGAGTGTTGCTAATTGTTGAACTTTTAGGCAACTTTGCAGTAAGCAAATGCCAAAGAGAAAACCCTTTAAGGAGGCAGGGATTAATTATGGGTTGCAAACTGTTCGCCATTAACAAGGTTCAATATGTTTCTTGCTTTGTGAGTGGATTTCCTAGGGTTGCCGGGGTTGGAGTTTAAACATGAAGCAGTTTTGGCTGCTGATATCATGTTCCAGAATGCCCAGGTGTGTTCTCCCACAGCGCAGTCTCAAATGAAGCCTGTTTAGCATCACTTGCTGCTGAGAGCAGTTTAAGCTTACAACTGAAGTGTCACTTTCTGCCTACTGTGGGAAATTCTTCCCAAATGGTCCTTGGCTGGCATCTTGCCCCAGCTAAAATCGATGTAGTATAGTCCTTTGAATCTGGGCATGGGGCCACCATAGCAGGAGCATAATTCTCATGCGGCAGAGAAAGATGGACATGAGAGGGCTGTAAAACATTATCTCTAGAGTTGCTTGCAAACTCTAAAATGGCAGCATTATACTAAAGAATGGATGTTCGTGCTAATGTTCTTCCCTCTTGCCTTCATATGGAGAGAAGATTCCCTGGATATATGTGGAGAAATTCATTCATTACTTAATTCATCTTTTCAAAACTATTTATTAAGTTCCCACAATGTGCTAGGCACTGCCGGGAGCTAGTATGTGGTAGTGAAGGTCCCTGTTTCATGCGGATTACATTCTCATGGTGGTTGGAGCAGGGGAGACATAAAAGAAACAATCAAATAAATAAGCAAGAACATGATCCGATGATACGTGCTCTCTAGAGGAGTAAAGTAGGGTGATATGATAGGGAGTTCTTTGGTGGATTTTCTGAAGGCTGGCAGGTGTGGAAAGTTGGATCCAACTAGTGGAGTTACAGAAGAGTGGGGGTTGAAAGCCTCAGTGATGATAGATGACCTGCATTGGTGACAGCGATGTGACTATCATGAGGGAATCATCTCCTGGGAGAACATGAGTAATCAACTTAATCTGGATGGGGTGATCAACAGGCTATGAAGGGAAATGAGGATAAGTGAAAGGTATTTTAGGATTGGGAGCACAAGCCTCTGAGTGACACCGCAGTCCTGTGGTGTTACAAGCTGAGTCTCGATTACTGGTAAGAGGCCAGGGTGAACCTCTTCCCATAAGAGGTGCAGTGTTGTGTGGCTGGGACACAAGGTTAAAATGCTGACTTTCACTGGGGCAACTGGATGACAGAACTGAGAGACTTCAATTTTCAGGTGTATCAATTCCCTTCACATATTCTGTCATCATCCTGACCCTAAGGGATCTATTCTCATAGCACTTGCTGCATCTATGGCTTTATCCCTGAGGAAGGATTCATGAGCCAAGAGATGCATGATTTTTCCACTCTATATATACACCTGCTACGAACTGCAGACTGGGAAAGCCAATTTTCTGTCTTTATTCATGGCTGAGGAGAAAGCAAAATGTGCATATTGTTATTTTCAAAAAATATGTTATTAATATTTTAAATCTTCCTTTTGCATACTTCTGCCCAAATTTATCGCTTTAGAGAGACCATTTCTTACCATCTTGTCTAAAATAAATACCTAATTCCATTGTACCCATTTAATACCTTTTCTCAATTATTTACTTTTGGTTTATTCAGGATTACTCTTTATATTTTACACTGACTTTTTGAGTTGGATGCTTAACTCATTATTTTTCAGTTTTCCTCTGATACATGAATTTAAGGTGAATTACTCTCAAGTATGATAACAGCTATATCCCATTAGTTCTGATACATAGTTTTTACTTTTTTTGAATTACTGTTCAATTCTAATTTTTTTTCAAATTTTCATGATGATTTAATCTTTGAACTACAGATTATTTAACATTTTTTATTCTTTTCCATTACAGTTTATTACAAGATATTGAATATAGTTCCCTATGCTATACAGTAGGACCTTGTTGTTTATCTATTTATATATAGTAGTTTATACCTGCTAATCTCAAACTCCTAATTTATCCCTCCCATCCCCCTTTCCCCTTTGGTAACCATAAGTTTGTTTTCTATGTCTGTAAGTCTCTGTTTTGTAAATAAGTTCATTTGTATCATATTTTAGATTCCACTTGTAAGTAATATCATATATTTTTCTTTCTCTGTCTGACTTACTCCATTTATAATCTCTAGGTCCATCCATGTTGCTACAAATGGCCTTATTTCATTCTTTTTTATGGCTGAGTAATATTCCATTGTATATATGTGCCACATCTTCTTTATCCATTCATCTGTCCATGGATATTTGAGTTGCTTCCATGACTTGGCTATTGTAAATAGTGCTGCTATGAACATTGTGGTGCATGTATCTTTTCAAATTAGAGTTTTCTCCAGATATATGCCCAGGAGTGGGGTTGCAGGATCATATGGTAACTTTATTTTTAGTTTTTTAAGGAACCTCCATACTATTCTCCACAGTAGCTGTACCAATTTACATTCCCACCAACAGTGTAGGAAGGTTCCCTTTTCTCCATACTCTCTCCAGCATTTATTATTTGTAGACTTTTTGATCATGGCCATTCTGACCAGTGTGAGGTGATACCTCATTATAGTTTTAACTTGCATTTCTCTAATAATTAGCGACATTGAGCATCCTTTCATGTGCCTGTTGGCCATTTGGATGTCTTCTTCAGAGAAAAGCTTACTTAGGTCTTCTGCCCATTTTTCGATTGGGTTGTTTTTTTTTTGTTTTTTTTTTTGCTATTGAGTCATATGAGCTATTTGTATATTTTGGAAATTAAGCCCTTGTTGGCCACATTGTTTGTATAACATTTTTAAAAAAGATTTTCAAATGTATGGAATTTTGGGTTTACTATGTTGCTGATTTCTAGTTTTATTGCATTATGGTATAGTTAAAAAGAATATATATTCTCAAATAACATTGGATTTCATGTATATATTTATTAGGTTGCTCTTGTTAATTGTGATATTCAAATCTTCTATATTCTTAGTAATTTTTATTCACTTGACTTCTAAGTGCCTGAGGGAGGTGTATCAAATTCTCTCATTATGATTATGTATCCTTTCATATCTCTTGAAAATTTTTCCCTCATATTTTTGTTTATGTATTTTCAAGCTATGTTATTAAGTGCTTACAGTTTTAAGATTATTATATTTCCAGTGAATTTATCATTATAAAATGTTCCCTCTTCTCCCTATAATTTTTTTAACCTTAAAATCACCTTTTTCTGATGTTAAAAATGCAATCCCACTTTTAGAAATTCTTTTCTTAGAACATCTTTCTTCATACTTTTAGTTTCTATTTTGGGGGATCATTGAGGTTAGGTGTTTCTCTTGTTACTATATGCAGCTTGATTTTTAATAAGGTCATATAATATTTTCAGTTTAAATGAAAAATTTATTGTGGTTACTTGGATTTTTCTGCCATCATGAATTGTACTTTTTAGATATCTCACCTTTTTCTTGCTTTGCTTTGTCTTCTTTTATACTTTTATTAGATTAATAAAGTTTTCTTAACTCCTCTCTTCTGCATTTTCAATAATGCACTCTATTTGCAATCTTTAAAAGTTTGTCCCCACATTTTAAACATTCATTCTTAAAAAATATAAATCTAATCAAACTCTCTGGCAAACTCTTTGCCTTCACACAATAAATGGACTGTTTAATGTCCTAATGTTGATTACACACTCCTATATTCAATGCTAATGTTGCTTGACTATTTTAGTTCTATTTTTGTTTAAGTTTGGATTCTCTAAGAAACAGAAGCCAATGCAGGATTACATATGCAAGAAATTTTTTGAAAGACATTAAAGATAGAGAGGGAAGGAGCGGTAATAGACAGGGAGAGCCTGCAGACCATCATGCATGGATGACAACTGTGAAAGGAGAGATGGAAAGGAGGATTTGGTAAGTAGAACGTTAGACTGCAGTGTAATTCTGTAGAGGTTTATGTCAAAGTGATGGGAAGTTTCTGGGAAAAAAAAAAAGGACATGAAAAAAAACCAAAAAGATACCCATCAGAAGAATTTCATGTTGAGCAGGAATGCTTGGCTCTAGGACCCCTGAGACTAGGCCTCAAAGTGAACAAAGTGGTGAATCCAAAGTTTCAGTAGCTGGGGCTATTGGTCAACTATGCTCTCTTCAACAGAATATGTTAAAGAGAGATCTAAATGGCATACCTCTATGGCCTCCACAGCCTTGGACAAATGTTCCCAGATTCATTTTCTACTTTGCTAATTCTCTCTTCAGTTCTATTTGATATGCTGTTTAACCTAACCACTGAATTTTTACTTTCAACTGATAAAAATTTTCACTTTTAAGGGTTCTATTTGTTTTTTCTCAATCTGTCTAGTTTTCTTTTTTCTTTTTAGTGTCTTACTCTTTTCCTATAGTTTCTATACCTTTTTATCTCTTATATTATTTTATTTATGCTTATTTTGTAATCTATTCTGCCTGCCTCTCACTCATCCTGGTTAGTTCCCTGATATGTGTCCTAACTTATGAGTTCATCTTCTGCTGGTTTTGTTCTTTTCTGAGGGACTATAGGGCAGACTGATTTGCTGCTGCCTGGTTTTAGAGATATTTTGGGCCCATGTTATACTTACCTTAATTATCAGCTTGGGAATTCTTATTGCACCCAAGTAGAGCTCCAAACACATGTGTGGTACAATCTTGGCCATTTGGTTTCTTATGGGATATTTCTTTTTCCTACTCATGGCAGAGCCATGGCAGAACAAGCTTCCTTATAGTTTTCATTGGCAGATGGGTTGAGTTTTTCCACTCTTTCTTCTACTGAGGATGCAGCTCTTTTCGTGTCCCATGTGTATGCACAGTCTCAGCTCCAATTTCTGTTTCACATGGGCCTAAATTCTATTTTCCTGCCCCTGTGTGAGTTACAACCAAAGATTATGTATAGTAGTTTGTATCTGTTAATCACATACCCCTAATTTGTCCCTCCCGTCCCCCTCTTTGGTAACCATAAGTTTGTTTTCTATGTCTGTGAGTCTGTTTTTTGTTTGTATATAGATTCATTTGTATTATTTTTTGTATTCCATGTAAAATAGATAAGCTACAAGGATTTACTGTATAGCACAGGGAGTTATACCCAGTATCTTATAATAACCTATAATGGAATATAATCAGAAAAAAAAATCACTGTTCTGTACACCTGAAACTAACACAATATTGTAAATCAACCATACTTAAATTAAAAAAAAAAAAGCTTCTGGCCATCAAGTCCTATTTCCAGGTCCAGTTACTTCCTGTACCGCATTCCATGTCAGCTTGCACTTTTACTATTCTGATTTTCAGTTTAGCCTTTGTTTCTTGCATTTTGGGATATCTCTTGCTATCATATAAACTCATACATAAATTTTTTGTTTTTTGGGTTTTTTTGTATGACTTTTCTTAGTCTTTGTAGTATGATGATTTTTATGCTCATTCCTCTGGGTTGTTATCTCAGATACCATCTTTTTAACCTGCCTTATTTTCTTATTAGTACTTATTATTCTGTCACAGAAGCAGATGCTGCGATGAGGTTTGGGGTTCAAGTTGTTCACTAGGAATTAACCTGTGAAGAAAGTGAGGAGCAGGATTGGGCACAGGAATAAGTCAAACTGCAACATGGGCCTGATAGCGCCTCAGCCAGCCTCATGTAGAGCCTGTCAGAGTGGTCCATGTTGAGCCCAAATGGCTGAACCTCTCTATCCCCACTTCCCCACTTAGTCGCAGATGCAAACTTCCTTGGGAAGAGTATGGCTTTGAGAAAGGTGGCTTTCTACAGCTCAAGTGGATCCTCAAAGAGTTGACAGCTGGGGCTGCCTGCTGACTATACTGCTGCAGCTGGACAGAAAGTCCTTCCTTGAGGGAGATTGGGACAGCACAGCTCTGCATCTACCACACACTCTCTGAATTCATACTGTTCAGTCATTTCTCTTCTGATTTTTTTTCTACTCCAAAAAATAAAAGCTCTGTGGACAAAGCTGAGACTGGCCTGGTGGAAATCAAAATCCAGTGTTTGTGAGCGGGGGAAATTAGTTGGGCTTAGTCAAGTAGGCCTAGACTTTGATGGGTTTTGGTGTAGAAGGAGAGTTTACATTGATTATCTGACGCAACAGTTTTGTCTTGCTGTCATAATAAATGACCACACATTTTGTGGCTTAAAACAGCACAAATTTACTATCTCATGGTTCTGTAGATCAGAAATCTGGTTCCTCTGTTCTGGGTCTCCCAGAACTGAAATAAAGGTGTTGGATGGGCTGGGCTGTTAGCCAGAGACCCTGGGGGAGAATCTGTTCCCACGCTCATTCAGGTTGATGGCAGAATTCAGTTTCTTGTGGTCATAGTGCTGAGGACACATCCTTGCTGGCTGTCAGCTGGAATCCTCTCTTAGCTCCTTCAGGCCACTTACATTCCTTGTTATCCTTCCCTTCATCTTTGAACCAGCAATGACGAGTTGAGTCCTCATGTTTTGAATCTCTCTGACTTTCCCTTCTGCTACATATCTTCTTCTTCCAGCCTAAGAAATTTCTGTTTTTAAGGGCTCATGTAATTAAATTGGGCCTACCAGGATAATCTCCTTATTTTAAGACCAGTAGCCTTAATTATGTATGCAAAGTCTCTTTTCTCATATAACATGACATGTCAGGGATATCTGATATGGACAGCTTTGGGAGACACTGTACTGCCTACCACTGCTGGGGAGCAGAGATTTCAGGAAAGGGTCCTGACATGATAAAAGTGGCATTTTAGGAAGATTTCTCAGCAGTCAGGTAGAGAATGGATAGGGCCGGGAAGACAGTGAAGGAGGACGCTAATTTAACAGAAAATAAAACTATAAGGTTCTAGATGAGGGCAATGATAATAAGAACAGGAAAGATGTGGGCGTCAATTAAAGAGTTTAGGAGTATCTGATCAGATTTGCTGGCAGATTTATGGGGTACAGGAGAGGGTAGTGGGTTACATGAGATATTGTGTTTGAAAGGTGATGAGTTCATTGTGAGCAGGTTGGGTTTAGTGTTCTCACCCTAGTGTGAAGCTGCATAATTGGGGCCATCAAAGACCACAGCTTACTGTCTGACACAGAGGCAGGATTACATGGAGCAGGACTCTAGAGTATACATCTGTTTTCACTTCTGGTACTAAAAACACTCATTCTAGAAACTCTGTGGGACAAGCAATAAGATAGGGTTATTACCTACCCAGATATGTTGTAATGTATGTAAGTGCAGATCATCCAAAATAAATTTTTAAGTTCTAAATTATGTACCTTTGACAAAAGCATACATCTAGAATTCTAGGTGATATATATATCTTCTACAGTGTGTTTTACTCAGGCTGATATTAAAATAGGTTTGTATTATCTCAGTATGAGTCAATTGGAGACTGGGGAATTTCCTTCAGAAACATGTTGAAGGGAAATCAGCTTAAATATCAATTTTGCAGAAGAATAACATACATGGAGATGATTAAGAAATCACTATATTTTTATTCCTATTGTACAGATGGTAGAAACAAAGATGAGTCATTGATGGGCTTAAGGTGAGTCTGTCTGGGTATTACCTCAGTTGTCACCTGCTTTCACCAATGAATTCCTGGCAAAACTGGAAAAAACACACAGGAGAAGAGATATCCAACCAAAAGCTCATGTTTCTTTGTTTTCAGTATTGAATTCTCCAGAGTATCTGGAGTGAGCTGGTCCAGCAATTCTTCTTTTCACCACCTGCAGACCTTAACCTTTAGGTCACTCAAGTTCATAGTGGAGAATAGACAGAAAGAAATATTTTGGAGTAGAGAATGAATAGCAGAAGGACAGGAAATATTTGGGGGGAAATAGGTCAACCAGCGTGTCTAACTGTATAGAAATGGTGTACTTTTCAATATTTGGTGCATTTGCTCTGTTTTCATTCACTGTGCTTCTTTTTCTCATCAACAAATGCTAATTTTAATCCTATGGATAGCTAAAGGCAGCATTAATTTCCATTTGGGCATACAAGACAGGTTTTATGGTTCCTAAAATGACATCGCCACGCAACCTTGTGTGTATAGACTGAGACTGCAAGAGCTTGGGAAAGTGGGAGGAAAAAGAGAAGGGGCAGTGACACCTGTACCAGTGGAAGTCTCAGAAATGGCAGCAGATAGGGAAGTGTTGATTGGCAAAGGCTGGGGTCTAGGTGGCTATCTAGAGAGCCCCCATCCTTCTGATACACATATGCATAATGTTGGAGTCGTTGTGCATACGTGTGCCTTTCTTGGGCACTTTCATCAAAATTCTAAAGGGTAAGGACCCATGGGGTCCAGAAAGAGAGTTTAGAGAAGCAAAATAAATGGAAAACCAGGTAGATACTATCTGAAAACAGTTCCTAAAGCAGTCACTAGTAGGATGAGGCCAAGGGATGAAAAGGAAGAACTTCTTAAAAGCATCTTCCCTTTTCTGAGAGCATCAAAATAAAGAGCCAGTAAGGCTTCAGGGCAGTGAAGGGAAGGAATGTTACATATTGAACATCAGGGGAGCAAAAGGCTTTAGAAGATTATGAGCTTTATTTGCATATTTTCTGGAAATGTGTCAAGAAGAGTGAGTGCATCTCTATATGCAAAACTTCAACCAAAATAGATCATCTGAGTGAAGGAAATAATAAGGGAGCTGGCTTGCCTATTGACATTTATTTAACTCTTTTAGAGGAAAGAATATGTTGGCAAGAGCTTTTGGGAAAAAAATGTATCTGCTTTCCAACCACAAGAAAAGGCAACTGATTCAAAGCCAAGGAGTATTCTTGGATTGAACTTTAGTAGTGCCTTAATTTAGACAGCTGGAGAAATGCTTTTTTCAAGTATAAAATTAAACTTTCCAAAGGAAAGTTTTCATTTTGGTTTTAAATCTGGACTTTACTGTAAATTTGTCCTTCTATGAATTTGCCAAAATAACCGCCACTTTTCAGTGATGGTGAATATATTGCATTTATGAGAGGACTTAATGTGAGTAAGGGCTGAGCTTGTCCCTATATACTTAGCAAATAATGCTACTTCCTTAGCAAGTAGTGAGGGGACTTTTGACAAAGCTATAAATGACAGTGCCCTAGATCTATATAAATCATCAGGGATAGAGCTCAAAAACTTAATGTTGAGTGAAAAAGCAAGTGACAGAAGATATGTACAGTGTGTTATTTCTGGATACATATATAAGCATGAAAAAAAATTTTTTAATTATGTATATTGTGCTACTGGTTGCCTGGTGTGGGAGAGTTTTCTCTGGGGCAGAGAATAAAGAGGAGAAGTGAGAAAGGAGTTTGATGGTTGTCAAAGAGAACTTTAGTTCCTCCTTCCCCTCCCTCCTTCCCTCCATCCCTTCTTTCCCTAAAAGAATGCAAGTGTGAATTGCTTGTGCAGTTTTATTTAAAATTATCTACACAGAAAAAATATTGGAGCAATTCAATATTGAAAGTTAATAATTCTGTAAATGGATGGTAGGAATATGTGTTGTTGTTTTTTTCTGTGTTGTAGGGGAAAAAAAGAACATTTACTGAAGATATCTATGTCATTTCAGTGTATTAAAATGCCAGTATTAACACTGACCTTCTTTTTCCCTATCAGGTATTCCTCAGCAGCAACCAGGAGAAGAAAAGAATGAGAAAAAGAATCCAATTCCTATTTCATATTCCATAATCAGGACAAGAATAAGAAGATGGAAACACTTAAGGCAGAGGATTGAAGGTGAGTGAAAACATATAAGGGACAAATGGTGGAGGAGATGGAGTGGACAAGAATATAAACAGAGTATTGTGGTACAGCCCAAAATATATACATTACAAAGCAAGTCAATTACATTATAGAGTCAGTCATGCCAGTTGGTCAATATCTTGTGAAACAAATAATGTGAAACATGTGAATTTTAAAATTTTTAATTTGAGCCATAAGTGTCATAAAAATCCATTAGGCTAAAGTGTGGAGAAAATGAGTCTGTGACACTGAGTGGACCTGAAGTGTTCTTCTGTATGTCTGTGTTTTCTGTTAAATGAGGGGCCTGAGAAGACACTTGTCCTAAGAGAGTGTGGGAACATGACCCGCCCACAGAGGCTTTGATCTGTGAACATAGAAGTCAGCATTGCAGGGACAGATACCCCCTTCTAGTTAAAAGGCAGCTTTTGTCTGGAAAGTTCCCCTCTAGCAATACATAGACCAAAGCAAAAATACTAATAGGATGGTGTGGGCATGAGGACATGGCCTCTGTCTGATTATTGATCTACAGTCTCACAGTGTCCTAGGTCTTATAAGTGAAGATGTGTAAGTGAAGCCACATAAGTGGAAAGTCAGGGTGGCAGGGAATGCATACATGTTGTGTCACATTTTATTCTTTGGATTTGCATTTCCACGCTCTTCCTCTCTGCCAGAATTGTTCCCATCTAATTTCCATGCTTCAAATGAAATAAATGGGTTCACATTTGTAAATTATCTTGGAGGCCTCTCTTACCCATTTTCCTCTTTCCTTAACTGGCCATTTACTTTCAGTAATTTATGTTGGCTATAGAAATGGGGGAGTTTGGGATGAGTAGAGACATACTCCAAAGAAAGGGGAAGAACTAACAGGTTCTAGTGAGAAAATTATCTTTGGTGCTTCAGTGCTTCTTGCTGCGTACATCAGCCTCAGGTGGGTTTTGCTCTGGTGACCTTGAGTCCCTCCTTTGCTGTAAAAGCTGAGCAGATATTCTGCTGAATAGAGCAGAAATAGAGCTCCTCACGTTGAGTAGTAAACCAAGCTGAATAAATCATGCCTTCAGAACCTGACCTGATTTTTTTTTTCAGTAGAATTTTGTGATCCCCTAATGGAAAGGTTTTATAAAATAAGGGTATATATGACTTCCTGAAAACAATTAGAGGCTCTGTAATACAGGCACATCTAATAAAAATTATGAATCCTTTGGCAAAAACAAATATGAGGTTTTATTGATAAGCTGACGGTTACACAGAAACACTAGGCCATATTGACTTTAAAAATACATTAAGTGGTTTAATTAAATCATTAATTCCACCCTCAGTTCCATTTTTCAAAAGACAGTCAATGTAAAAATAAAACGGTTTCTTTTTTTAGCTGCTTCTCTTTCCTCTATAATTCATTAGGATGAGTCTATAGATTGACTTATTGCTACTCTGCCATAAAGCACTTGCCGCCATTTCAAGAATATAGTACTTTAAGCAGGATACAAGGAAGTATTGATCTTAAGGTGACATCTGCCTTCACTTTTCATAAAAGGCTTTTTTTTTTAGAAAAATCTATAATATGTGTATGACTACAGAGATTTACGTCACAACATTATTATACTACTACTAAAATAATTGTTAGCTTGTTTCTCTGGTCTACGGGGAAAACTTATAAAAGGTATGTGAGCAATTTTAAATTCATGAAATGGTAATCATCATACATTTTCTTTCTAAATTTTTATTTATGAAAGTAATATATGGAGATAGTTTTTAAAATCAGTAATATCAGAAAATACATAAAAGAAATTAATAATCTTTCATCTCACCCTCCCGATACTGTAATCATACTCCCCAGAGACAGTATATATCTCTGTATTTAAAAATAATATTACTCAGCCATAAAAAGAAATGAAATTGAGTTATTTGTAGTGAGGTGGATGGACCTAGAGTCTGTCATACGAGTCAAGTAAGTCAGAAAGAAAAAAAAATACTGTATGCTAACACATACATATGGAATCTAAAAAAAAAAAAAAAAGTTCTGAAGAATCTAGGGGCAGGACAGGAATAAAGATGCAGACGTAGAGAATGGACTTGAGGACACGGGGAGGGGGAAGAGTATGCTGAGATGAAGTGAGAGAGCGGCATGGACATATATACACTACCAAATGTAAAATAGATAGCTAGTGGGAAGCAACCACATAGCACATAGCACAGGGAGATCAGCTCGGTGCTTTGTGACCACCTAGAGGGGTGGGATAGGGAGGGTGGGAGGGAGACGCAAGAGGGAGGAGATATGGGGATATATGTATATGTATAGCTGACTCACTTTGTTATAAAGCAGAAACTAACACACCATTGTAAAGCAATTATACTCCAATAAAGATGTTTAAAAATAAATAAATAAATAAATAAAAATAATATGCTGTCTTAGCCTAGATTCTCTAAAAGCAGATGAACTAAGGGGTTAATGTTTTGATACTTTGGGTGGTATAAGCCCAGGTAGATGAAGGTAAGAAAAAAGGGAAGTGAGGCAAGGAAAGCTACAAAGCAGTGCCATGTAATACATTACATGATGGGTACTTAGCAGGCATGTCAACTCAGCATATGGATTTGTCCCCATGGATTGTGATGAGTAACCCCATCCCCAAATACTGCGTGGATGGAAATTCATCTGCTTCGCTTGCTCTGATCTCCCTTTTCCCCTTGGTCAGAGTTGACTCCATGGGGAGCTAAGTCTTCTGTAGTTCAGGATCATGCCATCTGGCCCTTGGTGGCCTCCTGGAAGCTTCTCCCACACCATGTGATGTTGCATTCCATTGAAGTCCAGGAGTGGAAGGGTGACTTGGCATGGACAGTCTCAGCATGCGGGGTGTATGGGCCATCCAGGTGCTGGACTTCACCTTAACTCCAGCCAGCTGGGAAGCTTGGCAGAAGTGATGGAGGTGGGGTGGTGGCTCAGCCTGGAATACAGACCAGGCTGAGCACCTGGAATACAGCACCTTCAGAAAGGAGACAGTAGGGGCAGTGTGAGTGGTTGTATAATACATAGACTATGTTTATTCCTTGATATACCAATTTTAGACATTAAATATTGACTTCTTAATATGGGCTGATGAGTATTTAACTCTCTCTTACACCCCCTTTCTTTCATTCCCACTCCAATATAGTTATATAATAGTTTTTGTTTGAAGGTAATAGTCAATGTTTGCATTATTGTGTTAAATTATATTATTGCTAAGCCAAGTAGTGAATATAATTACATTTTCTTTCTTATACAACTTTCATTTTCCCTAATTACCACAAGTTTTTACTTCCATTGTTTTCTAAGAACTTTTCTAATATTTTCCATTATAGCTAACTATGATCATTTTTTCTAAATCCTCACACATGTAAGACAGTCCATCAATTCCATTTTTTTCCCCTCCTTTCATGACCTCTTTCCCAGAGCCCTGGATTCTCCTGCTTTAATCTGGACTGATTGCTTTCCAGGCCTGATGATGTGGAATCCTTATTTTCTGGATCTCATATTTTCCCTTTTCTTGGATAACTCCTTTGCTTGGGTCTAACACATCCAACAGTGGCCTCTTAAAATAAATTTGGTAGACACTTATAATACTTCTCTATGATCAGTTTTCCTCTCTTCCTGGACAAATAGGAGGGTGACACTTCATTGCCTCCTTGCAGCTACATAGGTCATTATCTAGTTCTGGCCAGTGGTCTGTGAGTAGAAGTGACACATACCAGTTCGTGCAAAAGCATACTCTTTACCCATGGGAGAAGATACCATGCCTTGTATAGAGATGGTCATAAGACCAAAACTAAGCCTGGATTGCTAAATTGCCATGGAAGATGGTTGACCTGGAGAATCTCCTGTACTCACATAAATTCCAAGTACACCAATAAAGAAACCTTTGCTGTATTAAGAAACTGAGATTTTGGCATTGCTTGTAATCTGGCCTCTCCTGACTGATACAAAAGGGTTCATGGGAAATACATTTTTGAGCCATTCTGATCTGAAAACATTGTTATTCACCCTCCCATTTGATTAATAGAGTAGCTGAATATAGAATTCTAGATTATAGAAAAATTTTATTATATTCTAATCCTATCTGTTTGTATGCAACCTAGCTTTTCCCTGGAAGCTTTTAGGGTCTTCTAACTTATCCCTGGTGTTTAGAGATTTCATTATGATGTGTCTTGATGTGAGTCTTTTTTTACTTTTATTTATTGAGGGTCAATCTTGAGGTTTATGCCATTCGTCTCTGATAAATTTTGCGTTATACCTTTGATAGTTTTCCCTATTTTTCTTTCTATAATTCCTATTAGTTGGATGTTATATAGCCTGGAATGATATTCTTTTTCCTCACTTTTTAAAAAAATTTAATTAATTTTTTTTTTTATACAGCAGGTTCTTATTAGCTATCTATTTTATACATATTAGTGTATATAGGTCAATCCCAATCTCCCAATTCATCCCACCACCCGCCCCCCACCCCCTGCTTTCCCCCCTTGGTGTCCATATGTTTGTTCTCTACATCTGTCTCTATTTCTGCCTTGCAAACTGGTTCATCTGTACCATGTTTCTAGATTCCATATATATGCGTTAATATACGATATTTGTTTTTCTCTTTCTGGCTTACTTCACTCTGTATGACAGTCTCTAGGTCCATCCACATCTCTACAAATGACCCAATTTCGTTCCTTTTTATGGCTGAGTAATATTCCATTGTATATATGTACCACGTCTTCTTTATCCATTCATCTGTCGATGGGCATTTAGGTTGCTTCCATGACCTGGCTATTGTAAATAGCTGCAATGTAAAGTGCTGCAATGAACATTGGGGTGCATGTGTCTTTTTGAATTATGGTTTTCTGTGGGTATATGCCCAGTAGTGGTATTGCTGGGTCATACAGTAATTCTATTTTTAGTTTTTTAAGGAACCTCCATACTGTCCTCCATAGTGGCTGTATCAATTTATATTCCCACCAACAGTGCAAGAGGGTTCCCTTTTCTCCACACCCTCTCCAGCATTTATTGTTTGTAGATTTTCTGATGATGCCCATTCTAACCGGTGTGAGGTGATACCTCATGGTAGTTTTGACTTGCATTTCTCTAATAATTAATGATGTTGAGTAGCTTTTCATGTGCCTCTTGGCCATCTGTATATCTTCTTTGGAGAGATATCTATTTAGCTCTTCTGCCCATTTTTTGATTGGGTTGTTTTTTTTTTAATATTGAGCTGCATGAGCTATTTATATATTTTGGAGATTAATCCTTTGTCCTTGGATTCATTTGTAAATATTTTCTCCCATTCTGAGGGTTGTCTTTTCGTCTTGTTTATAGCTTCCTTTGCTGTGCAAAAGGTTTTAAGTTTCATTAGGTCCCATCTGTTTATTTTTGTTTTTATTTCCATTACTCTAGGAGGTGGGTCTTTCCTCACTTTTTCTTTCTAATTTTATATTTCCTTTGTCTTTCTGTTCTACTTTGTGGAAGAAAGCCTCAATTTTAAAGTTCAACTCTTCTACTGAAATTTTATTTATTTAAAATGTTTTCTCCAGCTTTATTGAGGTATAATTGACAAAATTATATATACTTAAAATGTACATGTTGATTTGATATATCTTTACTTTGTGAAATGATTACCACAATCAGGTCAATTAACACATCCATAATTTTGCATAGTTACCATTTTTTCCTGAGTTTAAAAATTTAATCAATTTTATTTTAATTTCTAAGAGCTCTTTCTTGCTGTCTATTTGTCTTCTATATAATTCTATTTTTCTTTTATCTTTCTGAGAATATGTCTTTTATAATTTGTTCTGCTATTCCCTGCACTATTTTTTTCTGAGTTCTTTTGTCTTCTTGATTTTTTAAAAGACCTTGCATTTTGGGTTTCCCTGAATAATCAGGTGATACTTTGCTGTCCAGTAAATCAAGTGTTATGTATGAAGACCCTTATCAGAACCTGTGTGCCTGAGTGGAACTTGTTGACTTATAAACAGTGGAATAGCCTGTTTGTTGGGAGAGTGCCTCCAAATACCAGTATCTATAGGTCTCCTCTTTAAGGCTACTCACTTTCTCCAGAGAAGATTCCCTTAATCTCCTCTCTGGTTGAGTGCAGGGTTGATTGACAGCCTTCTTGGAGAAAGGCAGAAGAAACTCCTTTAATCCCCCAGGTGCCTGGTATTCTCCAGTCTGGAGACTCTGGTTTAATTTCTCAGAGAACAAATGTCTGGCCTCCTATGATGGGAAGAGAGAAGATGCTTACTTCGTTGCAAACAGTGGGAAAAAGATGTACCCATGGAGGGGCAGATTGGAATGCTTATAAGGGTGTAAGAAAGGGAGGAGGACATATGCACAGAAAGGCAGCCCGGTGTGGGGCCTGCAGAGTTATAACCTTGGGAGGATGTGGAGAGCATCTGTACAGAGTGTGGCCCAGCATGAATGAGGTCTCCGAGTTTGAGCAGGGTGAGAAGGTCATTCTCTCAGTAGGCTTTTTGCCACAGGATGGAGCCCAGCATGGGGAGGAGGGTGGTAGCCTAATATGGGGTATCAGGGTCTGAGCTGGGTGAGGAAGGCTTCCATGTGGTGATAGATTTTGGATTAATTTCCTATGGCTACTATAACAAATTGCCAAAAACTTGGTTGCTTACAACAGAAATTTATTTTCTCACAGTTCTGGAGGCTAGAAATGCAGAATCAGTTTTACTGGGCTGAAATCAAGGTTTTGGCAGGGCTATATTCCTTCTGGAAGCTATAGGGGAGAACCCATTTTCTTGCTTTTTCTAGTTTCTACAAGCTGCCAGCATTCCTTGGCTTGTGACCTTGTGGCCCTGTATCACCCTGGCCTTTGCTTCCATCATCGTATCTCTTTGATTCTGATGCTCCTGCTGTTCTCTTATAAGGACCCGTTTGATTGCATTGAGCCCAGTTGTCCAGGATAACTTCCTCATCTCAAGATTTTTAATTTAATTATATCTACAAAGGCTCTCCTTCTTCTTTTATTCCCCCCCAACTGTAGAAGGAAACATTCACAGCTTCCAGGATTAGGATGTAGATATCTTTTGGGGGGCCATATTTAAGCCTACCACAGTTATATGAATAAATAAATACTCTTGTAAATGTGTTCATGTTCACACACACACAATACCTCTGCCCACTGAGAGGGCCTGGGGAAAGCAACATCCCAATGTCAATGAATACAGCTAGTGACTAGATCTGGGTTGCAGTTGCAGTTTGGGTTTTCCAGACTTTCATACCTGCCTCACTTGGCTTCCCAGGGTAGAGCGTGATTTTGGGCAAGGTGGCTATCTGTAGCTAAGGCACTCCCTGAAGTGGGTGACAGCTGACAGTACTCTTAGTTTCAACCAAAAGGAATCAGGGTCTCCTGGAGAAATGGCTAATTCCAGGCTGAGGCAGGGAAAGTACAGTATAAATCTGGAACATCTTTTTGTGCTAGAAAGTAAGAAAGTGATCTAAGAATGATGTGGACAATATCAACCTGACACAGAGCCAGTTTGAAGGAGCTCCCACTGACCAAATCTGAGGCAATTCAAACATCAAAAAAAGTAATGAGAATAGTGGATTATAACCTATTGAATAAAATCAGACACCATGAATCCATACTGATATAAATAGATAAGTGAATACATTAAAAATTTGGTGAGGGAAGGGATATTTACATAGTTTAAAAATGCATCTCCACAACTACTTATTAAGTACAGGGTGTTAAAGAATAAGGTTTCAGTGGAGAAACCTGGCAGAACCACCTTAATCAAGTGATCAAAGTGAAATTAGTAGTGATGGTGGGAATAGATTGCTTGCCACTTGATAGGATGAAATGAGAAGAATATAGCTTCTCATCTGTGTTATTTTTAATCTGATCATGAGAAAATATCGGAGTAACCAAAATTGAGGATAATGCTACAAAATAAATGACCTATAAACCTCAAAAATGCCCGCTTCATGAAAGTCAGGGAACTGTTCCAGATGGCAGGAGACTAAAGAGATGTGACAACTAGATGCAATGCACGACTCTGAAGTGGATTCTATAAAGGACATTATTGTAACAATCAGTGAAACTCCAGTAAGGGCTGAGGATTAGCTGGTGGTAATATATCAGTGTTAACTTTTTTTCATGATTGTGTTGTGGTTGCATAGCAGAACGTCCTGTTTGTAGGAAATGCACATCAGCTACATGAGTGTGATGGTATATCATGTCAGCGACTTATTCTCAGATGATTCAAGAATAAATCTCTTTGCACAATACTCATAACTTCCTTGTATATTTGAGATTGTTTAAAAACATTAAAGTTGCTCCCCTGTTTTTGGCCAAGCAGCTCATTGCATTGCTTCTATATTCGTTGTTGATCCTATCTTGGGCAAAGGGGATATGGAAGAAGGCTGATGTAGAGTGGAAAGTGAAGGAAAAAAACATTTATGGGGAATATTATGCCATTGACTCCTACCCAGCCTGAGAACTATCTCCCAAGATTGATTAATTTCCATTCAAACTCCATTCATTTCTCATTTTGGCTCCTATCAACCCTCACCATTTCAACTACCGGCCATGGACTCGCTTTCTGACATTTTATTCCCAGTGCCTGGCACCTGGGAGGCCCAATAAACATTTAAAGAATTAATTAATGGTGCCCTCTGGAAATGAAGTCAGCAATAGAGTCTTAGAAAATAAGTCCAGCCTTCATTTAACGTTCTCCATTAGTATGAGAACTAAGCATTAAATAATTTTTTGTTATAATTTTGAATGAGAGGTTTCTATTTATGGCCCCTCTGTACACATTTTCCTGAACAGTCCCAGGTAATTAACTTCCTGGAATATTGCTGTGTGGCAAGTTCTTGTCGTTCAGATCTCTTATTCTTACCTGCTTAAGAGAGTTACTTCTCCAACTTCTCTTCATCTCCAGATTAAGGAACTTATCTTGGTTCTTCATGGGAAGAAAGCTTAATCAGTTTTACCTCTGGCCAAAATCTCACTTGCTATGCAAACCTCCTCCACGATCAGCCCTGAATTCAAATCCTAATAGCAGTGTGTACATGTCAATCCCAAACTCCCTAACTGTCCTTTCACCTCATCACAGATAACCAACAAGGACCTACTGTATAGCACAGGGAACTCTGCTCAATATTATATAACAACCTAAATGGGAAAAGAATTTGAAAAGAATAGATGCATGTATATATATAACTGAATCACTTTGCTGTACACCTGAAACAAACACATTGTTAATCAACTATATTCCAATATAAAATAAAAAGTTAAAAAAAAAAGAAAAATAAGCAAGAAAATGTCAGTGAATTTGTGGCTCCATGCTTCTTATCTAAGGGAGAAAAAAATCAAACTAAAACCTTGAAATTGCATATTATGCTGTTGTTGTTTCAGTGATAATATTTATAGATGATCAACAGCCATAGGTAAACTACAACAGTAATAGTGAAAACTAACGGGTCTCCGAATTAAAAAATTAATTATCCCTATTGCAGTTTTAATGGATACTGACATTTCTGATTCCCTACTGAACAGAAAAAAAATCCTAATAGCTAACGTTAAAATTCTAATAATAGCTAATAGTTATTAATTGCTTTCTAGGTGCCAATCATTGTGCTAATCCTTTTTATGCATTTGTTCATTACTCCTCACAAAAAGCCTATAAGATAGGTACCATTTTTGTGTACATTTTATAGCTGAAGAGACAGATATTAGACTGAGCTTCTAGGAGTAACTCCCAAATCTTCATGGAAGAACTGGGCTGCCAAGGAGCTGCTCCTGGCCACCATCAGAGAGCTGCCTATCCAGCTGAAGCTTTACCCTTCCAGCTATCAGTTTGAGAATCAAGCTTGCAACATCAATGCTCCTGCTCTGCACTTTACCACGTACTCAGTTCCAAACTCAAGTCTTGTATTTCGAATCTGATTGATATAACCAAACTCACATCTAGAAGCTAAGCTGTTATGGAGTCTAGGATATGTACTCTTCAGCTTTCTAGCTCTGTAGTATAGGAGGGAATACAAGAAGGGCATCAGGTTAGATGTAGAACAAGCGAATTCTCAGTATGTCACAACAAAAGCCTCACTGTTGGGATTGGTTTATTTGGAAGTATGCCTACAGCAAGATTACATATACATTCTGGAGTATGTCCCACTTTAATTTCTACATCTGAATTCACACAATTCTCACATTGATTATCTTTAGTACATCTGTCTGAGTGAGGTCTATTCCCCTGATTCTTTGAGCCCCTTTTCTCTTGTTCTTTTAAAAGCCCTTACAGTTTCCAACAGTTTATCTCATAGCTCTCTGGCTTAATTTTTGTAGAATCACAGATTTCCTAGATTCTTAGTCACCTTGGAAAAGTACAGCCTTTCTTATCAGCTTCTTAGTGATACAAAGACTGTGTGGTAGGGCTTAGTTTCCAGCCAAGACTTCCTGGAAGAGGAAACTCCTGTCTCCATTGCTGTTTTTTGTTTTGTTTTGTTTTGTTTTTTTAATCAGGACCAGATGGCAACTGTAACTCAGCACTGTCTAATAGAAATATATTGTGAGACACATAGGCAATTTAAAATTTTCTAGTAGTTACATTAAAATTAAAAAGAAACAGGTAAAATTATTTTAATAATATATTTTATTTAACCCAATATCTCTAATAGACTATAATTTTGACATGTAGTAAATGTAAAGATTATTAATAAACTATTTTACATTTTTTGGTACTAGGTCTTCTAAATCTAGTTCATATTTTGTACTAACAACACATCACCAGCCACATTTCAAGTATTCAACAGCCACTTGTAGCTGAGGCTACCTACTGGATAATGCTATTACGACTAGAGAGAGAACTGCTTACTTTGGTTCAGAATGTGATGGTCTAATGTCTTTTTTTTTTGACTGGAGTAAAATTGCTTTAAAATGTTGTGTTAGTTTCTGCTGTACAATGAAGTGAATCAGCTTTATGTATACCTATATCCCCTCCCTCTTGGACCTCCCTCCAACTCCCCCCATCCCACCCTTCTAGGTTGTCACAGAGCACTAAGCTGAGCTCCCTGTGCGATACAGCAGGTTCCCACTAGCTATCTATTTTACACGTGGTAGTGTATTTATCTCAAACCTAATCTCCCAATTCGTCCCACCCTCCCCTTCCCCCCCTGTGTCCACATGTCCATTGTCTACATCTATATCTCTATTGCTGCCCTACAAATAGGTTCATCTGTACCATTTTTCTAGATTCCACATATATGCGTTAATATATGATATTTGTTTTTCTCTTTCTGGCTTACTTCACTCTGTATGACAGACTCTAAGTCCATCCACACGTCTACAAATGACCCAATTTCATTCCTTTTTATGGCTGAGTAATATTCCATTGTATATATGTACCACATCTTCTTTATCCATTCATCTATCATTGGACATTTAGGTTGTTTCCGTGTCCTGGCGATTGTAAATAGTGCTGCAATGAACACTGGGGTACATGTGTTCTTTTGAATTATGGTTTTCTCAGGGTATATGCCCAGTAGTGGGTTTGCTGGGTCATATGGTAGTTCTATTTTTAGTTTTTTAAGGAACCTCCATAGTGGAGGAACCTCCACTGTTCTCCATAGTGGCTGTATCAATTTACATTCCCACCAACAGTGCAAAAGGGTTCCCTTTTCTCCACACACCCTCTCCAGCATTTATCATTTGTAGATTTTTTAATGATGGCCATTCTGACCGGTGTGAGGTGATACCTCATTGTAGTTTTGATTTGCATTTCTCTAATAATTAGTGCTGTTGAGCATCATTTCATGTGTCTCTTGGCCATCTGTATGTTTTCTTTGGTGAAATGTCTATTTAGGTCTTCTGCCCATTTTTTAGTTGGGTTGCTTTTTTTATATTGAGTTCCATGAGCTGTTTGTATGTTTTGGAGATTAATCCTTTGTCCATTGCTTCAATTACAAATATTTTCTCCCATTCTGAGGGTTGTCTTTTCGTCTTGTTTATGGTTTCCGTTGCTGTGCAAAAGCTTTTAAGTTTAATTAGGTCCCATTTGTTTATTTTTGTTTTTATTTCCATTACTCTAGGAGGTGGGTCAAAAAAGATCTTGCTGTGGTTTATGTCAAAGAGTGTTTTTCCTATGTTTTCCTCTAAGAGTTTTATAGTATCCGGTCTTACATTTAGGTCTTTAATCCATTTGGAGTTTATTTTTGTGTATGGTGTTATGTAGTGTTCTAATTTCATTCTTTTACATGTAGCTGTCCAGTTTTCCCAGCAACAGTTATTGAAGATGCTGTCTTGTTGCCATTGTATATCCTTGCCTCCTTTGTCATAGATTAGTTGACCATAGGTGCGTGGGTTTATCTCTGGGCTTTCTGTCCTGTACCATTGATCTATATTTCTGTTTTTGTGCCAGCACAATACTGTCTTGATTACTGTAGCTTTGTAGTATAGTTTGAAGTCAGGGAGCCTGATTCCCCCAGCTCCGTTTTTCTTTCTCAAGATTGCTTTGGCTATTCAGAGTATTTTGTATTTCCATACAAATTGTAAAATTTTTTGTTCTAATTCTGTGAAGAATGCCATTGGTAGTTTGATAGGATTGCATTGAATCTGTAGATTGTAGTCATTTTCACAATATTGATTCTTCCAATCCAAGAACATGATATATTTCTCCATCTGTTTATGTCATCTTTGATTTCTTTCATCAGTGTTTTATAGTTTTCTGAGTACAAGTCTTTCGCCTCCTTAGGTAGGTTTATTCCTAGGTATTTTATTCCTTTTGTTACGATGATAAATGGGATTGTTTCCTTAATTTCTATTTATGATATTTTGTTGTTAGTGTATAGGAATGCCAGAGATTTCTGTGCAGTAATTTTGTATCCTGCAACCTTAGCAAATTCATTGATTAGTTCTAGTAGTTTTCTAGTGGCATCTTTAGGATTTTCTGTGTGTAGTATCATGTCATCTGTAAACAGTGACAGTTTTCTTCTTCTTCTCCAATTTGTATTCCTTTTATTTCTTTTTCTTCTCTGATTGCCATGGCTAGGACTTCCAAAACTATGTTGAATAAGAGTGGCGAGAGTGGACATCCTTGTCTTGTTCCTGATCTTAGTGGAAATGCTTTCAGTTTTTCACCATTGAGTATGATGTTTGCTGTGGGTTTGTCATATATGGCCTTTATTATATTGAGGTAGGTTCCCTCTATGCCCATTTTCTGGAGAGTTTTTATCGTAAATGTGTGTTGGATTTTGTCAAAAGCTTTTTCTGCATCTATTGAGATGATCATATGGTTTTTATTCTGTAATTTGTTAATATGGTGTATCATATTGATTGATTTGCGTATATTGAAGAATCCTTGCATTCCTGGGATAAATCATGCTAGATCATGGTGTATGATCCTTTTCATATGTTGTTGGATTCTGTTTGCTAGGATTTTGTTCAGGATTTTTGCATCTACGTTCTTCAGTGATATTGGCCTGTAATTTCTTTTTTTGTGATATCTTTGTCTGGTTTTGGTGTCAGGGTGGTGGTGGCTTCATAGAATGAAGTTGGGAGTGTTCCTCCCTCTGCAAATTTTTGGAAGAGTTTGAGAAGGATAGGTTTTAGCTCTTGTCTAAATGTCTGATAGAATTCGCCTGTGAAGCCATCTGGTCCTGGACTTTTGTTTGTTGGAAGATTTTTATTACAGTTTCAATTTCATTACTTGTGATAGGTGTGTTTATATTTTCTAATTCTTCCTGGTTCAGGAAAATTGTATCTTTCCCAGAATTTGTCCATTTCTTTGTGGTTGTCCATTTTTTTGGCATATAGCTGTTTGTAGCAGTCTCTTATAATCCTTTGTATTTCTGTGGTGTCAGTTGTGGTTTCTTCTTTTTCATTTCTAATTTTATTGCTTTGCATCCTCTCCCTTTTTCTTCTTGATGAGTCTGGCTAAAGGTTTATCAATTTTATTTATCTTCTCAAAGGACCAGCTGTTAGTTTTATTGATCTTTGCTATTGTTTTCTTCATTTCTATTTCATTTATTTCTGCTCTGATCTTTATGATTTCTTTCCTTCTACTGACTTTGGGT
Organism: Eubalaena glacialis; assembly: GCF_028564815.1. Taxonomy (NCBI): domain Eukaryota; kingdom Metazoa; phylum Chordata; class Mammalia; order Artiodactyla; family Balaenidae; genus Eubalaena; species Eubalaena glacialis. Next base: position 84,238,579 of record NC_083719.1, read on the forward strand.
TTTCTTTGTTCTTATTTCTCTAGTTGCTTTAAGTGTAAGGTGTAAGGTTATTCGAGATTTTTCTTGTTTCTTGAGGTGAGATTGAATTGCTATAAACTTCCCTCTTAGAACTGCTTTTGCTGCATCCCATGGGTTCTGGGTCATCGTGTTTTCATTGTCATTTGTTTCTATGTATTTTTTAATTTCTTCTTTGATTTCGTCAGTGATCTCTTGGTTATTTAGTAACACACTGTTTAGCCTCCATGTATGTGTGTTTTTTACAGTTTTTTTCCTGTAATTGATTTCCAATCTCATAGTGTTGTGGTCAGAAAATGTGCTTGATATGATTTCAGTTTTCTTAAATTTTCTGAGGCTTTATTTGTGACCCAAGATGTGATCTATACTGGAGAATATTCCATGTGCACTTGAAAAGAAAGTGTATTCTGCCACTTTTGGGTAGAATGTCCTATAAATATCAATTGAATCTATCTGGTCTATTGTGTCATTTAAAGCTTGTGTTTCCTTATTTATTTTCTGTTTAGATGATCTGTCCATTGGTGTAAGTGGGGTGTTAAAGTCACCTACTATTATTGTGTTACTGTCAATTTCCCCTTTTATGGTTGTTAGCATTTGCCTTATGTATTGAGGTGCTCCTATGTTGGGTGCATAAATATTTATAATTGTTATATCTTCTTCTTGGATTGAGCCCTTGTTCATTATGTAGTGTCCTTCCTTATCTCTTGTAACAGTCTTTATTTTAAGGTCTATTTTATCTGATACAAGTATTGCTACTCCAGCTTTATTTTGATTTCCATGTATATGGAATATCTTGTTCCATCCCCTCACTTTCAGTCTCTATGTGTCCCTAGGTCTGAAGTGGGTCTCTTGTGGACAGCCTATATATGGGTCTTGTTTTTGTATCCATTTGGCCAGTCCGTATTTTTTAGGTGGAGCATTTAATCCATTTACATTCAAGGTGATTATCAATATGTATGTTCCTATTACCATTTTCTTAATTGCTTTGGGTTTGTTTTTGTAGGTCCTTTTCTTCTCCTGTGTTTCCTGCCTAGAGAAGTTTCTTTAGCATTTGTTGTAAAACTGGTTTGGTGGTGCTGAATCCTCTTAGCTTTGGCTTGTCTGAAAAGCTTTTGATTTCTCCACTGAATCTGAATGAGATTCTTGCTGGTAGAGTAATCTTGGTTGTAGGTTTTTCTCTTTCATCACTTTAAGTATATCCTGCCACTCCCTTCAGAGAGTTTTTGCTGAAAAATCAGGCCTGCAGAGTTTCTGCTGAAAAATCAGCTGATAACCTTATGGGGATTTCTTTGTATGTTATTTTTTGCTTTTCCCTTCCTGCTTTTAATATTTTTTCTTTGAGTTTAATTTTTGTTAGTTTGATTAATATGTGTCTTGGTGTGTTTCTCCTAGGGTTTATCCTGTATGGGACTCTCTGCATTTCCTGGACTTGATTGACTATTTCCTTTCCCATGTTAGGGAAGTTTTCCACTATAATCTCTTCGAATATTTTCTCAAACACTTTCTTTTTCTCTTCTTCTTCTGGGACCCCTATAATTTGAATGTTGGTGCATTTAGTGTTGTCCCAGAGGTCTCTGAGATTGTCTTCAATTCTTTTCATTCTTTCATCTTTATTCTGCCCCTCGTCAGTTATTTCCACCATTCTGTCTTCCAGCTCACTTATTCGTTCTTCTGCCTCAGTTATTCTGTTATTGATTCCTTCTAGTGTATTTTTCATTTCAGTTATTGTGTTGTTCATCTCTGTTTGTTTGTTCTTTAGTTCTTCTAGATATTTGTTAAACATTTCTTGTATTTTCTCAATCTGTGCCTCCATTCTATTTCCAAGATTCTGAATCATCTTTACTATCATTACTCTGAATTCTTTTTCAGGTAGGTTGCCTATTTCCTCTTCATTTATTTGGTCTTGTAGATTTTTACCTTGCTCCTTCATCTGTGACATATTTTTTGTCATCTCATTTTTTTTTTTGATGGGTGGGATTGTGTTCCTGTCTTACTGGTTGTTTGGCCTGAGGCTTCCAGCACTGGAGTTTGTAGGCTGTTGGGTAGAGCTGGGTCTTGATGCCAAGATGAGGACCTCTGGGAGACCTCACTCCAAAGAATATTCCTTGGGGACTGAGGTTCTCTGTTAGTCCAGTGTTTCGGACTCAGAGCTCCCACCACAGGAGCTCTGGCCCAACCCCTGGCTCATGAATCAAGATCCTGCAATCCGCGCAGAGCGGCAACAAAAAAAAAAAAAAAAAAAAAGAAGAAAGAAAAAAGGAGCAGAACAATAACAAAGCATAAAAAATAAAATAAGATTAGAAAACTAACAGATGTTAGAATATATATTGATGAAACAACAACCAGAAGGTAAAACAGACCACAGTAGTAAAAAAAAGAGGAGGAAAAAAAAAAAAAACAACAGAAAAGGCCTTGGCTGTGGGGGGTGGGGCTTAGGCTCAAGGGAGGAGGGCCCCAGGAGTGCCTCTGGCCTTGGAGGTTGGAGGACCAGGTCCAGAGCCCCAACAGGCTCACTGGGCCCAAGTGAGCGGGAGAAATGCTAGGCATGTTCCCCCCATCCTCTGATCCTGGAGGTCCCCTCTCCATTGGCCTCTCTTCTTCTTCCCCCACCTCCCTCCCTCCTATGCCCCTAGGAGCCACATGGCTGCAGAAGGCAGGGGACCAGACTCAGAAGCCCAACAGGCTCCCAGGGCTGAGTGGATGGGAGAAAGGCCCTCCATGCCTCCCCTGGTCCTCTGATCTCAGAGTGCCCCTCCCGCCTGCCTCTCCTCTTCTCCCCTAACCCCTCTTTCTTACACCCCTAGGACCAATGCAGCTCGGAGGAGGCCTCAGAGGGCAGAGGACCCAGCCCGGGAGCCCCTCAGGCTTCCCGGGCCTGACTGGGCAGGGGAAACACTAGGCCCATTCCCTCCTGTTCCTCTGAGCCCCTGAGGGTCCCTCCAGGTATGGGAACCCCTCCCCCCTCCCAGCTAGCCCTCAGGGACACTGTTCCTGTCTGGCCTCCACTTCTCCTCCCCCCTCATTCCCCCACGTCCTACCCGGTCGCTCGGGGGTTCCTCCCGTCTCCTTGGGCATTGGTCCCCCACCAGCATCCAGCAGGCGCCCTAGTTGTGGGGAGATGCAAACTCCGTGACTTCCCATGCTGCCATCTTGACTCCGCCCCCCTTATGTCTTTTGGTACTCATTGTTTTGTATCACTGTAACTCAGAGACTCATGAAGGGGCATTAATCTGTTAACATCACTTCTTTCAGTGATGTGAACATGTAGCAGGAAGCTGGTGGCACCATTATGCCTTCTGACCTAAGTATCTTTAGCCTCTTTAACCATGTATGGCTGAAAAGTTCTAGTTAAAGATAACTTTGTGACTGATAGGGTTTAGTCTAGACTTCTTAGTACCAACCACCCTGGGGACCTTATTTCTTTTGAAGACATCCTTAGTTGGATTGGATTTTGACACAGAAACTGTAACATGGAAAGTACTTCTTTCCTATTACTCTTGTAGTGAAACGGTGAGACTGCATCCTTGATGCAGTCAGCCTGGATTTGCTCTTTCTTCCTAACCAAAATAGTAATTCACAATCTTTTGCTTTTCCTTCATGGACCAGAAGGTCAGTGTTCTCTAGAACTACAGATTTACTACTTATCACATTTTTCAGCTCTGCTGCCTGAACGTGTAACATTTCCTGTCAGTCATGTCTTATGAAAGCAAAATGAGCTTGTCATTTGGGGCCAGGAGAATCTATTCTACACCAAATTCAGAGTGTTTTCTTGCTCTCACTTCTTGGTGTCATTATGGAAAGCTCTCAAAGGTCAGTGGCCTTTGGATTTGGGGAAAAACATTTGGATACCTTGTCATATGAAGTAATACAGCCATTGCTTCTGGTGGCCAAGTCATAATGCCCTTCGGGATACATGTCGTTTAGACACATCAATAACTCACCATGTTATGACTGTGCTCTCAGTTTGCCAAGGTTCAACCTATGGTTCTATGTCAATGAACTGACTTCAATTCTTTAGGAGAGAAGAAAAGATAACCTAATGTATTTCTCTGGAGGTCACCATTTTAAAAATCTTTTCTACATTTTACTGGAGTTCCTTGCTATGTCATTGGGTTCTCTAAGTCAGGGGTCCCCAACCCCCAGGCCACACAGCAGGAGGTGAGCAAGCAAAGCTTCATCTGCCACTCCCCGTCGATCCCCATCGCTCGCATTACTGACTGAACCTTCCCGCACCACCCCAGTCCGTGGAAAAATTGTCTTCCACGAAACCTGTCCCTGGTGCCAAAAAGGTTGGGGACCACTGCTCTAAGTAAATCTCTGCCTCTCAGACTATGACTTCTATGTTTATAGGAGCTGGTGTTTCTAATTCCGTTATTCTTAGGTAACCTCCAGACAACCAGATTTTTCAGCTTCTAACAGACTTCTGTTTCTCTATCTTGACAATGAAGATTAAAAAACCCATTCTTTTCACTCTTATTTTTTAAGGAAGATGGAAACTTCAAATAATTGGTTAACCTGAAACTTTCTCCTCCTGTTCTACCACATTTGCCTGTAAATGGCTAGGCAGTTCTTTCTGGGTCATGTTAGTGATCATATGATAGGGGTTAGTCTTAAGGTAATTGGAGTCTCATTATTCTTTCTGTCAAGGCTGGGTATTCACTTCTCTTTTTCACCATAGTTTTTCTTTATGATTTCAGCAAGTCACATACATTTTTTATATCTCTACCTCAGTATGAAGCAAGAATTTTACCATATGACAAAAGAATGTACTGAACATCCTTTAAATATGACACATTTACCTGTGATTTTAGAAATTGTGCTTTGAGTTATTTTTGTAATGGCAGGTAATTTAACAACGACGACAACAAATACGATCTTTTGTGAAAACTGGTTGTTTTAGTGGTGCAACATGAGGACTTGGAAGAGAACAAAGCTAACTCAGTTATTAACCATAAGCATTGGCAATAATCAACGGAGCCAACTTTGCAATAACCAGCTTTGCATAGTAAAGAAAAAGTGATTTAGCACACAATACTTTGTTATCCTAAAACCATCATATGACAGTGTGTTTATCGAGGTAAAAGTTCCAGGAGTGGTAGGGAGTCAAAAACCATTAGTACCTAGTTATACTCTCACTGAATGTCAGCCTACTAAGAAGTATAGGGATTAGGTAGTGTCAAAAATATGTCATGCAAATTTATCATGTTTTATTTTTAAACTGTTATAATTAGTTGAAAATAATGATGAAAAATTTATGTCATCACAAATTTGAGCAGTCGTGCTTTAATAGCTAGTCACTTGGTTTAGGATGCCACACCACCTAGCAGAATATTGATATCTGAGACCTCAATGCTGGAATAATGCTTACTTTTAACTAAGAATTTATTACAATTAATTCAATTATGCCTCTCTTCCCGGTTCACCTCAGTGATGATATGAAGCCCAAGCCCCCAGCTATCTATTATTACCTCCTCTCCGTACTGGGCTCTGTATATTTGCCTATCTGACTCACTCTTCCTTGGCCACTTTTGTCCCAGATCTTCTGCTCCGTGATCAGCAAACTCTCTTAATCAACAACCTCTTTTCTGATAGTTCACTTGTTTTCCTTGCTCTAGCAGAATTACAAGAACTACAACTATTTCTCATCTTCTGGGTCTCAGTTTAATAGGGAGACATTTCCTGCCCATCCTGTCTGTCTGACATCATCATTTTTATTCTCTCTCAGAATAAGCTGGTTATTTTCTTCCTTGCACTCATCACCTTTTAAACTTATTTAATTCCTTGATTTATTTTATTGCTAGTTTACTGCTAGACTCCTGCACTAGAAGGTCAGCTCTTCAATTAGGGCAGAGACTTTGTCCACCAGGCAAATGTTCTTCAGGGTCTGGAAAATATTGAGGATGAATGAATGAATATTATCATTCATTCACGATAAATGAATCATCACAGAGGCTAAAAATTTGAATACACTTAAAAAATTAATTTTATCTTTTGACTAAATATATTGATGTTATGGTCATAATTTTTTTACCTGGTAAATTGAGTATTTATCAATTGGATCATGGCTTATTGTTGCTTTTACAAATGTGCCTGAGAAAATAAACAGATTCCATACAGGTTTGTTAGGTGGCCACATTTAATTTACTTGGTTTCTGAAGCATTAAGATTTTGTAGCAGGACATGATGGAGCAATGATTTGACATGGTTTGTTTGTACATTCTTAGTAAAAATCTGGAAATTTTACCTCTCTAGTAATGCACGGATGAGCACCTAAAATTTCTTTAGCTAAAACTGATGTGCGCACAATTCTAAGCTACCACTGCATTTGGAACCAGCTATAAGCTGTTTCTGAAGTAAAAACATCACAGTTATGAACAGAAAAATGGATGCCGTAGGAGAAAAGAAAAACCTCCAGTTTTTAATACTTCTCTTTCCATGACTGTAGTGGGAGGAGAACCTCCTTTTCTGCTACTGCATTTCAAGGGACATTTTGTTCAATTAAAAACCCTGTCACAAAATTTAAAAGTCTGTATCACTTCATGGCTTAGAAATTCCTAAAAACGATTTTTAAAAAAACGATGATAAACACACACAAATTCCTTTCAAAAGATCAGGAAGATGTTCTGATGAGAATAAGGGGGAAAAAACCCTGAAAACACCATCATCAGTATATTTTTGTGGAAATCTATAATTAAATAATTCATAGTAAATATAATAATTGAAAGAAGTAGGGCTATGTATAACTATTCGTCTAATTAGTATCAGATTTCACATGTAGTTAACACTCCAGAGGACAGCGAGAGAAGCTGCAATGAAAAGTCTGATTTGAAAGTAGAGCAAAATTATTACCTTATGTTGCCACAAAGAATAGATTGAAATTCCCAAAAACAACATTCTAATTTATTTTACAGCATAAAAAATACAGCATGGATCATTTAAAAATAAAGTCATAATTACAGGGACTACAATTGAACAGATTCACTGAGCAAAACATTTTATTTTAATCTACAAGTTGAGAAACTGATGAAGCATAAAGGACAAATATGCATAATCAGTTGGAAAGTCTGAGGGGGGGTTTAGCCAAATAAAGGATTTGGTGTGGTTCAAAGGCATTCACCCAAGAGAGTTCCTGTTTCAAACTCACATTCACAACCTAACACTTCATTGCTTGCTGCTAAATCAACACAGTAGTGGAGCTCTATAAATGGTCAAGTTTGATTCCAGTGTTATTTGAACAGTCCTCCAAAAGGAGTCTCTTGTTCTATATTTATAATTTTAATTACAGAAAACTATACCTTCCTCATAATCTCAGGCTATAGAGTGATTTATTGTATAACATAGTAACCTTCTAAAAGTATGGGGTAATTGATTCCACTATTCTCTTATGAGCTCAGGAAAAACAATAATTTCTCAACTGTCACTTAAGTAAACTAGTTTAAAACCTATTTTAGGGTCTGCACAGCATAAAAATAAAGGTGAGGAGACTAAATATCTGAAAAGCCAAATGACTTATTATAGGCAGTATGGCCAGTTGGTGATGCAGGAATCAGCGTCATAGGCCACAGCTTAACAGTGGTGGGCAGTGGCTGCTTTTGCCACGAGTAATAAAGTCCTTTGTCTCTGACACAGGAATCTCATGTCTTTTGCAAGCATCCATGGCACTGTGGCAGGCAAACTCATTGTATAGTCATTTTGATGGGAATTCTTTGGTTTCCAGGACTCGTGCACACCATTAAACCTTTTAAGTAGGATAAAATCCCAACACTTGGCTTCCTCGAGTCTCCATTTTTCTGGAAATGCAATGCTTCCTCTCTCTACTCCATTCCATACAAACACAGAGTTAGGACTGCAGAGCTACCAGAATCTGCTCTCTTATAATGTGACCCCACCTCCTTGGTCATGAGTAATTGGTTCCTTTCAATTTGTTGGAACTGGTATCGAAAGATAGGAATTATTCTCTCAGAGGAACTGGACTGAGAACATACAAACTTGAAGCTGTCAGCTAAAATCACATTCCTCCATGTGGGTGAGGAAGCAGAGAATACCAGTTTGTACATTATTCATAAGATGACATGTCTCACTTTGCCTGAGACATTCCCTGCTTGCATCTGTTGCTCAGGATAATTATTGATAGTATCTTCTCTCAAAATGTCCTGATTTGGAAGCTAAATTGTATGGTCACCCTAATCGCTCAAGACTCTGATGGCAAAGATAGACATTTAACTTGAACACCAAATGCCTAGATATCATTCTGGGTCCCATCATTCAAGGTAAGAGACACAACTTTAAAGCATTCAGAGAGTGAAGGCACAGCATTTACCTCTGCGTGGGAGCAAGTGGCTTTAAACTAGGAAGGCTCCTTCCTATATTTCATCTTAGATAAGAGGGAGGTTCCCTTTTTGAGTTTGGTTCTTCTGTAAGTGTTGCTGTTTAGGCCCTTGCTATTACTGGTGACATGCAGGGTACCTCACCCTAACATGTTGACACTAGCTCTGATTGCTTCAAAGGCTTTTCCACCCCATCCTCTGGCCACAGACTTTATGAATACAAAGGTGAGGTAATCTCCATATGTGGATCCTGTTAAGAGGCTAGGACTGTCATTGGGATTTTGACTTAAAATTCACACATTCATTCTCTATATCAATTAAAGTCAACTTGCAGGGAGAAAGAAGAATGAAGTGGCATAACAAGCAGTAGAGCGGAGAGAGAAGATACCTTGGGTTTCTTCTTATGCTTCAATCCCCATTGAGACTGACTCTGAGGTGCATTTTTGCCTTTAGGTTCTATAAGATGCCACAATTTCTTCATAATTATAATATCTTTATGCTTAAGTTCTCTCCAAAATCTTTCTGTAAAGTCCTAATGCAACTCAGAATCTAAACTCAAAATTTGCAGATTTAATTTTCTTCTGTGATCAGATCAATAAATGGGAATTCATTTATCTATGCTTTTACTATATGAATATTGAATGTTCAATGTATGTTGGACATTGTGCTAGCTTCAGGGAAGATGGTAAGTAAGACAGACATATTCCTACCTCCCTGAAGTCATCAAACCAATAATTACAGATGTGAGATCCTCCCCATTCTGCCTCAGATGATTGATCAAATAATCTAGTAGTATATTCAGAACCCTGTTTACGCATTCTAGGTATTCATAGCATGGGAAGAGGCACTGATATGAAAATTCTCTGCTTAAGAATGGGTTCCATTCTAAAAAGACAGATTTGGAAACATGTGAAGGGATATTTTTTAAACCCAAAATATACATAGGTAATAGTATAAGATGTAAGGTACTATTAGAATAGAGTGGTTAGTTTTTTAAAAGTATGCCTTATAATTTCATTATCTTTTATATCCTGCTATGAACATGCCTTTGCAATGGGTTTTGCATGATTGTTGGGTGGACTAGAATGGAAAACAGAATTCTACTTTGTTAGCAAAACCTCTATGGAAAAATTATTTTTCTCTCAAAAGTGTATGTGTGTGGGAAGATTATTCCAAACCCAGGAAGAAGCTTGAGAGATTATTTGGAGGCAAGGGATCACTGAGATTATTTTCTTAGGCTGAGTGGGTGAGGCAAATAAAGGAAATAGAATGATTGCTTCTAGTGTTCCCTTCTTAAGGGAATAATCATTGTGTTCTTTGATATTTATTAATTTAACTTCACTAAATGTAATTCCCAAGTACAGAACAGTTCTAGGGGTTTTCCTTAGAGTATGCACATTAAGTCAACAGATGAGGCTGAATAAGAATTGGAGTTAGATCAGCCCGACTTAGGCCCTGCAGGGACCTTCTGAGAATAATTTGGGCCTAGCTTAGGGCTTCTAGGAATGCTGATGGGAAATCTTCCAAGTTTACTAAGAAGTTGGGCTAAGAGAGTTTTGACAACTGCAGGCCAGTCTTTGGGGTTCTAAATAGGCAATATTATGCTGCCTATAACCCAGAACGCCTGAAACTATATTTGGTCCTCTCTTTTAAAGCCACATAAGAAGGAAACCTTGATGGAGCTCTCCTCCATCCTCTCCACCTTCAGGTAGTGAGGTGAAGGAGACAAGATATGCTTCTTCTGAAGCTGTCCACAGAGATGGGAAGTCTGTGTATAACTAGCTGGCAATGCTTGCTAATGATATTGATCATCATATTGAGAGTTCACTGGGCTGCTCACTGTTACAGTGCTTTTCATACATTGTTCATTTAATTCTCATAGACATGTGACACACACTGTAATTATCTCCATTTATAGATGAGGAAACTAAAGCAGGGAGAGTTAGAGTAACATGCCCAAGGTCACAGCCAGGAAGTGACAGGGTAAGAGTTTGAACTCAGGCCATCTGGCTACAGAGTGCCTGCTTTGAACAATGTTTTCTGCCTCTCCTGAATGGTAGCACACTGCTGACAACTAGCGCTTCACCCATAGTAGGTGCTCAATGAACAGTTATTGACTAACTGACTATTGGGCTCATGGGGAGCTCTCCTTGATTTGCCAAAAGGTAGGCTAACCCTAAAATGTGCAGTCAGATAGTATTTATGTAGAAGGCTGGCCCTGTACTTTTCCCTCCCTAGTATTCCTACTGGGGATGGAAATCTTGTGGATCTTGGGAAATGTTTTTAATCTTAGAACTAAAAAGTTCTTTTGGGGTCATAGATCCCTTAAAAATCATATAAAAGCTCAGAATCCTCTCCACATGAAAATGCTCACATGAAATTTTTTATTTAATATGTTTTTTGAGGAGTGGCTCTGAACTTGGAATGTTGATACCTTTCACTTTCAAGTGAGTTACATGAGTGCTTAATTCAGGAAAAACTGTATTCACCTTTTACTGAGGTCGTCACTTTTGTTTTTCTCCATCAGGGGAAAGCTCCATGCCAGTGTTACAGTTGGCTGTGGTCACTAGCTGGCTGCCTGGTAACAGCACAGTTTGTACATTCTTTGATGGGGCTCCAGAAAGGCCGAGTGCTCCGCTGGGGAGCAGATGTGTGAGTTCCAGGTTTCTGACATGAACATTACTATCAGTAATGTCCCTGCTGAAAGTCCTCATTATTATCATGACAAATACTGGAGAACAAAGGGACCACTGTCAGAACAGAGGGCTATCTGTTATTGTTAATTGAATATTTTTGATTATGGTATTAAGTTGGTCAGAGTACTACAGCATGCCTTTTAGGGCGTGAGTTCATTTAGGCAGCTTCTCTTAATATGGGAACTAAGTTGCACATGCTTACGCACTCACAAGCCTCCTTTATCTGAGTTGTGGTGAAGGACAGCTGCAAAGTGTAACCTTCTAGTTAAAGAGTTCAGTCTTTTGGGTGGGGGATGGAGGTGAAGAGTGTAGGAAAAATGGCATGAATTTTTTTTTTTCTTTTTTTTTCAGAATTAAGTCAGTCTTTTTTTTTTTTTTAATTAATTAATTAATTAATTTATGGCTGTGTTGGGTCTTCGTTTCTGTGCGAGGGCTTTCTCCAGTTGCGGCAAGTGGGGGCCACTCTTCATCGTGGTGCGTGGGCCTCTCTTGTTGCGGAGCACAGGCTCCAGATGCGCAGGCTCAGCAGTTGTGGCTCACGGGCCCGGTTGCTCCACGGCATGTGGGATATTCCCAGACCAGGGCTCGAACCCGTGTCCCCTGCATTGGCAGGCAGACTCTCAACCACTGCGCCACCAGGGAAGCCCTGGCATGAATTTTTATATCTTTTTTATATTTAAGATTCTCTGGAAAAGGCTATGATTTGAGTTAACATGAAGGCCTTCCATGAGACTGTAGAAATATAAACATGATTTATTGCTGGAATCAATGTTTTTCAGTTCTCAGCGAAAGACTAGAAGTATTCAACAAGTTTGGGGAGTGAGTAGCTGCATTATCTCTATTAAACCCCACCACATCCTTGGGCACAATGAGGGGCTGTAGGATGAGTGGAAACAATGCTGGGTAGAGGGATGAAGATCTGAATTCAGCTCCAGGCTTCAGCTCCAGTTCCACCTTTGTGATCTTCAAGAGGCAATTACCTCTCTGAGCCTCAGCCACAAAGAAGAGAGGTTAAGCTGTAAGGTCCTTGTGAGTTCTGAAATATTTTATGAAAAGACAAATTTTCAAGTTTTTATTATTGTCATAAGTTGCTCCAGAGCACTTGAATCTGTGCTCTGAAAGCTGTGTTCCATGTTCCATTAGTGAGGGCATGGGACTTCTGAGTGCATCACAACGTCTTGGATACACATTGGGATTGTTCCACTGAGAAATGAAGTCAATGCTTGGAATTCACTTTTGAATTTCTCTGAATTTTACTTTCAGGATTAAGAACAGAACATTCTTGATTTATTTTGTTTTCCCTTTTCAGTGTGATAGATATTCAGACAATAATTCAGTTAATAATAAGACCCATGCCTCTGAGTTTTCTCCCCTAAATTCAGTCTAATTATTTCCTTATTTTATTTTTATAACAATAATTGTTATTACTTTCTTTCATCTGGGAAGTTTTGGGAGGCACTTGGGCCAGTTGATTTTAAGATGACCTTTGTTTAGCTGAATTATTTACTCATCATTTAAGCCACTTAATTTCCATGATCTTAAATTTCCCAAATATCAGCTTCCCACATCATGACCTAGAGACATTCTAGGAAGCCTACAGCCAAAGAACAGAGTGGAACATTTAGCAAAGAATATAAAAGAAAGAATAAAATAAATTAACTTTCCTTGTATATATCCTTTCAAAAAGCCAGGGATATGGGGCATACTATATTTTGATGCTAACATGTACAGCCCATGGGGGAAAAAATATAGAGGTCTTAATGATGTTGATATAAGTTATTTGAGTGTCACATGAGATTTTGGTGTTTTGGTTCAGAATCAAAATTATAATCTTATCACAAAATTTTAATATATTGGAGGAACATTCATTTGAAAAGCTATATAGTGATAAATGTTTTTGTTTCTTCCCACAACTAGCTGGTGGTGATTTTGTGGATCCTTTGTCTTAAGATTAGGATTTCCGTCACATTCTGGTCTCCTCTAGAGGTCGATTCATGAAGTCTTGAATAGCCTGATGCAAAGGAAGCCATTTTTTGATAGACATTTTCAGAGCTGTAATCCAGCTGCAGAAATAACAGCACAGGACAGGGTATTAAAAATTTGTTGGACTCTAGGGAGATGAAATGTTACAAAATCTTTTAATTTATCTTGTAAATGTTTCTCTTTGTTATTTAGTTCAAAATTAATGTAGTAAACCATGATCCTTAGGTTTTGGATTGAACAAAAAGGTAAAACACCAAAAGAGAAGTATGCAATGGTAGCTATAATGTAAATCCATGTTAATGTAAATAATAGGGCCAGAAGAGGGAACAATGTTAGTAAATAGTGATTAATGCAGTTATGGGATTTTAAAATTATTACTAATATTTTTCTGTTTCTATTTAAAGTTTAGTTGATCAAATGTATAGTAATCAAATATTGCCATTAGGGCCAAATACTTCTTTGTCACATTCTTGAAACCACAGCAAACACTCCAGTTAACTCTCCTCTCTCTTCCTCTCTGTTCCTTTCATTTTCTTGGATGATGTTTTATAAAATGTGCCCATATAATGTTTATTCTAAGGGTGGTTAATAGGTGTTATTTTTTTAAAGTAGTTTAGGTCAGATAAGCTTAGGTAGTGGGAGTTAAGGGGAGTTAACCAGGATTCCTTCCAGCGGTGTGTCTCAGAAACATTGAGTTAATATACTTTGTGATTCTCTGAGAGGGGAATATGATTTGTATCATTTCCTAAACTTATTTCACTACTTTTGGGGAGTGGGCTATCTTGTGGAACCAGAGTTCCATAAACCACAATTTGTGAAACTCTTGCTCTTTTAAATATTTCTCTAATGACTTAATATTGTTTCCTCTTGATAGTATCCACTCATGGATTTGGCAGTGAGATCCAACTATTCAACTTCCTCTCTTAGAGAAGCCAGTAAATTTGATCAAATAGGAGTTAACTTTCTTTCAGTGACCCCTTTTCTACAATAATATGCCAGCTGGAGCCTCACCTTCAAGGGACCATCTTTATCTGCCACCAGATTATACAGCACAGTCTGAGGAAGATCTTGGCAAGTATCTAGCAATTCTATATTCATTATCCTCCCACTCTAGCCCATGCTTAGGAGTGAGTGGAGCAAGGAAGGTTACATAATGAGGAAAGGCCTAGGAAATCCTTTTCCCTTCTGCAAATGGTCACTTGCTGGAGATTACTGAAATTCTACTTTTGGAGTTTTATTTCTTTGGGTTGAAACAGTGAATTTGATTCTTGCAAATGGCCCTGGAAGTTTTACCATGTCCTTTGTTTTAATAAATCACTGTAAATTTCTTTATTAGATCCTTTTTATCCAGATAGTTGGAAGAAAATGTCTGGATGGTCACCAAGCAGTTGAGGGTAGGAATGGGAGATGTAGGACACTGGATGTCCTGGGGATTGGATTTAGGTCAGGGAGACTTGAGAGATGAAGGAGGATACTCTAGGTACTTCCTCTGTTTCATGGTTTTGTCTCTGTTAACTTTACTGCTGGGTTTTTTTCAGAATCTTTATGAAACCAGTACCCATTTGTACATGCCAAGTTGGATACTAAACATACAATTTAGATGGATAAGTCCTATGCCCTTCGATGGCTTATAACAAAACCAAACAACTGACCAGATGGACATATCAATAAGAGTTAAGTGAAAGGTGGTGAAACAACAAACCTGTGAATTAATAAATTACAATATTTACGGGTTACAGTGTTAGTGGATTTTTTATGTTGAAACCTGAGTCAGCCACTACCTTGGGAAGAACTATGGACTCCTTTTTCATTTGAAAAAAAATACTTCTAGAAGAGTCATCTTCTATGCATTGAAAGAAAAAAAAATCCTGGGGAATATTAACTATAGGGACTATGCAAAGAAAGGGAGATATTTAATTGAAGATGTGGAGCTGAAGTTGGAAAATAAGGATAAGGGTTTGCTTACAAGGCTCCTGTCAGGACTGATAAAGAAGAAGAAATACGTAGACCTTGACTTACCGTTGGTTTTCTGTCTTATTTTCTGCACAGAAATAGAAAGTCTTGAATTCTTCAGATGGAGGTTTGAGTTCAATTACTGATTGCTTGAAGCTAAGGGTCTGCTCATTCACCGTATAACCTTGTAGATAAAGGCCACCTACAGAGGGTGAAAGGAAAAAAGCAAGTGAGGAGACTAGGAAAAGAGTAAGATGGAGAAAAAGTCTGAAAAGGTGTCAAGAAAATTTTGTATCTGAAGGAGCCTGTAGTCCAGGTGTCTTGTTTTACAGATGAAGAAATGAGGCTCCAAAAGACTATATATTGATAACTTAAGGTCATCCACTAATAATTAATGGCAAGACTGGTAACAAAGTTTGGATTTCCTGTTTTTCATTTCTACAGTGTTCTCATGACATGTTCAATATTTAGCTTTTTGTTACTGTGGGCCTAAAGTAGCTTCTTTAGGCTACTTCTTTTAGTGTGTTCCTGGAGGACACATTTTGAAATACATTTTTTGGTATCAAATATTGACACCTACAATATTACGTTAGAGGAAAAATTAAATAGTATTTGTTTGGGCAGAACCATTAAGACATCCTGAGGAGTTATGAAGATGGCCAGAGGTTTCTACAACCAACATAGATTCTCACCTTCTTTGTGCATATGCAAAGCACATTTAAAATATGAACCCACAGGGTGATATGAGGGAGCCAACTTGAATTAAAATGAGAATAAATGACTGGTTTTAAACGATAATTTCTTCCCCATGGTCCTTTGAATCTATGTTAGTGGTTATATATTGCTTGGCCAGAATTCTGTTTACATTGTTTAGGGGTTGGGGTGCGGGGAGAAGACGTCAGTCTAGGAGAAGGTGCCGAAAAATCAAAACCCTTGTGTGTTCCTTATGGTGTCTTGATGCTCTGAGGTAACCTGAATCTCATGCAGATACTCTAGGTAACGTCATCAATAGTGATGATTAGATTTTTAGATCTGTTTCTTGTGCTTGCTAACTCTTATTATTCTCCCTCCCCAACCTCCCACTGTCCCCACCCCAGGAGTCACTTTGCTGCACTATACTAACAAAGAAAATGCCAAAATACGACTGGGATTTTTGCTACTCTGTGGGATAAGTATCCTATACTGGTATGGTAATAAGGGACTGTGAAAGGAAAATTTGGCTCATTTTTGTTTTTCTTTGGCTACACTTGATAACAATATACACTGTCAGGAAGTCATAAATTTTTCTTTTTAGACAGAATGAGTGGCTTTTGGACTTTAAGAATTCTTTACTCTATAGAGGGGGTTTTGTTGCACTATTAAATTCTTTAAAAATTTTCATTTAAAAAGAGTCCATTTTAGAACTAACTTCTAGGAAAGCATTCATTTTAGAAATGGTTAGAATTTTTTCTTTTAGTAGGCTCCAGTAAAATGGTGTTTACCAAAATCAGAGAGTGACTTCTTTCTTTGAGCTAGACAGATATAAAACAACTTTTTTCAGATAATATTTACGCAGCATAATATTCATCCATTTAAAGTGTACAATCACTGATTCTTAGTTTGTTTATAAAGTTGTGCAACCACCACCATCATCTACCTTTGGAACATTTTCATCGTCTCAGAAAGAAACTCCATACCCATTAGCAGTCACTGCCCATCTGCTTCCCCATCCTAAGCCTAGGCAATCCTAACCAAATTTCTGTCTCTATGGATTTGTTTTTCCTGGGACACTTAATATAAGTGGAATTATACAATATGTGATCTTTTGTGACTGGCTTGTTTCACTTAGCATAAAGTTTTCAGGGTTCATTCATGTTGTATCATGTACTAGTACTTCATTTATTTTTATTGCTGAAATTTCATTGTATGGATATAGCATATTTGATTTATCCATTCGTTAGTTTGGACATTTGAGTTTTCTTCAATTTTTGGCTATCATGAATAACGTTGCGATATTCGTGTGCAAGTTTTTGCATAGGTGTATGTTTGGGGGGCATATACTAGATGTAGAATAAGCAACGTGTTAGCTGTTTCAGGACTAAAGGATACCTAAGGACTTATCTGAGGGTTATTTTGCTGTCTTAATTCTCTGCTCCAAACAACAGTATACACCATTTATATTATGTACTGGTTTTTGACTTCTTCCTGCTTGCGAATTTCCTTTTCTCGTATGTCTGAACAGATAAGAATACCTTCCTCCATTCCTACCCATTTTGAGAATAGATAGAAAGTTATGTCCAAAAGGTGTCTGCTACAAACAGGAAAGTTTCTGACACCTCTCCTAATCAATTATAGGGTAGAAATGATTAGCAGTAAAGTCATCCAATTATAACCCCATTACCTCATTTCAAGTGACCTCATTGGGCTGGTCTCTGTCTGTCATTAGGTGGCAGCAATAAACAGCAAGCTGGCACAGTGTTTGGACAGAGATTTCTCACAAGAGCTATCCATTTGTTGCAATAATGTAAAATATATCTGAGAAGCACATACAGACCTTGATGTGATTTGTTTAAGAATAATAGTTAACAATCACGATTTGTTACTTCCAGCTCTTGCTGGAGAGAGATAAAAGGAAAAAAATTATCAAGTATACTGTGAATGACAAGGGGCTTCAGGCCTATGAAGAGGCACTTGACTAAAAGGCTTCTGGAATAATCACAGTGGCTTTTTAATATTAGCAGGCATAGGCCAGCCAGTAATACATATTGTTAAAGTACTAGCACCTTCCGTAATGGTGAGAAAAGACTTCAGGGACCTAACTGACTGGGGCTATTTCTCCGACTCCCAAAATATATATTTGAGGCATATTTAGTGGAAAGTAAAATGTGGGACTAGCATCTCATAGGGTTTTTACAGGAAATCAGGGCTGTGTTGCTTCTCATGGCTTTTGCTCTTCCCCCTCCTTTCACTGTTATCTTTCCCTGCCTCCTCTTTGTTTTCCTCACTGTTCTCTCAGCATCACAGGTGACTGTCACAAGCACTAAGTCATGCCCCAAATACTACAGATACCTTCAGAAATAAGAAATATCATATGATGTGTCCCAGGTCTCTAATAAAGAACATAAATCAATGTAGTAAAATGAATAATAAAATAAAATAAATGAAAATAAAACAGTAAAGTAATCGAGATGCTGCAGCCAGGGGACCATGTCTCTGAAGTGGTGAACATAGAAGGCTGAGTCTTAATAACAAAGCAAATAATATGACAGGCATATTACAAAGATAATAGAAAGGAAAGAACCTTCTTTAAATATTCTGTTTCTAATATTCTGAAAGAAAACTGTGTGAACCAGGATATATGCAGAGACGGGGTTTTTGTACTTTAGTATTTTCCACCTTTTTTGGCTGTGATATAAAAATGTAATAAATACAGACCTCTACATGTTTTAATACAATTAAACCAAAAGTTTTGTGAAACATTGTGATGTATCATGATATTTTTTATTCAACTAAATCCTATGCTATTGTTTTTTAAATACTGGTCACAATTGACTACATTGATTGTGTGACACAGTAACAGGGTCAAAACCTGCAGTTTGATAAATACTGCTATAAATGGTAATCAAGGCCTGCTTCAAGGTTATGACCTTCACAGGGCCGGAGAACTAGGAACCAAACCAGGGTGGGATGTGCAAGAGCCAAGCAGAGCTTGAACAATATAAGTAAAGAATGAACTATAGATCAAACCAGCACAAAGGTCATTTACTTAGTGTCAACTAGAAGAAAATGAGCATTAGAACCCTGTATAATCTTTATTAATATAATAATGATTCATATTCCATGCATATAAAATGATTAAGTTAAACTAAACATATTAGTGCGTATAGTGTTCATGGGACAGTGTGGTTTCAGCCATTCTCACTAAATTTCTTTGCTGTCCTCACAACTCCTGTGGTTGCTGGACTGAGTGGACCCTGGCTGATGTGCTGTCAGGACCCTGTCCTGATCAGTGTGCTGATGTCCAGAGTGCAGAGACCAGACACACAACATTACTGACCGAGTACTGCTTTTAGAAGACTAATTTCTGCCAGGGAGTGCTACACAGAGCATGGTGGCTAAGAGTTTGGGCATAGGATTTCGATAGCATTTGTTCAGAGTTTGTCTCTGTCACTTAATAGCTGGTTGACCAGTGGTGTGCTAGTTTACTTCTCCAAGCTTTAGTTTCTCACTTATAATGGGACACTAACTGTGGATGTTTTGCAAATATTAGTTTTAGATAAAGAACATGAAGTGCTTATCCAAGTCCTGGACACATAGGAAGCATTCAATAGCACATGCTAACTTTCCCATTCCAATACACTTGAGCAGTATGATCCAGTCCTCTGGAAAAAAAAAAATGTGCTTCACCAGGGCAGTGACTTTTTGTGGACAGTGGAGAGGGGCATATTTATTTGGGGAATTTTCCACAGGAAATTTGGATTTGCCTCAATCCTATCTTGAGTTTCATTATGCAGGACCACTGGCTGTGAGCCTCAGGTCATGATCTGAGTTAAGATGTATAAGAAGATTGAAAAGGACGCTTAGAAAAAGGATGTAAACCTCAATTTAAAATTCAAGTCTAGGGAAGGGTAAAGAACTTCAGAAGAATCCCTGCACAGCCACCTTAATGCTAAAGAAGGGTTAGCAGCGGATTAACCCTGGGAGAGCTTCCAGCTGGACCCAGCAGCTGTCAGGGTGGCAGTGGGTGGGGAGGTGGTGGCAATAAAGTACACCTTCTGGAACAAGGTGCATGCTCAGGCATCTTTTATTCAAGGAAGAGTAGGGTCATGTAAAAAGAGAAATCACAGGCCTCTATTTTAGAACCTGGCCTAGATATAAAAATTCTGTTGGAATTTCAGTAAGGAACATGTTCTTTTAATTCATATTTGAAATAATTTGGGCTAGAAATTAAGGACCTATGAAGACAGGATATTCAAGAAGTAAGGCTGGGGGCTTCCTTGGTGGTGCAGTGACTAAGAATCCGCAATGCAGGGGACACAAGTTCGAGCCCTGGTCTGGGAAGATCCCACATGCCGCGGAGCAATTAAGCCCGTGCACTACAACTGCTGAGCCTGTGTGCCACAACTACTGAAGCCTGCGCTGCTAGAGCCCGTGCTCTGCAACAAGAGAAGCCACTGCAATGAGAAGCCTGCGCACCGCAACGAAGAGTAGCCCCCGCTCACTGCATCTAGAGGAAGCTCGCGCACAGCAACAAAGACCCAATGCAGCCAAAAATAAATAAATAAATTAAATAAACTAAAAAAAAAAAAAAAAAAAAAGGAAGTAAGGCTGGGAAAGAATGAATGGCTTTGCATTTATTTTTATTAGCCACAAAATAATATATTTTCAAGAGAAAAATTTTAAAATAGATAGAAATTAGATAACTTCTTACAGATGGAAAGAGTGTAATATGGCCAAAAGCCCAGGTATCTGGTGGCCTGAGTTCTGGTTTTGCCTTTGAATTGGCTTTGCAATCTTCTAATCTTTCTCCACTGTTAAATGAGGGTATGACAAACTACAGTACCCACACTTCATGGGAATAGTGGCCAACTGAGTCAATTTGGTTGTTCATTCATTCATTTATTAAACATATATAATATAGAGTCATCTCTGAGTACATAATCCCTTAGAAGAGATAAATGGCCAACTAGAGATAAAATACAAACTAGAGGGTGATAAGTGTCGCAAGATGGGTGAGTGTGGAAGTTCGGAAAAGTGAGATGCTTTGTTTACCTAGGACCATCTGGGATTGCTTTCTAGCAGAGATGGCCAGCATTTGAATAAGCATTTGAAGGGCAGGTAGAATCTGGACAACTTGTGTTGGGGAATCAGTAAGTAGAGAATGTTTCAGGGGAAGGAATTAACATAAGCAAAGACATGGGGTCAGAGAAAAGTCCAAGAGGTGGGGTGTGCTAAGCAAATAGAATGTGACCATGTGTGCGTGTAGAGTACAGGGTGCTTTAACACAGGAGTGGAAGAGAAAGCCAGAAAGAAGGGTTTGGGGACAAAGTAGAAGGCCCTAGAGTGCTCTGGATGCAACAAAGGACCATGGAAGTTTCTGGAAAGATGTGTGAAATAATAAGAACTGAATATAAAGAAAGCTTTCACATTTTCCCCCTTGTCTATTTGTCCTTTTGGTTAGTGTAACTTAGGCTGCCTAGGTTCAAATTCTATCTTCACCATTTACTAGCTAAGGGAACTTGGGCAAATGATTTAACCTTGCTAAGCATCAGTTTCCAAACTTGTAGGTGGGCTAATAACCTATTTATAGGATTGTTGTAGAAATTAAACGAAATAATAGGTAAAAACACTTACTAGAGTGACCAGTACAAAATCTTTACCCACTGAAAGATAACTTTGTTATCTGCTTTTACTATTATTATTTTTAGGCCATTTATTAGTAGCTGTTTCCCAGCTCTCCAACTAGAACTTTTCTAAATAGGGCCTCCTTGGACCTTTCAGAATAAGGGAAGCCACTTAGTGGCTTTCATTACCATTTTAAACTCTTGGAATCAGTAGCAGTCCCTGGGCCCCAGGGGTTTGGAAGCACTTGGTTAATATTTAAGTTTGGAGTAATCTGAGTATTCAATCCTAAACATTCACTTTCTACCTATGGAAACATTCTCTTGAAAATGAACTTCATTGATTTGTTAGTTATAATGGTTCAGACTTTCGCAGTGATATTTTATAATAAAAGCCCCAGTCAATGACTACTTTAGAGGTTTGTTTTGTTTATCTTCATTCTCATCCTGGAGTCAGGTGCTTAAAGCTGTGGATTTGGATTGCATAGGAACAGTCTGTTCTGTAAGTGCTTAGAGATGCTGGCTATTTCCTAATAGTTGAATAATATTCTGGGTCATGTTTTAATACTCTCAAAGTGGAAGGGTGAGTAAGTAAAAGAGAATCATTGTATTGCTCATCCTGAGTGATGAGAAAAGGACCACAGTGTGATGATCAGTTTGTACCTCTTTCATACCCTTCCAAGAAGGTCAAAATGGTCACCAGATACCTCCTTCCCATTTGGCATGGCTATCTAGCTTAATTAAAGAAAGGCATTTATGCTAAAAAAGGAAATTAAATGACTAAGATTCCAGGATCTTCATTACTGAAATTTATTTAAGGCTTATTCGTTTGCGAAAAAGTTCAACTGCAAATAAAACATCTGTACTCTATTTTGTCAAAAATTACAAGAAGGTAAATAATCTTTCTTGTAGAAATCATGCACAATTATTTTATTACTATATTATATTGTTTACATACTTATATATATAGCTTTTAGCATATTAAAATATATATTATGTATAATATTTATATATAATTTAATAAATATATATACATTTTATAGAGAGAAAGCTTTTTGTGTTGAGTACTTTGTATGTAGAACTTAAGTAACTCTAAATGGCAATCACTTCATTCAATCTTCACAATAGTCCTGTGAAATAGATAGCTGTTTCCATTTTATAAATGAGGAAACTAAGTTTTAGGAAGTTAAGTAACTTGCCTAAGGAAAATTGACAATTAATGTTCTTTTCATTACTCACTTGTCCAAGATTAGGGATACTATCAGAAAAGGGTAGAGTCACTAGCCAAGAAAACTACTGGCATTGACTCTGAATGTCATCAGTGATAAAAAAATGAAGGGGTTTAGTTTTTGTTTTTCCAGGCAGTAAAATCATGGGGTTAGAGGTGCAGGCTCTGGAGTTAGGTTGGCTGCATTTAGATCTCAGCTTCATTGCTTACTACATGAGATCTTGTCAAGTTGTGTAGACTTTCCAGTCAGTTTTCCTATCTGTAAAATGTGAATAATAATAGTGTCCCTTCTCCAGACGATAACTGAACTAATTTACACAGCATAAAGTTTGGTAAAGTCTCTGTAAAGCTAAGATGTCGTTACTATTATGAAGGTAATTACTATTATTTCAGGTGAAAGTGGAGTCCATACCTGAGGCCTGGGTGGAGCGAATGCTAGCGTAGAAGTACAAGCAGCCATCCTTCAGAATGCAATAGTGCTGGATCCACATGTCTGTGCTTCTGTCAAGTTGGTGCAGAAGGCCCAGGCACTCTGGGTTCCTGATAGCCAGGGGCGGGAGGCTCCTGTTGTGCAGAGTAACGTCTTCCCAGACATGCTTCTGCAGGTGTGACACAAAGGGATCAGCTGAGTGGCCATCCTGCGCCAATGGTCATTGACTCCCAGAGCCAATGACGTCAGCACCAAGACTGACTTCAGAGGAGCTTCTGTCCTAAGTGATTCTATTGCTAAGGAAATCTGAATACTTGAGCAACAAGCCAGACAATCTGAATTTATCCATTGGCCATAGAGAATTTCTCCCTTTTCATGTCCATAGACATCCCTTCTCTTTGGCTTCTTTTCTATTGTGAGGAAATCAAAAGAATTATCAGTGATGTATAGAAAGGAAATGGAAATGGGCAGCTCAGCAAAGGCTATTGTTTAAAGGCCCTGTCTATAAGTGCTGGCCCCAATGTGTTATTTTACTCACCATTGGGATTGTCCTTCTAGCCCTGTTCCTGGTATGTCCACTGTGACTAATTGCAGCCCCTGGTTCATGCTTTACTTTATCTAGCACTCCCTTTTGTGCAAAGGAACAAGTTAAATGCCCCAGGCCAGATCAGGCCTTAGGCTCATATGGTCCGCGATGTGGAAGGCCCATGATAAATCAAGATCCTCTACCTTGGAGGTCAGCCCTCGGTCCATAGTCCTGAGAGAGTGGCAGGCTTTTCCTGGGAACTTGACCTGAGGCAGGGGACATGGTGCTTCATCCCTTTATCAGAATGCCTTGTTGGGCACTGGCCAGTTTCTCTTCTTTATTTGGTTTCATTTTTGCTCTTTAGTTTTAACACAGCAGTGCAAAAGATTTCAGAATGCAGAGCTGGCTGAATTCTTTGCTGTGTAGTGGGAGCCTGCTGGGAGTTTGGGTATTCATTTTTCACTCTGCTGCAGACACCCTGAGTGCATGAGCAGAATAGATCCCTCTTAAAAATATCGAGGCTCATTACGATGATGCACTGGAGAGACGGATGAGTGTATTGAGCATTGTGTTCCAGGCAAAGTGAAACACAAGTCCTGCTGTTTATCATATGATGATGCTGGTGATTATTCTGTAAGTACAGTTACAGGGCACGGGGGTAGTACATTTAAGCTCAAGCAACCCAAATTTTCCTGAATGTACAAGAGCCAAAATATGTAGAGAAGATAATTGACAGTAAATACCTTTTTCTTGTATGCCATTTTGTGAGGAAATGAGCATATTTAAAGGAACTCTATTACTTTATTAGAAATCATATCTACAGCATAAACATGAAACAATTGAATATTGAAGCAGTTTCTTCCCTCTTGACCAGGTCATAGCTCAGAAAGAAGGGTATCAAATGACTTAGGGGCTGACGTGATGATTCACCTGTTGATGTTACAAAGTTATCTATCAGTTTATAGGTCAAATCTAAATTAAAAATTATATTACTTCAAGGCTAGGAATCATTTTCTAATAAGTTGCTTGGCCAACAGCACTATCCCAAGATATCCCTGAGCCCTCGTTCTTAGGGAGTGAGAAAAAAACAGTAGCAGTGGTTTAACCTCATGGGAAACCACTGGGCTCTTCTGTGTCAAGGAGAAATTCCACCCCAGTTGGAACTACCCATTGAGCTCACCGAGAGGAGTGTCATACAAACCGCTGAAAACAAAAAGAACAGCAGGAATGCAAGCACCTCCATAAAATCTGAGTGGAAAACCCTGTTGACTGCAAATCCCAGCTTTTAGAGCAGATCTGAGAAGTCCCAAGGTGGACTGCATGACATCTAACTTGATCCTTTCCCCCTCGGAGAAGAAAAGCAGAATGAAGGCACAGATAAACATCAAGGACACCTTACCTGGTGGACAGGATAGGCCGCTTTGTCCATTGCTTCAAGCCACCTGAAAGACAGAAAGATGAGAGGTGCTTTCCTTGGGGGGCTTGATAAGTGTCATTCAGAGGGCCTTGTTTTTCTCCCATTGTTCAGACAGAAGAGTCCTGAGCCTCAGGTGTATTTCATGGCTCTAAATTCATGGTTGAAGAGCAACACATTCTTATAAAATTGGTGTTACTAGGTGGCAAAATCCCACACCCACCAGGGGTATTTAAAATAAATTTATTTTTATTCTTCTCCTTTACTATAGTTTAATTAGTGCCTAAGGGAAATTTTATTCATTATTTTACTGAGGTATGTGAATTTAACACCAGCAGGGCTGATAACTTTAAGGCCCTGGCTATTAACATATGGAAAGGGGCTTCCCTGGTGGCGCAGTGGTTGAGAATCTGCCTGCCAATGCAGGGCACACGGGTTCGAGCCCTGGTCTGGGAAGATCCCACATGCCGCGGAGCAACTGGGCCCGTGAGCCACAATTACTGAGCCTGCGCGTCTGGAGCCTGTGCTCCGCAACAAGAGAGGCCGCGATGGTGAGAGGCCCGCGCATCGCGATGAAGAGTGGCCCCCACTTGCCGCCACTAGAGAAAGCCCTCACACAGAAACGAAGACCCAACACAGCCATAAATAAATAAATAAATAAATAAACCCAAAGTTTAAAAAAAATATGGAAAGACTGGTAAATTGCCACTGTTCTAAGCCACCTCCCCAAGTGTTCCTTGCATAAGGTGGCCACCTTTAGTGCACTGTTAGTGTCCCTACTTGATGACTGAACTTTGTTAGTCTTGTCTCCTTAGCCAGGTACCAGCCTATCTACCCCACCCCACCTTGCCAATCTTTTCCAAGTTTCTTTTAAACCCCATAACTTCCAATCAAACCATCCTGCATGCTTTTCTCCCCAAAGCTTGATTTAATCCCTCTGCACTTCTGTGTTCCATTTCTTCTTTTGTATGCATATCTGATGCTATACCACACCCTTCATAAACTCCTGCCTCACGCACACGTCCAGAGACCTTCTCTCCCCACCCGCAATTCCTACGCCAGTTTGTCTTTTCCTATAGCGCGTCTCGATTTCTATTTTGCATTAAAAATCCTACCTTCTTGGTTCAGAGGTTTTTTGAAGGCAAGGATTGGTGCCTAATCACACTAATAGTCCTCAGAGATTTTAAAACAGTGTCTTGGACATATTAGCTATCCAATAAATATTTTGTCCGTGAATTGAAATACAATTAAGTTGTTATCAGCATGTTTCCCTGTTTGTCCTATAAAGAAACATGCATTTGAATACACAATGTTCCACAAATAGAGACAGTATATTGTTTGTCTAAGAGGTTTCAGACCTAGGGCTCTCTTTAAAATTGGAGTCCAAATTCTCTTAAAGAGATATGGCATTCTTCTAAACACTGTTGACCCATTTTTTTGTCATTGTCTCCCTCTCCCCCATTCTATCCCACCCATCACCCTAAAGTAGCAGTACTTACACAGCAGTTCTGAGTCGACTCACTGGATTGACCAATGATCTCCATTCCCTCAGGGTGACACACTGAATAATGATCATAAGTTGCTGAATGCTTAGAGTTTGTAGGCTACCCTCTTAGAATGCCTTCACACTTCTACCCTCAGACTGGGTTGTACGCTTACAGACTGTCAACTGCATTAATTCCCCACAAAGCTATATTATTATTATTAATTTTGCTCATTTCACTGTAGTGTGTTAAATTGTAACCCAGCTACATTATTTTTATTCCTCTGACTATCCATCCAATTAGCTTAAAATAGATGAATCTGGCAACTTTTGGGGACGCTAGATGTGAACTGTGGCAGTAGTGAGCTTTTTTAGAAAATATAGAGATCTAAGGTAAATGAGTTAGGAGAAGATGCTTCTGCTCTTTGGAAATTCTGTTAGGAAAACACTTGGCAGAAACATGAAAAACCAAACTTCTCATACATAAGAAAAAGACAATTATTGACTCATGCTGTGAATTTGCTGTTCCCTTCCCTACTTCCCGTCCCAAGAATCTGTCAGACTGCTATTGAAGAAGCATTCCCCCACCCAAAGTGAAACTAGTAAGATGAAAAAATAGTCAATTACCTTTTCATTTCTTGGTTTGAGGTTGCGCAGAGGTAGAAAGTTCTATTTCCAGACTGAGGCACACAGTTAAACACAAATGGTTTTCCCAAGCTGCTATCAATGCCAATTTCTGCACCTTCTAATTTTATTACCTCTAGAGGTGGGCATTTTCCTTCATCCTGTAATTGATAAGAAGAGGTTCAGAATGGGCACTGCAACTAAGCAGATAAGGGAGAAAATGAGGGAGGAAAGGAGGACTAAAGTTATTTTTCTGAATTGATTGTTTGTTTTGTTCTGAAATGAAAATAAAACCAAAATGAGTTTTTATAGATTATGCTCTCTGTGATATATTACATCAAACTCCAAATTTTCCACATCCCTTTTGAATAGTCTCTATTAATATGCATTTATTTATGTCAACTTGGGAGAGTATCATTAATCATTCATGCCCATTTTTCCCATCAGAGAAAAGAACATCAAAAGAAATTGATGTTACAAAATATATGTGTTTGGTAGTGGCATGAGATCTCTAGTTAGTGGCTATAATTAACATGATTCCATATTTATTGTGTGTCAGGCCCTCTTCTAATTTCTTTACATCTATTAATTGATTTATCTTCACAAATGCTTATGAGGTAGTTACTTGTATTATCTTTTTTTTTTTTTTTTTACAAGTCAGGAAACTGCAGCATAGAGAGAATAAAGAACACTTTTCTATAAATGACAGTAGTTTGAAACATGTATGCAAAACTAAAATCAGTTTATAGGTAAATTTTTGCTATTTGTATTTATTTTACAATTATATGTCAAAATATCCTGTCCATTATTCATGTCTTTTCTAAAAACAGCTGTATTGAGGTAAAATTTACATACCATAAAGTCACTTATTGTACGTGTACAACTTAGTGACTTTTAGTGCATTTACAGAGTTGTGAAACCATTGCTACAATCTAGTTTTAGAACTCTTCCATCAACCTCCAAATTTCCTTTGAGTCTGTTTGCAATCAATTGCCACCCTTGCCCCTCCAATTACAGGCAATCACAGATCTATTTTCTGTCCCTATAAAGTTGCCATTTCTAGACATTTTGTATAAGTAGAATCATACACTATAGGGTCTTCTTTCATTTAGTGTAATGTTCTCAAGTTTCCTCCATGTTGCAGTTCTTATTAGTATGTCATTCCTTTTTATTGCTGAGCTATATTCTACTATATGCATATGCTTCATTTAGTTTATCCATTCACAAGTTGATGGAGAGTTTTCTGTCCAGTTTTGGGCTATTTCAAATAACGCTGCTATGAAAATTTGTGTACAGGTCTTTGTGTGGACATATGTTTTCATTCTCTTTGGTAGATTACTAAGAGTGAAATTGCTGGGCCATATGGTAAGTTTAACTTTGTAAGAAACTGCCAAACTGTTTTCCAACGTGGCTGTACCATTTTACATTTCCACCAGTGGTGTATGAATGTTGCAGATTTTCCACACCCTCACCGATACTCTGTATTGCTTGTCTTTTTGATAATAGCCATCCTACTGGGTGTATAGTGGTATCTCCTAGTGGTTTTAAGTTGCATATTTCTAATGACTGTTGATGCGGAACACCAACTAGCCCAGAGGTTCTTAATCAATTTTAGGTGATGACTTCCTTTGAGATGCTGATGAAAACTATGGACGCCCCCCCCCACACCAAAATACATAAATGTGTATGTGTGAATTTATACACATATACAAAAAATTTCTTGCAACTCACAGGTGGATATATACAAATACATGCTCCATTAAAAGTAATATCTCATAGTTGTATGGCACTTCAGTTTATAAAACATTTTCGTGGACCCTGTGTTTTTTACTCTTCACAACTACTCTGTAAAGCAGGAAGCTAATGTTATCCCCATTTTCTAGAAGAAGAAACTGAGTTTCAATAAGATGCGCCAAGGTTACACAGACAGAAACAGAATTAAGCACTGGTTTTCTGGCTCTGTCTTCCACACTACATCTCTCACGTGTCTGGCTTCTTGGGCCATGGCTGTTAGAGTCAGCAGTTGAAAGCTGTAGTATTTACGTTTTAGGAGACAGAATATTTCCTGAAGCCATGAGATTTCCTGGAATATAGACAGAGATCTAAAATTTTGCTCTGTTTTAGTAAATATAAAGAAGGTAGCACATCTTATAATAATTGTATATGGCCAATAATAATGACATCAGAAACCAGAAGAATATATTTTCATTTGCTTTAATAAGGATAAAGAATTTGCATGCCTATAAAGAGTAGCTAATTATTTATATTATCTTTCAGGAGCATCTTAAACTGCAAAAAGAAATGGGGAAACATAAATAAAGCCTGGAGATTTTATTCTATTAGTAAGTGACAGATGTGCTCATTTGCTAAGAGCAAATACTCAGTGGGTCCGCTTTCCTTTGGACCCATTAGGCAGATAAGATGCTATAATATGTTTGTCTCTCTGTATCAGCACTATTAGGTAATTCTAAAACTACCAGTCTTCTCCCTCATCCTTTGCTGTGGGACAGTGCAAAGGAATACACTCCTATGACATATGACACATAACCAAGAGTAGTATCTGAAGTCACTTATGAGTCTCTTTGCCTCTGCTCAAGTTTCATCTGTGTGAGGAGAATGAATGGTGAATGGAGTAGATCAAAAATGAGGGCTACTATGTTCTTACATGGTCTCCATCATTCCATTTTTACTAATCTAAGCTGCTGCCTCATTGCCCGTGATTACGAGCCCACTGTGGCCCTGGGAGCAGCTGCAGTAAAACCATGGACACAGAGCCTGTGTAGCAGGTGCAGGTGCTCTTGCAGCTGTGCTTACTCATCTTACTCTTTTTCTCTTGGTTTCACCAGCCCAAGCACCTTTCAGCTCCACCCTCGTGGAGATACAAGGGTTGGAAAAGGTTCTCCATTCAGTCTAATCCTAATGCTGCTTGGACTGTCGTTCTATATTCCCCAATCAAATGTTTTCTAGAGATAAAGGACAACTGAAATCTCTTTTCTATCTTATTGCCATGCCCTGGGGTCTTTAACTCACCCCTTAAGCAAAACTCAATCCTTCAGTTTGGCAGTAATTCTTAAATAGGTTCTGTCTGATTCCTTCCCTTTAGCTCTGTCAGAAGTCTCACTTAAGTCAGGACTAGAAACAATGAAGATTTCTTTAAGACTTTGGCTTCCCTGCAACTTTATATTCTTCTTTCCAAGGCATGGAAAGGCTCTAGCTCCATTTTTCTATTCCTGAGACAAATCATGAAGCAGAGATCCAGCTGCTTCATGTGTGCAGGATTGATTAAAATAGCAGGGATGCTGAAGGGATTTACCAAGGAATTGTTTAGTGAGGTCCAGAAGCTATCGATTGAGAATAAAAGAACTTGGGCTGTTTATGCCATATGGCCTTAGATAATGTTGACATTGTCAATCATGGAAATAAGAGTTCTACAGCAATAATCCCAAAGTTCAGAGTGCTCAGAAGAGGGAAATAGTAAATAATAATAATGACAAAAACCCAACCCAGAGTGAATTCACTTCTAAATTCAATTATTTCTACAAAGAAAAATACAGACAAGGGCATCTGTGTCTGTCTGCAACTTAGGCCCTCTGGTAAAATAAAATTACCTACAGATATTTCTGGGTTATTTGTGTTGGTCAGAATTTTGGTTTGAACATGTTAGAAATTTTTTATTGTTGTTGCTAGGCCTCTTTGTCTAAGAGAAGAGAAAAGGTTGGGACATTATACCAACATGGTTCATTTTATCTGAAGGCACAGCCATGAAAATCCACAAACTAAGGAGGAGGAAAAAGACATCTTTAGCCATG
Source organism: Eubalaena glacialis (assembly GCF_028564815.1). Classification (NCBI taxonomy): domain Eukaryota; kingdom Metazoa; phylum Chordata; class Mammalia; order Artiodactyla; family Balaenidae; genus Eubalaena; species Eubalaena glacialis. The sequence continues at coordinate 84,269,387 of NC_083719.1, forward strand.
AAAAAGAGCTGATTCTTGGTCGGGAAAACAGAGCCAAGATAAATTTAGAGGGAAAGAAAGCATGTCCTAAAGCAATGCACCGCATGAAAGGGTGCATGAAATACACATCTCAAGTGCTGTATTTAAAGCTAGCAGATTGAAGCAGAATTGAAGATGGAGAGCCTCTCGGAGTCTTATTAATGATTCTGAGAACGCTTTATCTCTAGGCAGCAGTTTGGAGGCATGCCCTGCCCACTGGTGACTGAAAACCATCACTCCTTGATAGCTATGAGATGATGGCCTCTGTTCACTTGCTACCTGATAGGATCAGGAGAGCAGCAAACCCTGCAAAGGCAAGAGGGAAAGATGTAAGAGTGCTTTCACTGTAGCGATCTTTGCTATCTTTGTCCTGGGATTAAATAGAAGTCTTGACTCTATTTAAAGGCTCAAGCCCCTCACTACACAACTCAAGATTATTATATACATACATATATGCATGTGTGTATTTGTTTATTTATTTATGTTTTCCTCTTTCCCTCCGGGCAGGCAAGGAAGGATGGATGAAGAACAGAGCAGAAAGTAAAGCAAGCATGTAGGTCAGGCCCTTGTTTGTAAGTGGTACTGGGTGCCTTGTCAAAGCTTTGTGAATTTACTATTTCTCTTTTTGCTTTTATCAAGAACTTGAGGTGATGACAATTTCATTGCACCCCACAGTTGCAGCAACTCTCTAGTCTGGAGAAAAGTATGGTTACTGTTCTTTCCCTGCTTTTATAATGCAGCCTAGCTTATTTGTGACATCAGCAGAGGTAACTGGCTCCAAACTCAGAATTTTGTGCTTTTCTTTTCAGTTTGCCTGGAGTGGTGAACCATTTTTTTCGGAGTGATAAATACATGCTGGCAACACCATGTTGTTTCCTGGCACTAGGGAGACTGGGCTCCAGGAAACATGGGCGGCTTTGGGGGCTGAGGGAGTTCATCTCCACCAACACATTATGCTGCACCCAGACAGACAGGCTTCCTGCTGGAAAGCTAGCCAAGTGGAGAGATGCTAATGATGTTGGGGTCCTGGCTGCCTGGGCTTCACAGACTTGAATACACTTCTGGCCTCAATCACATGTCTCATTTGTCAACATTTTACTTGGCTCCTAAACTATCCCTTAGAATATAACAACTACAGCTCCATAGTTTTATTACAACAGAAAAACGATGAAGTAGTGAATCTGAGAAGTCATGACCCTGTTCAAAATTGTCAAAAAGTTACCAGGTTAACTGTAAAATCAAGACATTCTACATCTTACGCTCTGCAATTGATTGTTTGTCGTACGAGGTTTCTCTCTGAACTCAGTGTGCTGTTTTGTAGATGGATTCTAGAGCCAGACCAGCTGGGTTTGAATCCTCACTGTACCACTTATTAGGTCACTTATGTGACCTTGGTCAAGTTACTTAACCTCTCTGGGCCTCAGTTTCCTCATCTGTAAAATAGGGTTGTTATAAGGATTGTGTTAATATATATGTAGTGTTCAGGTACTTTGTAAGTGATCTGTACATGTTAGCTTTCATTATTATGTAGAATTTGTTGAAAGTGAAGAGTAAGAACCTAAAAAATTAGTCAACCGAGAAGCTTTAATACAGATGACAGGGTAACTTTATTTAAAGTAAGTTCCTATATATGTCTTTTCTTTCCTCCAAGAATTACATACTGCATGAACAAGGGGAAAGACTTACTCTCTCAGAATCTGTGAGAATCTGTGTCCTCGTCTGTAAAATGAGGGTGAGAGTACCTTTCTCTGTGAGGTGCATAACAGCTGTTCAATGAAGGTTCGTTCTTTCCCACATCTGGGATCCACTTTCAGTTTAAGTACAAATGAAGCATCACTGTTATATCCCTAGGACTCAGGTAAGCTGTGCAAGAAAAGCCCCCACTCCAGAACCACTGGTGGTATTACTGGGAGGAGGGAGCGGGCAGAGAGAGAGAGAGCCTGGGCGACTTCACTGTCCTATCTTGGAAGAGAGTTGTGATGATCTGAGTAGTTGGCTCCTGTGCCTGGATTCTTGTCATTTAGGTGACAAAGTTCATTAAATGTTCTCTGCCCCTTACTCAGGGATTTGGAGGACTCAGTCCCTGCTTCCGGTTACACTTGGACTGGGAATCTCCCATAGCCCACAGGTAGAGGCTGACTGCTGCCAAGAGCCAGGCCCTTACTCCTGGCCCTCCCTCCCTCTGGGATCACATCCTGAGAGGCTGCTTTGGGGACCTTTGCCAAACCCTGCCCCTCCTGGATTAAGATTCTACCTTTTAAAGGATTTCTCTCTCTTTACCACACACGCTCCCTCCCTCCCTTCCACCAATGTTTACTGAGTGTGTCTGTACCTTCTGCCGGACGTTGTGCTAGGCACTAAGGACCTACATGGGCTTTAACCTTAGGTGGATTTCCTAGTCTTCAGCCTCTCTCATTCTTGACAATTCCTCAGCCCCTTTCTGGCCATGTTCTTAGACTCTGGAATTTTCCAAACCCAGCTTGTCCATTATTACTCATGATCCTTTGCCTTCAAAGTATCTTACCCAACCCCTCTATTTCCTTCCTACTGACATCACTTTGGTCCAAGGCCTTGGTATCTCATGCCTATGTCACTACAGCAGCCTCCTGGCTGAGCTTCTCTGTCGCCAGTACAATCTTGACAATGTAATCCAAACTGCCTGATATCACCCCCGAAGGTCTGCTTCCATTGCGCTGCCCATGGTGACAGTTGCCAATTTATTGCCTCTTAGCTCCTAACGTATCCTTCACTGCCTGATTCCTGAAAATGGATCTTGAACCTTTAAATATTTTCCTCTGCCAGCTGACATGAAGTTCAACTCCGCCAGTACAGAGCACTGGAGAGATATCACAGGAAGAAGGGTTCTTCTTCCTGGTTCCTGTGGATAGTTCCAAAGGAACTAGAGAGTGCTTTATTTTTCTCCACTACTCAGCCCTCGAGGTTTCTGCCGGTGCTAAGAGCTTGCAGGATGCAACCTCCCCAGGGGTCCTCCGCTCCCAGTTTGGACAGCAGTGGCATAGTGGGGAGCCCCAGACAATGAAACCTGTGCTTTAGCCCACGTTTCTGCCTGCACACCTTCTCCTCAGCCCTATGGGGCTGGACATGTAGGGAACTCTGGACCCCTTGGCCTGAGGTACCCGAAAGTACCTTAGGTTCTTACACAGGAAGGCCTCTCCAGACCCCAGTTCCAGCAGCACACACGGTAGCGCCCCAGCACTATCTGTGTACCCAGGTCCCTCTGTGTGCCCAAGCGTCAGCTTCAGCTCACCAACATTATGGACATTTGTTTCTGTGGATATTCCAATGCAGACACCAGGGAGCAGTACCCTGACTGTGTGATTTCTATCTCCTGAATGGACCCAGATTGATAGACTCATGAACACACCAAAATATCCAATCAGGGTTCTCCTGCTGATTCCCAATCCCCTCTATAAACAGGCCCCACCAATTCTATCTAATTTTGTTAGTAGTCCTCAGTGTCCCAGGAACATACCACTCATTCTTTCTCTGTCTGCACTCAACTGTCCCTCACCATTCATGCCCTCCCATCTCTTTTCCTCTCATTCATATTCCAGCCGTCCTTCAAGGTCCACCTCAAATTCCTCTTCCTTTGTGAAGTCATGTTTTTCTTCTTATAGCCATCACCATTCTTTCTCTTCTTACAAAGCATGCCTGTGCCATGTAATTGAGTGATGAATTATATAGTGCCTCTTGTGGTTCTTTTGTTTTTGGTGAATATTTATTGAGATTGAGTGCTTATCACACACCAGGAACTGTGCTGTGCACTTTTAGTCATTTGATCATCTCATCTTGAAGATTCTCCATCAGATACTCTATGTATGGGCCGATGTGCTCCCCTAAGAGTCACGATATAATTTAAAATTTTTCTTCTTTCTCTGGGGAACCAAATGAAATTAGCAAATTAGGACTATGGTCTATTGTTCTTAAGTAAGATGTCATAAGGTCAGAATAAGGTCCCCCTTTTCAGAAGATAAACAACAAGTTTATAAACAGGGGGAGAGAACATGTAACATGTGCCACATTCCTGTGAGAATTCTCTCTGTGCATCTGGAAATTATGGTGGCCTGCTGGTTTAGTATATCTAGTAAATAATAGACAGGAGCCTTCCCATTGAACCTACCTCCAGTGAGATAACCTATCCTATGATCCACTGTGAAACCCCAGGGAGGTAATAAAAAGGGTCAGAATACCACCTGCTCTTTGCAGTAGTTGCTTTGTTATGTCCACAGAGTTGACTGAGAGTTTCTAGCAAACCCCTTTCTGTTCAACCTCAAGAAATCTTCTGGATGGCTTAGACCTTTGAGAAAGGGAAAAGAAATTTCGAGCATATTGCTGAAAAAATAGTGTACGTGATTTCTGAATGCCATTTGGTCTTGCCTGGAGTGAAAACTAAATGGTGGTAAACTGACCCTGACTCTTCACATCTAGAAAGATTTGTCTTAACACTCTTTGTTGAGTTGGGCAAGGTTGTAAAACCATCTCACTATGATGGGTATATTATCTGCATTCTACAAACAAGGAAATGGGGGCAAGTGAGGTTAAGTAATTTGACCAAGGAAATGCAGCTAATAGGTGGTAAAGCCAGGATGTGAACCATGGTTTACATAACCACAACACGGGACTGTCTCCATGAAACAAGATGTATTTCATAAAGGCCAGATTTCCTATCTGCTGTGTTCATGTTCACCTTGGGAGAACGGGGATGTTATTATCCCCATTTTATAGTTCAGGACTAAGGCTTGGAAAAGCTCCCCGAATTGCCCAGTTCCGCTCAGGCAGAAAGTTAGCAGCATTGAGGCCTGGATCCGAAGCTGGTGCTCTTCATCTGTCGTGAGATGAACTGTTTCACTTGGGTGATATGGACCAAGGTAGATACCAGCTCCATGTGAGCAGACAGTGTGTGTTTTTCACAGGTAGTAGGTAAGACAGTGCTGGATCCAGAGGAAGTTCTCAACTAAACACCAAATGATCCGGTGGGCAACTGTTAAGGAGCCTGTGGTCCTGGTATCCAGCACTATAGTTTCTTCTGCAATAAGTTTCCGGTGTTCTGTTGTTTCTTCACAGCTATGACATAACCTCTCCAGAGACAAGTCTCCCTACTTCTGTTTTCAGAAAAATTTCCCTCTCCCTGGAATGTGTGCACTTGTCAGGCAGCTTTGGCCTTCTTTCTGTTCTTGAGGCCCCACCACAGTATAAGCCTGGCTCTGGAGGACATGCTATTCAGGACAGATGACGATGATGACAATGGCCAGATCCAAAGGGAAGCTTGTCTTTAGACTGTATGAAGACGGTGCTGGGTGCTCTGAACCCTGGTGCCCTGGTCCTGCTCTGTTGCTTAAACGTCCTTCATTCACGAGCTATTACCCAGGAGTGGAAGAACATGATAGGCTACTTATGTCCATTCAGGGAATGACCATGCAGAGTGCCTCTACAGTGTTTGCTTTTAATTCAGAAATCTCACTGATTACTAGTCCTTCCCCCATGATGTGAGCAAAGAAAAATAACATAAGAGAAGAGGTATTCTAATCACTGACTATAACAAAGCTTTGGGATGGTGTGTAGTTTTAATTTGTTACTCTGTTCCACATTTGCACAGAAGCAGTAGAATTGATGGGGTATTAATTTTCCCTTCATTGGAAAAACACTTAGAACTTCAATGCTAAATGGTATTTTCGTAGAAACTGTTTTAACTCTATGAGCTCTACTTTTATTCTGTTCACACAGATTTTTTTTCTTTTTTAGAAAAATGGAACTCTCCCAACTTTGTAGTTTGGAGATCCTTTTCTTTGGGATCGAAGACTGTGATCTATTGGAAATATTACTGAATATAATAGCAATAAGAATGCCTACCTTTAATTTTCTGCCTGTTTTGTTCCAAGGATTATGCTAGATGGTTTATATATGTTAGTTTATTTACTTCCAGCAATATCCCTTTAAGATCTGTGTAGATCTTTTTATGCCAATCTGAACTGTGCAAATTTGGAATAGTATTATGTAAACATCAGGCACAAAGTCAGAAATAAGGTGAATACTCTCAAATTATATAAAAAATGGAGACTTTGAACACACATGGGCCAAGAAAACTCTGTTCACTCTATTGCCATGAGGTAGTACTGCTTTAGCTGACAACTAGAAGTTCTTTGTCAAGATTAGTCTTGGATTTCATCAACTCTTGGGAATGCATTCCTTGCATAAAATGCACTTGTATTGTAATCTCAGAGAGCATAGGGCAGTGCAGTGCATTCCTTGTATATAGGGAGCAATCAGAAAATGATCATTTAGTGGATTTGAACAGGGGAGTGTGGTCAGAAACAAGCAGATCAGCCCTTCACCTTTGGAATGTGAGCCTGACCACTCTCCTTTTGCATTTCCAGCTGAGGTTGCAAGACAACTTGTGATGTCCAGCTGAATACCACTAAGTGACTTTAATTTCATCCTCCCAGTCTTGCTCTTGGTTTCCTTCCTGCCACCCTCCACCCCTTCCTTTAAAAATAGCATATGCGTGAGGGCTTCTGGTATATAACCTTTTATTTTCAAATAATTGTAGATTCATAGGAAGTTGAAAAAAAATAATAAAGACAGGCCCTATGTACCCTTCCCTCAGTTCCGCCCAACGGTAACGTCTTATAAAACAGTAGTAGCACATGTGGTTTTGAAGGACAGTAGCTCACCGAGTCTAAGTTCCGAGGAAAAACTCTATATTGAGGTCTTCTCCTCAGGTCTCAGCCAGAGCAGGTTTCATGGGCGTTCCACCTGTGCCTTTGCACAAAGCCCCACAGCAAAAGGATGCAGTCAGCATCTTGAAATCCTTAATGATTGTATCTTTGAATTGACGTTTTGTAAGTGAAGTTGAAGAAGCCACGGAGCGTGCACCAGGGGCTGGGAGCCTCGGCTCCTGTGTGAGTCCCCCTCCCTGTCTCTGTGGGATGGGGTTCTGGCCTCCTCCTCTCCTGCTCCCACCCAGAGACCACTGCTGCCTTCCCCACTGCGGGGTGCTGGGCGTGGGTGCCGGGGTGTCGGGTCGGGGGAAGACATCTGGTACCTGTGAGGGTCTGTACTTGTCTGGCAAGTATCCTGGTGCTTTAGGAGTTATTTTGTACTAAATAACAAATACAAAGCACCATGACAAGTCACGACAGAGACAGCTGAAGAAAGGAAAAAGCTTTTAAACTGCATTTTGAACAAAGGACATGACATTTTCATTTTGAACCGGGCCCCACAAATTATATGGCTAGCGCTACTTAAAACTATTTTATAGCCCAGCCTCTTAACGAAAAACCAAGGCATGAATATGTATCAGGAAATAGGAAGCTTTGACTAAAGCACAGAGGACTATTTGCTTGTCAAAGGCAAAAATGGTTCCCGCTAATGCCAGAGAAATCTTCCTAAAGCACACTCTTCTCAAGTCAGAGACTGCTCTAAAACCTGCAGTGCTCCGTGCTCAGAGGATACAATCCACAGCCATAGCCCGGTCCTGGGCTCTCCGTAAATATTCTACCTCATCTTATCTTTTGAATTTCAGGTTTTACTAGACCTTGACTCAAATTCATGCTTGCTTCCAACTCAATGCAGTTCATGCTTTCCCAGTTCAGTGCCTTTTCTTATGCCATTTTATTTTTCAGAAATGTCATTTTCCTCAGTCTTTGAAGTTGAACTATCACTTGTCTCCTAAAGCTCCCATCCTGTGTCTACGTCACAGCCTTTGCACTTGTTTTCTCTGCCCATATTGTTCTTTCTCTAGGTCTTGTACAGTTACAGCCATCTCGTCATTCAGAGAGGTCACCTCTCTAGAGGGGTCTACCTGAATACCTGCTCTAAGTTAACCTTCACCCCATCCTATTCCTGTTCTGTTAATTGCATTGACCACTTTTAAAATTAACTTTGTATACTTAATTTTTTACTAGTGTAATGATCATCTCTCCCCACAAGAGTGGGTACCTCTTTTGCCTTTTTCACTCTGTATCTTCATGCCTTAAACCTTGCTTAGCATATATTTGTTGAATGAAGGAAGGGTTCTTCTCCCTCTTCCAAACACTGGAACATATTGTACATTGTATTTTGCTTACATGTTTTCTCTCCTCTTCTATGCTGTTAGCTTCTTGAGGGTAGGGGATGATTCATTCTTATCCCTCACAATGCCTAGGAGAGACCTAGGCTTCAGTAAGTCTTCATTGAATGCATTTATAAAAATAAATGGTGCAGAGGCAGAGCGTTTCTTTTCTCTTACGGAACAACTGGACACAGCATTAAGCCAGAGCGATCAAAACTAATTGCTGGAACGAGGAGTACATGCCATTTAGCATTCACTGCATATGTACCAAGGACAGCCTTGGGAAAGTGTGTAATCAACTAACAGCACACAGTATCCAGAGTGACCTCTATGTTCATCATAGTGCCATTCTCTTCAGGCAATTGGTTGCCTCTGTGACCTATGGGATGAAAAGCTTCCCAAAATAGAGACCAGGGGTGAGGTCTAGCTCTGATGGGAGGGACTCAGAGCTAGAGGGCACCTTCTTTACCAGCATCAGGACTCTGTGCTATTCTTTTAGCAAAGGACTTTGTTTTCCATTATCAATAAAAATGGAGGTGCTCATCCACAAATTCTTTGGGGGATCTAGGGGGTGTGAAGAAGGTAAGATGCAGCATTAATCTAGAGAGTGACAGGTTTGGGGCAGAAATGGGACCATTAAATCAAAATGGTGTACATAAAAAAACAGAAGAGTGATCTGTTCTGATTGTTCTGGGCAAGGAGAACATGAGGCCTGCTGACCAGCTCAGCTAGGTTGAGATGAGGCTTCTTAAGCTCTGTGAGAAAAGTCTGGAGCTGCAAAAGACCACCGGGCACTGGAGAACAGAGCAATTATGCACAAGGCCAAGGGATTTGGAGGCCAGGCAGAAAGAGAGGATGTGCAATGTTCTAAAACTCATTTATACAACTTCCTCTTCCCTTACCCCTCAGAAGAGATTCTCGCTGGTAAATGCTGAGCCTCAGAGCTCCCCATGGGCACTCCCACTGCTAATGGTAAAAATGAGGATGGCCTCCCTCAACTGTGCAGAACCCCTGTGATGGGGAGCCTCTGTGATGAGAGGACACGTGGTTTCATTCCTGGGGAGAATTAGGAATTCACAGAGGGTTTCTTAGAGGGGAGGGGTAGTGCGTGGCACACAAAGAAAAACATAACTATGCAAACTGTGGGATAAATGGGAATCATACTGTAGCCCCAAGACCTGTCTGCTGGGGTCAGATCCCTCCTGAGGAAGCTGAGATTGGCTCTTGGTACTGATGGAGAAAGGTGTAACTATGTGGGGTGGTGGAGCTGGGGTTGGGGAGGTGATTTTAGGGAAATCCTCCAGGCAAGGTCTTGGAAGGCTTGGTGGAGTGAAGGCTTATTTTAGTCTTCTCCCTGGGAAGGAAATACCTCTTGTGTGACAGGGCAGCATTGTTGGTCTCCTGTGGGATTTTCCCCTTCTCTGGGTCTTCAGTCCCCAAGTTGGCATTTTAGACAACTCTGCAGTGAGAGGGCTGTGGGCAGAGGCCACAGCCTGAAGTCTTGTCTACTGTATAGGAATGCCTCACTGTAACCAGCCAAGTGGGGCCCTGGCCTGCAGGCTGTATGAAGGAGTGGAGGACAGTACTCAGACAGGTCTGACAAATGGTGCTGGGGTGAAAAAGCTATTTCTTTCCTTCTCTTTTCCACTATGGAGAAAATCATTCTTACTTCCTGGAAGGAGGAAATTCTGTGGAGCCTGAAATTAGACCACAGGTACACTCATCCCCTCAAAGGCATCCACTTTGGTGCCTGCTCCTATCTTTGACCTTGCTTTTCCATTCTTTATGACAGTATAGAACCAGAGTGTGCTTTTTGACTTGTTCAGTCTGGGCTCTGAGTTGTTCCTTCTTCCATTGGCTAGATGTTTCTGGTTAGTAAGTAAATTATTTATTTGTCAAATCAGTCACCCAGGAAAGCAGCACTTGCTTTCTAAGACTGATGACTCTAGTGTGCCAGTAGTACCCAGGGGTTCCAGCTCCTGCCAAAACAAAGAATGGTTTAGGAGCTAAGGGCATTTGGCAAGTCCTATCAGCCCTACCTTCAAAATTTACCTCTAGTATGTTTCCTTATCTCAGGTCTATGCAGCCTCCATTACTTTTGTACAGATCTACTTTGTCTGGATTGCTGTAGTAGCACCTCAACTGGCCTCCCAGTCCTACCCTTGCTCCCCTCCAAACCATTTTCCATGCAGAAGCTGTATAGACATTGCATTAGTATCTCATATCATTGTTATAAGAGTAAATGAAATAAGATATGCCAAGTATCTAGCACCAATACCTATAAGGAAAGTAAATGCTTAACACATGGGAGATCTAAAATAGTATTATTAGAAATCTTCGACTCTAAATTCTTCTTAGAAGCAGTTTTGCTTCTTTGTTTCCCTCTAGTTTAAAAGAAGCTTGAGTAAGAAACCTGAAAGAAATGCTCCTGGTCAATAGCTATATTTTCATCATCACTTCTTCCTCTCACAAATGTCCTCAAGCTCAAATTCACCGAAACAGGTTTCCCCATCAATAATGAATATTTTGTAACTCACTCAAAATCTTCAGGAAAGAGTAAAAATTTATCAGTGGTGAAATGCTGTTCTTTGGGGCAATAGCTCATTTAGGACATTGGAAGCTGAAGAATGAAACAATCTTCCAAGTGGGTTAGAGAAAATGTCCTGAGACCCAGCAGCTTTCCTTCCTCCTAAGATTGCCTCCCTAGTGGAATATTTTTGGAAAGCTACACTTTTCCTATCCCACCAGGAGGGTTAATAAAGTATATAACTTAAGCTCTCCTGCTAACAATTTCTTTTCCAGGTAGTGCTTCATGTTGCCATGTTTAAAAGACAAATCTGTTTTAAAAAAATGTTAATATGAGTATGTCATATCCTTGCTTAAAGCCTCCAATGAGTCCTTTCAGAATGAAGCCCAAACATCTTTCACTGTTCAATAAGTCTCTATACCATCTCATCCCAACCTACCTTTGAAAGCTCCATTTCTTGGCACTATTCCCCATTCCATTTACTACTGCCTCAATACACCCTCCACTTCATGGAGAAGATGCTGTTAGTCACCCTTCACTCTCATACTGGGAGTTAAGTGCAAGGACATAGGCATGTTTTTGTTCATAAGAGCACCATAAATGAAATCTGCATACTTTACACATCAGAAGATAGTTCCTAATGTGGTTTAGATCTCATCAGCCCAAGATTTAGATTTACCAAATCTATGGGTAGTAAATATCTTTACAGGCAGCTAGGATTGTGTAGAGAGTGCCAGCAAAAACAAAGAGCTTCAAAACCTGTATTTTAAGTGTCAAGTTACTGATTGATTACCAAATAGCTAGTCTGTCTCCATTTTTCAACAAGAGTCAGCAATGATATCTCAGTTTTCCTGTTTAGAAGATGTCCTAAGAGATATGCCTAAGTCCCAGATATTTATGACTCTTTCCTTTCATTTCAGTTAACTAACATTTGTAGGGCACTTACAATGTGTAGGCAGTTTCTTAAAGACAAGGACATATAGGAGTATGGAGATGGAACAAATTAATTATGACCTGGAGATACTGAGAGGGTCTTAGGAAGGAGGCTATATTTTGACATCTGTAGACACTGGAGGGTAAGAGAGGCAAGCAGAAGAAATGGTGTGAGAAGTGGTCTAGGAGTTGGAGGGAAAGGGTGTTCTGGGGTAGCAGCAAGTGGAAGGGGCTGAATGGTGCCGAGTAAGCATTGAGGAATACTATGGTCTATGGGGGGTAAGTCTGGAAGTTGGACTCCTATTGTAGAGACTCTTAATACCAGGCTGAGGAGTTTGACCTTGCTCTATGGATAATAAGGAATTGCTGAAACTTTTTTGAACAGAGAAGTGACAAAATCTCCCATTACTTATAATAAAATATAAAGAAGAGTTAGCTGCATGTTTAAGGTGCAAGAAGTGTTTATATACCATCTGTGTTCCTGGAAGAACACATTTCCTAATTTCTTTTTGAGAAATTACTGTAAACTCAAAAGAGTGTGTTCCTGCACAAACATAAGAAAAAAGGACTGTGTTATCTGAAGGGCTACATGTTGTTCTTTTATATTCCAGAGTTTACAAGAATGTCAACAGAATATTTGTGCATGGTTAAGATTAATAATTTAGATGAAAAGTTTACAAGAACCTGAACAAAGGAAAAACTGTTTGAAAAATGCAGCTGAGTTCTGGCCAAAAAAGTGACATTATGGTAAATTTATCAATCTATTTCAAAATTAGTGACCAGGATTAAATTTAGGAAGGTCATATTTCATGGAGTTGCAGGAGCGCTCTGATCTTTTGAGTGTACACTGAGTTCTAGCTCAGCCAATTAGCAGCTGAATGAGCTTGGAAAATATGATTTCTCTTCTAAACCTCAGTTTTCTCATTTTTAAATGGGCATAATAATATAAACCACCTCAGTGGGTTATTGAAATTAAAACCCTGCTAAGTGCTTAACAAAATCCCATTTTGTTCCTAATAAATTCTTAATAAATATCTGCCATTTTTACTGTAATACTTTCTTCCCATTTTTAATAAAACTTGACAACAAAAAAAGAATCATCTTTCACATTTCCCTTTCCTATTCTCTTAATTCAGTATTTTAAGTTTTACAAGCAATAGCTGATTCTCATTGTTCATAAATTCCATATTTGAAAATTCACCTACTTGCTAAAATTGATTCATAAAACCCAAATCAATACTCATAGCACTTTCACAATCATTCATGGATGTGCTTAAAGTTGCAAAAAAATTGAGTTGTCTAGCCCATGTCCCCAGCTGAGGCTGAACAAAGCAATGCTCTATCTTCTTGTTTCAGCTCTTATTCTGTTAATAAGTATACTTTTCATGGTCTATTTAGTGCCATGTTTTTACATTTTTATGGGTTTTTTGTTGGTGATTTTGTTCTTTAAGTGGCCTCCAATGGCAGTGTTGAATTTCTGGCTAGTGTTCTTAAATGCAGGAAGGCATTTAAGATGTGCCCCATGGAGGTGATGGGGGTGATGTGCCCCATGGAGAAAATATTTGCATATCTCGTTTTATTGCATTTCACTTTATTGTGTCTTCCAGATACTGCATTTCTTACAAGTTGAAGGTTTGTGGCAACCCTGCATTGAGTTGCCAAATCTGTCAGCGCCATTTTCCAACAGCATTTGCTCACTTCCTGTCTCTGTGTCACATTTTGTTAATTCTCATGATATTTCAAACTTTTTCATTATTACCATGTTTGTTGTGGTGATCTGTGATCAGGGATCTTTGCTATTACTACTGTAATTATTTTGGGACTCCGTGAACTGTGTCCATGTAAGACGGCAAACTTAATGGATAAATATTGTGTGTGTTCTGACTGCTTCACCATCAGCTGTTCTCCCCATTCCCCCATCTCTCTCCCTCTCCTTGGGCCTCCCTATTCCCTGAGACACAATAATATTGAAATTAGGCCAATTAACAATCCTACAATGGCTTCTAAGTGTTCAAGTGAAAGGAAGAGTCACACATCTCTCGCTTTAAATCAAAAGCTAGAAATGATTAAGCTTAATGAGGAAGGCATGTTGAAAGCCAAGATAGACCAAAAGTGAGGCCTCTTGCGCCAAAAAGTTAGCCAAGTTGTGAATGCAAAGGAAAAGTTCTTGAAGGAAATCAAAAGTGCTACTGCAGTGAATACATGAATGAAAAGAAAGTGAAACAGCCTTATGCTGATAGGGAGAAAGTTTTAGTGGTCTGAATAGAAGATCAAACCAGACACAACATTCCCTTAAGCCAAAGCCTAATCCGGAGCAAGGCCCTACCTTTCTTTAATTCTGTGAAGGCCGAGAGAAGTGAAGAAGCTACAGAAGAAAAGTCTGGAGTTAGCAGAGGTCAGTTCATGAGGTTGGGTTCATGAGGTTGAAGGAAAGAAGCCATCTCCATAACATAAAAGTGCAAGGTGAAGTAGCAAGTGCTGTTGTAGAAGTTGCAACAAGTTATCCAGAAGATCTACCTAATATCGTTAATGATGGTGGCTACATTAAACAATAGATTTTCAATATAGATGAAACAGCCATCTTTTGGAAGAAGATGTCATCTAGGGCTTTCATAGCTAGAGAGGAGAACTCAATGTCTGGCTTCCAGCTTCAAAGGACAAGCTGACTCTCTTGTTAGGGGCTAGTAAAGCTGGTGACTTGAAGTCAATGCTCATTTACCATTCTGAAAATTCTAGGGCCCTTAAGAATTATGCTAAATCTACTCAGCCTGTGCTCTATAAATGGAATAACAAGGCCTGGATGACAGCATATCTGTTGACAACATGGTTTACTGAATATTTTAAGCCCACTGTTGAGACCTACTGCTCAGAAAGAAAGATTCCTTTCAAAATATTTACTGCTCATTGACAATGCACCTGGTTACCCAAGAGTGCTGATGGAGATGTACAATGAGACTGATGTTGTTTTCATGCCTGCTAACACAACATCCATTCTGCAGCCCATGAATCAAAGAGTAATTTAGACTTTCAAGTCTTATTATTTAAGAAATACATTTCAGGGGCTTCCCTGGTGGCGCAGCGGTTGAGAATCTGCCTGCCAAAGCAGGAGACACGGGTTTGGGCCCTGGTCTGGGAAGATCCCACATGCCGCGGATCAACTGGGCCCGTGAGCCACAACTACTGAGCCTGTGCATCTGGAGCCTGTGCTCCGCAACAAGAGGGGCCGCGACAGCGAGAGGCCCACGTACCGCGATGAAGAGTGGCCCCCGCTTGCCGCAACTAGAGAAAGCCCTCGCACAGAAACGAAGACCCAACACAGCCAAAAATAAATAAATAAATAAATAAATAAATTTATAAAAAAAAGAAATACATTTCATAAGGCTATAACTAGCATAGATAGTAATTTCTCTGATGGATCTGGGCAAAGTTCATTGAAAACCTTCTGGAAAGGTTTCTAAATACCATTAAGAACTTTTGTGATTCACGGGAAAAGGTCAAAATATCAACATTAACAGGAGTTTGGAAAAAAGTTGATTCCAACCCTCACAGATGACCTGAGGGGTTCAAGACTTTAGTAGAGGACGTAACTGCAGTTGTGGTGGAAACAGCAAGAACACTAGAATTAGAAGTGGAGCTTGAAGATGTGACTGAATTGCTGCAATCTCACGATAAAACTTTCACTGATGAGGAGTTGCTTCTTATGAATGAGCTGAGAAAGTGGTTTCTTGAAGTGGAATCTACTCCTGGTGAAGATGCTGTGAAGATTGTTAACATAACAAAGGATTTAGAATATTACATAAACTTAGTTGATAAAGTAGTGGTGGAGTTTGAGATGATTGATTCCAATTTTGAAAGAAGTTCTACTGTGGGTAGAATGCTATCAAACAGCACTGCATGCTACAGAGAAATCGTTCATTAAAGAAACAGTCAATTGATGCAGCAAACTTCATTGTTGTCTTATTTTAGGAAACTGCCACAGCCACTCAACCTCAGCAACCACCACCCTGATCAGTCAGCAGCTGTCAACATATAGGCAAAACCCTTCACCAGCAAACAGATTATGACTCACTAAAGGCTCAGATGATGTTTAGCAATTTTTAGCAGTAAAGTATTTTTTAATTAAAGTATGTACATATTTTTAGACATAATGCTATTGCGCACTTAATAGACTACAGGATAGTGTAAACATAACTTTTATAGGCCCTGGGAAACCAAAAAATTCATGTGACTCTCTTTATTGGGATATTCACTTTATTGCAGTAGTTTGGAACTGAATCCGCAGTATCTGTGAGGCACGCCTGTATCTGTGTCAGTTAAGTTTCTTTCAAGCATAAGTTATAGGGCTGTAGGCCGTGAATACAATGTTAATGAATCACCTATATATATGTTAAATGAGATATATTTAAACAGAAACCCACATAAAACAAGGTTATGTATTGAATGACTGATGAAAATGTTGTGACCAGAGGCCTGCAGGAACCTAACCCTGTGTTTCCCTAGGAGCAATGGTTCAGTATTCACTAATTCAATGTTTGCAGTGAATTCATAGAACATAACTACTGAGACTAATAAGAATTGACTGTATTTTTGAAATTTGTCCTTATAACAATGAATATAATAGGTGGTGTGTTAGTTGTTTAATCAGTAAGCACAAACTATAAGAATATGTATCCTTGCAAATATATAAATATTGTTTAAAATTTCTGGCAACTTGTTATTTCTTGGTAGTTTCATATGGCCCAATTGTAATAATTTCATTTGCTTTTGCTTTTATAGCCCTTTGTTATAGTCTTCTAATTTTATATATCAATTTTGTGAAAAATCAACTAAAACAAAATGTCAAAAACTAGTGTTTTCAGTATTTTATTTCTTAGATGCTCGTTTCAGACTATTTATAAGTCTCAGTAGTCTTCAATTACATTTTTGTTTGTATTTAATTTCAATTGGTTGAGCTTTTTGAGTAATGATCACAAGATAACATGATCATTGTGGTATTAATAGAAATCAAATGCATCTTTTAATTGTAGGGAGAATGACATTCTTAGTGAACCAGGAAAGGCTGTGCCTAGGTTCTTCTTGTGAAAACTCAGACATGAAAGTCCAAGGGCTGTGTGTTCATAGATCAGCAGGAAGTCTGGCTCCAATACCATGTTGTAACACAGATTGCCTTTCATCTCAGGTAGTTTAATATTTTAGAAAAGATCTGTAGAGAAAAGTTTTTTTTGTTTTCAGAATTTGTTTTTATTTTAACAATGTTCCTTGAAAATAAATTTTTTATTTTAATTTATCCTTAGTTATTTTCTAGGCTTTATGTTCTTTTACTTTTAATTGTTCTTGGAAAATTTAAAGAATGTGTGGACACCACGCTCTATATAATAGCCCACTATGTTCATAAAGACAATCAAAATGTTAAGTAATAAACTTTGTCATTTAAACTATTGGCCTTTCACAGTCAATTAGAAAAATAAAAAACACATTATTCAAATCAATTAAGACCTTAGTATCCATGGTATGTATAGCTCAGAGACTGAGATGCAAGAAGAATATACTAGAACTTCTATTTTTAGACTTTTAGCTAAAAATATAATAAATTAAGCTTTATGAATGTTGAATACATAGCTTGTCCCTGGCATCGTCACATAGACTGTATTTCAGGTGGTTACAGGTTAGGAACCTCTACCCAAGGCTCCACCTCCCCAGGGCAAGAGTGTGAGTTCCACACTCAGAGGAACTGGCTGCACACCGCAGCTGTGTGTTCACTTTCAGCATGCTGCAGTGTTAAGTTAGTATGTGAGTAAGGGGATTCAGAAATTATATTACCTTCTATTTTAAAAATTCTTACAATACTTTCTAATGATGTGGAGCAGTGAACTTGAAAATCTTTTGCACAACACAGAGGTTTGCTGGTTATGTTACAGAAAGTTAACATGTCAAATTTAAGATTAATTGTACATTGTTTTCTTTATTAAAAGAAAAAACCCCAAAACCCCTCACTTGCCAGGTTTGCTGACCTTTTTTTGTGATGACAAGAAGCTACCAGTAGTGTGTTATCTAGCAGATATTTGAAAAAATAAGCAAACTTGATTTGCTCCTTCAAGGTAAAGGTCACTTTTTAATAATGGATGAGAAAGGAAATGCTTTGGAAAGAAACTCATGTTATGAAAAAAGCATTTCGGGAATGTTTCTTTCATTAATGATTTAGTTGCCATAAACAGTGTGTTTCACCTATAAAAACTCATATCTCCACATTTAATGAACTTGGAATTTTAAAATCTTCCAAATAAGATCTTCTGAGTCCATTTGTTAAAAATAGTAAACAGCAACACTACCCAGTTAGTTTGCATGGATGAGTCACTGATATCAGGGAAGATGGAAATTTACTGGCCAAATTTAAAGGAAAAATTTTTGCATAATTGGTGGATGGGATTGAAAAATGAGCCCCATGATTTAAGAAGTACAGCCAATAAGGCACTTCTTCCATTTAGATCTCTTCTATCTTTGTAAAGTGTACATTTAAGTTATGACAGTCACTAAAACTATGAATGAAAATAAACAGAATTCTGAGCTAGGCCTTCGAATTCCTGTCTCACAAAATGTTAAACCAAGATTTTTTAAAAATGAAGTATATTAAATAAGGTGGTCTCAATAATATTTTTAAGATGAGAGAAAACATAATGGGTCATTTGAATCTTTAACAAGTAAAATAAATTTTAATGTTTATTTTTCATCTCATCCTTTTAAATTTATATTTTGTGTAAGTTTAATAATATCAATATATTATCAGAGCAGCATATGAATGTGATTTATAAAATAATCCCATACACTAAGGATGCGTGTTAAAATTTTTCTGAAAGATTTATGTAATAAGTTCAGGATCACTAGTCTGAACTAACTATTCGAAGAGTAGAAAATGAAAATAAATTAGAGAGATTGGATATACTTTTCACTTCTTTTTTAAAAAAATTTTTCCCAAAGAGGAGTGTTTAAGAAAAATCTAACATCTATTATTTGTATTAAAAAAAAAAAAAGACAATTTGATACTAGAAAATTAGGAGGTATGTACTTGCAGAAGAAGGGATAAACCATTAAATTGGAAAAAAATTTACTTATGAACAACTTAATACATTGTCCTTTAAGGGAGTTCCCTGGTGGCCTAGTGGTTAGGATTCCGGGCTCTCACTGCCATGGCCTGGGTTCAATCCTGGCTGGGGAACTGAGATCCCACAAGCAGCCTGATGCAACCAAAAAAAAAAATTTTTTTTTTTTTTCTGTGGGCTCTGAATACCACCATGGAGCAGTACTGGTCTGCACACCCAAACACCCTAATTCTCACAATTTTCTTTTCTGCAAATGTAATATGTCATGTCCCTTGTACTTTTTCTAAATTCTTTTTTTTCGTACTCTATGAATTTTGACCTTTCCTGTGACAGTTATCCTCCTTCTTCATGTCTTCCTGTCACCCCTTGTGCTGTCCTTACTAAAACAATGACTTCACAGTGGCCAGGGAGTGAGCATTTTTGCATTTTCCATTCTAGTTTTGATTTCTGGATGATTATAGCCCACTCTAACCCTGTGACATTTTCAGTTTCACAGAAACATACATTTGGCTCCTCTTCCCTCAATATATATTTGTCCCTACCCACCAACTACTTCTTCAAATTATAAAAGTCATTTGAATTCTAAGCTTATGTTTTGTGATACTAGACATCCTTGTATCTGTGGCTCCAATTTTATCGATCAGACTCTCTATTCCTGTTTTCTTGATTTTTATTGAAAATGTCAAGTAACAGATTTTCAGAAACAACCCCTGAAACCTCATTATTTACTTCCAATACTGGGAGAGAATATTAAATGAAAATTCTGTGAGTAATTTTCCAACTAATTATTTTTTTCATTAGTCATTTGATGTGTATGTTAAAAGAAAAAAAGACCCAACAAAACAAAATCATACTAAAATATCCACAAAGTTCTACAAAACGCATAGTATTTTCTATCACCAGTGCCATCTCTTAGTCATAGGAAATGAGGTAAACTGAAAGAAAGTTTCATGAAAACAAAATCTGTTAAAATTATTCTAGATTAGTCACAATGTCAACAAAGAAAATATTTATCATGCTTTCATTTTTAGTGTGTGGCCTAAGCGTGTGCCCTTTGAGATGTTACATAACAGAGGTTATCAACTTACATGTGCCAAGACTCTCAACACGCAAGGTCATTCAGTGGGAGCAGTCAGGGTCAACCCTGGATGAAATTCATGTTTGGTGCACTCCCTGTCCCTTAAAAATACCCTCTCTCCATTCGTTAGACAACAGTTCCCTTCCTGTCCTCTCTCCCCACATCACTGTATGGTCCACGGGCTTGTTGAGGTGCCTCACACACAGCATTAATTTCCCAGCAGGAAATTCATCTCTCACCTCCTGCTCTCTCTTATAAGGAAATGAATCAATGGAGACTTGGCATTCACCTTTAAAAGTTGTTGGCTTCTGGTATGCAGCAACAACAAGCTGACTAGATCCAGCAGAGAACAGCATTTTTATTTAGTATAGAAAGAATTCTCCAGGGAAAAAAAGGACAAAATGGAGATTGAAATTACGCTTGGTTACAAAAGCACTGGCATTCTGAAGGTGTACAAAGAAGGCTCATAAAATAGAAGAAAAAGTGAAAACAAAATGGGGGGGGAAGAGGTGAAACCAGCAATGAGGTGACAAGTGAGGGGACATCTTTCCTTCCCTTGTCTGTAGGTGATGAGCAAAGGCAAGGCTGCCTTTAGAAAGAGTGAGAATATTGAGAGGAATATTTCCTCTCAAGGGTATAGAGCTAGACCTTGGAGATGGTCAGAAAATTGTGTCAGGCCACGACCTCAAATGATGACCCAGATCTCTACAAAGCTTCTTGATGTTTGGCAGTCTGGAGAAGCTTGTGTATCTTTTTCTAGAATAACATTTTTACATGCATAAATCAAAATACTTAGGATTACAAAGAAAACCAAGTATACTGAAATACCATTATCAAAATATTAAAGAAAAATGTGTGATATGATAGCACCTGCTTTTTAAATAACATGTTAAACAATAGAATCTGGTAATGGGACTAATTGCTACCTTAATTTTGAAATAGTGATGAATACAAACTATATTTTAATATATGAACAATAACTATAATATGACACAAAATACCTGTAACTTCTGTCATTAAAGAAATTGACAGAACAGTCAATTTTATGGTGGTTTGTTCCCTATTTTATAATTGAGGAAAATTTTAACTTTCAGTTAGAGGTTAGTGAAAATAAAGATGTAACTGTTTTCCCATCCAGGTCCAAGAACCTTTTAATATTATATTCTTGGGAGTCCTTGAACTCCATGTTAAGAACTTCCATAGCTAGGGGCTGGAGAGGTTGGTCAAGGAACAGTAAAGGAAGGTGTATAGTGGGATAGAGGATATAAGACTGGTGAAAACAGTGTAGGGTAACAGGAAAAATTTGGAATACCAGTCGAATATCTAAGATATTTTTGAAATCCATTTTCTTTCCCTGATTCTTAGTGCCATCAGCCAAATTCAGCCTCCTATCTCTTGCCTTAATTAATGCAAGGCTTCCTAGCTCACCTTACAACCCAACCTCCCAGCACCCCCCCACAGTCCTAAGGAATAGCTTCATTTATCTTTCAGTTATGCTTCTGGGGTTCAGAATCACTCAGTGGTTCTTCATTGCCACCTGCATAGGGGACAGCTCTTTACTGTGAATTTAAGGTTTGTTAGTATTTGGCTTTGGTCTATCTTTACAGTCTAAGTCTCCATTAGTCTTGTCCATATACCCCATGATGCAATCAAATTGATCCACTATGGTTCCTTAGTTGGATCTCAACATATTCCTATACAGCCTTTCCTCAGGCTGTTGCTTCCACCTCGAATTTTCTTTCCCACATTATATGTGCAGAACTATTACCCATGCTAAAAGCTTAAGTTCAATCACCACCCATTATAAGAGTAGGAACTTTGTCTTATTCAACTTGGTTTCTAGACTAATGATTAGCTATATCCCTTGCACACAAGAAGATGATTAATAAGAGCATTTAAAATTAAAGGACAGGAGACTAAACATGGGACATTGGGGAAGTCCAAGATTATAGATTTTAAAATTTCAGATGGGATTCAAAGTAAAGTGATTCAGGAGCCGGTCTAAAAGAGTGGGAGAAAAAATTCTAATATCTGAGTGTAAGAAATAGGGAATTGATCAGTTATCAATTGAAGGTTTTATCTCACGTTATTTGGATTAATCTGTTTTCATTTTATTTGGCTTTAGTACTTTATCTTGTTTCTGTTATCATCATCTCCCCACCAATGAAAAAGAGGAGAGGATGGTGCTATGAGATGAGGTCCTGCTTATTGACTGGCAACTATGGTGGAATGAATATCAGCATCGGGGTGGGAGGTCTAGAGAGTATCCTTTACAGGCTATTTTTTTAAAGGTTCCTTCTTACATAGTTTTGACCGCAGCTTTCCATTTCTTAAATGTTGCCTGCCTTCAACCTGTATGAGATTCTGGATGGGAATTCTCATGCTAACCAACTCCAGCTTTCCAGCTCCCCTAGCACCCATTACAGAACAAGGCAATCTCATGGCTGCTGATATCAGATCTGATGAATTCTCTGTTCCCTATAAATTATTCAAAAGCAATTTCAGCTTACCAGAAATGAATTTCCCATTCTATAAAAAAGGCAAGTTTTGGTCATTTTCACCTTAAAATAACATAATGATACTCAAAACTAAATAGACGGATACAGAATATTTCTCAAGAAATTTGTCCTTTGAAGGCTAAACTGACCTAAATTCATATCTCTTTACCAGATTCAAATGCAACTTGATATCTGTTAGATGAAAGAGCTGGGAGAGTATTAATATTAAACTGACCTTGAGTTATCTCAATTTCTGATGAAAAGTTTCAAGTTGCAAATGTTCCTTCTGTGCTTTCAGAACCCATTTTTCATAGCTAGAGCAGACATTCATTTGCAAGCTTTTTATTTTAGAATTCCTTGGGTAGAATTTTGCGCAACTCATTCACTGTTACAATTCCTTGCAATGTAACAAATACTTCTGACCACCACACAAAATGGCAGTGAGTACAAAGAGATTTGGGGACCATAGTCTAGCTTGCTTTGTCATCGTGTTTGGCCCAAGGAAACAGAAGATGGCAGGTCTGTGCCACTATGCAATATTTAGGACAAGGATGACTCAGTTTAAATGGAAACATTACCTTAGCTCTGAGGTGAAAGGGCAGATCAGTAAGCAAATACCTTCCATGTAAATGACGATGACAAATGTATGCCAAAGGGAAAAATGCAAATGGCATATGTACTTCATGAATAATTTGTCTTGTCTATTCTTATACCCCAAAATTCCTTGTGAAGAACAAAAACACCAACTTTGACTGATTCTCCTTTTGCCAATTTAGCACATTTTACTGGAATAAGGAGATAAGTGTATGTCAAGGAAAAATAATGTATTATGGAGCCATCAAATAATTTCCTCCCTGATGAAGCCTCTGACATTTTGGCTAAAACGTTTGACGAGTGTGAATAGTGGTTGAACTGTCTTTAAGCAAGGGTCGTTGGGCTTCTGAAAGATCTTCCCAAAGGCCCCGCTGCTACAACTACTGCTGCTGCTGCTACTGTTAGGTATTATGGCCTGCTAGAAAAATCTGTGGAAGAGAGAAGTCATGTGCTTTCTCTTCAAATTTTTGATGATGAAAAATAAAAAAGAAATCAAGCATTAAATGTATTGGGCTGAATCAGGCAACCAGATAATCCTGCTTTTTGCTGGTTTATTGGGGTTAGGTCAGTGGAAGGATTAGTAAAAACAAACAAATGAACAAACAAACAAAAAACCTCAATACCTAATTGCAGATGGGAGGTGGGTGGGTAAGAAGTCCAAATTTACTCTTGCTCTTTTGGCCATAGTTTTGTAAATCGAATACAAAGATACCAGTGGACATGAGGAACATATCCATTTCTTCACCATTCCAAATGCACTTGCTGTGTCCTCACTGTTGTGTGCTGCAGGAGTTGAAATCACATCCTTCCAGCCCACAGTTTCACTAAAGGAACGTTCTTCCCACTGTGTCCCTGAGAACAGGATGAGGTGAGAGTTCAATGCTCCTGAGATTTAGAGAGAGCACATTATTGCCCACAAAATTACACCATCCACAGGAAAACTAATACTAAACCCTTGAAGAAAGCTTTTGTTTACTCAAATCCATAAAGAAAAGTGCTCCTTTATATATTATAGATTTAAAAAACACAAATTATCAAAGACCTATGTCTTGTTAATAAAGGAAACTATTAAAGATCTCTTTAAAACACCCTAATGTTTCACAGGGTTTTGAGCCATGCATTAATCTTCCCTTTTTCTCTCAGAGGTGTTTTAGCCTCTTCCTACTTTGAAGAACTGAGCCTGTGCTAGGAGAAAGTTGAAGGCCATACTATTTGAAGAGCTGAAACACTGGGAAAATGCAAATTCTCTAGACCATCAGTTCTCAACTTTAGTGTATATGACATTTACTCTGTGTGTGTGTGTGTGTGTGTGTGTGTGTACTTATTATAAGCCATATTCCTGAGCCCTATCCCATAAATTCAGATTTGGAAGACCAGATATGATGCCCAGGGGTATCTGATAAGTGTGTGGGTGATTCTAATTTGTGGTTCCCAGACCACATTTCGGGAAACACTGAGGTGGAGATAAGCAGGCTATTTTAAAATCTCTTTTAAGTACTTGCAGTTTGGATTTGGTGCCCTCCGTTTATCCCTTTAGTGAGTCTCTTCTGCTCCTTGTGATGCCCGCCTCCTGTCCTGGCACTTCCCCACAGACCAGGGCCACACTGCTGGACTCAACTGTCCCCACGACCTCCACACTAGGGAAAGGAGACATGCCTGACATGTTCCAGGATGATCCCTCTCCTTTCCCTCATTTAGACCTCAGTGCCTTCAGTATTTTTCTTTATACCAGGTAGCAAGCACTTAAGAACCAACGGGATAAACTACCTAATGCTTATTGAGATTATAATGATTGAAAACAGCTTGATGCTCCCTCCTCAGGTCCTTTGTACTAGCTGTTTCCTCTACTGAAATCATTCCCCCAGATCTTTGTTTTATCTTAAATGTCATCTTCCCAGACAAGCTTCCTTGATGATTACTTAAAAATAGCCTCTCAACCCTACCCCTCCTCCCAGCCACTCTCAAATCCAGATACTTATTAGTATCTGAAATTATCTTGTTTATTTTCTGTCTCTTCCCACAGTAAAGCGAAACTCCATGAGAGCTGTTGGCCTGGTCTGTTATTTGTACAGCTCTGTCTCTGACATATAGTAAGTTTTCAATAACTATTTTGCCAATAACAGAATGGATATGAACTTCCCCCAGGAATATCTTTTAGAAGTGGACATGGCATGATGGCCTTGTCTTTGTCCCTGGGAATTCCAGATACTGGGGCAGCCTGGGAAGGAAGCCACTTTGGGAAGCTGGCTTTCTTCTAATTTATAATCTGAACATATACCTGGCAAGTGGGATTTTGCTGTAGGAGAAAGAGCAGAAGGTGGTAGGAGAAGATCAGGAAGGTGAAAGGGAAGGGGTGGATTTCTTCCCATTTTAAATGTCCTTTTGTATTGAGATTTCTTAATACTGGATAAATAGGCCCAACAGGATATCATCCTAAGACTGTGGTCATATCATGGCAGACAACCTTCTCTATGTAGGCTTACACTTTCCTAACCCAGAGCTAGCTGCTTACTGCCATTGCATGGCCTTCCTAGGGGACGTTACCCAAAGTCTGAGACTGGTAACTAGTATAAATAGGAGGATTCCAGGTGAATATCAACGACCTGGTTTAAATGCTGGGTCTTCTCTTATAAATTATATAATCTTTAATCCTTGTTTTCATATTTTGGAAAAGGAGGAAGTTGGTCTAAATTATTTGTCTCTTCCTGCATTAACAAGAATTTTATGATTCAAATTGCTCTCCCAGGTGGGCTCTGAGAAACCATTTGTGAGTAAGCTACGCCACCTACTGGGAATCACTTAAATTACAAAGTAAGGTTCCAATGAGATATTGAAATTTGGAGCTGAACTTACTCAAGATTTTATTGGAAACTTGGAAATCCTCTGTTATGTTGACCACATATATTGACTCATTCCCTGCTTTCTGAATGCCACAAGCATTCTTCCATTGATGAGGTATTTATTTGTTCCATTCCTGTGAAATCAGCAAACGACGCTCACGAATCTTACTTAATAGTTCTTATGTTCACCTCTCTTTTAGATTAGCTGGATGAGGTTTGAGGTGTGAACCTGGGAAATGCATCAGGGACTGTGGTTTCCAGGGGGCAGGTAGTTTGCAGTTAGGCACAAAACTGGGGACTGAAGCACTGGGAAGGAAGTTTGGAGTAGTGGAAAGATAGAAATATGCTTTTTAGCCAAGAAGACACGAGTTTGAATCTGTACTCACGTATGAGCTACATGACCACAGGCAAATTACTTAGATTAAGGTAAAATGGGTCGAGGGGATGGAATCTAGTAGTTGAAACTATGTGCCAGGCCCTGTAATTATTGATTTATATATGATACTTAATTTAATCCACATAAGAGCTTTATCAGGTAGACATTATCATGTCCCATTAAATGTTGGTGGCCCACTGCTTTTCTCATCCTATACTCTCTTCTTGGATAATCTAGATATGATCATAATTTCAATATCCACATGTATAGCAGAAACAGACACCTGATTGCAGTGGGTTAAGAAAGAAAATGAAGGAAGGTAGGGTTAGACAACTCTTCCCAAGAATTTGCCTTAGAAAAGGAGATGAGAGATAGAAAGTTAGTCACAATAAATGTGTCTTCAAGAGGGTTTTCTCTCCCTTCCCTCAGGATATAATAGACAAATATGCCTTTAGATTGGGAAAAAGTGAATTCAAAGATAGAGGCAAGGCAAGGCCAGAGAAGGCCAGTCATAGCAAAGGAGGTCCACTCTCCCACTTAGAGGCTTGTATCTGGCAGGCAGTTACTTCACAGCAGCATTTAACTCCACTGACTGCTCCTACCCTTTTGAAACACATTCATGTCTGGCCTCTGGAAACATAAAACTCCTTTTGGTTTTCTTTTTGCCTCGTTGGCTGTTCCTATTCAGCCTCTAATGCTGGATCCTCCTCCCCATGCCAGACTTCTGACTGGCTCTGTCCTCATCCCAATGTCTTCGACCTCAGCTCTCTTCTCTTGTAATCTACATTCTTCCTATGCGACCTCATGACATATAGTGCCAACTCCATACGCAAATGATTTTATAACATAGCTGAATCTCTTGACAGATCTCTCCTCAGAGCTCCACCATTCCGTCTCTTCCATAAGGTCTCCTGGATAGCTGCAGGCAAAGAACCATTTTGGTAATAAGCAGGACCATAAGGTGCCATCAGGAATCAACTGTATTGTTTCCTTCTACTGTCTGTTCAAGCCCATTCTGTGGGCTTGGTTTTCCTCTGCTTCTTAGGTCAATTCTAGGGCAAATCCCTTTTCCGATAACTCTTACTTTACGAAAAGTCATAGTATAAAATTATTCTGAGATTGTGGGCTGTAGAGCTAGACTGACCTTCAAGGCCCGTACTCTATTCTACTTCACCCCGCCTCTAGTTTTAGAGCTTAACTGCCTTTAAAAGTGCATTGTTAACATCGTGGCAATTTTGGAAGGGAATATCATTCACTTTCCTTTCGTAAAAGGAAATCAAAGATTAACAGGTCTCATTTACAAAAGAAATTCAAGACACATGACAAAAATATTTAATCTTATTTCATGCCCCAAATTTTACTCTTTGTTCAAAATGAAGTCTCTCACACTATTGTGTGCTATTCAGTCCCTTGGACTCCTCCTCCAACATAGCAAAGTAAATATGCTGTGACAATCACAATTCCTGAAATAGAGACAAGTATTTAAAGCATAACACTGCTTTCTTCTTTGAGATCTGTAAAGCCCAGTGTGTGAAGTGTCTCCCAGTCCTTTTTCCCCCACGTACACCCACATTTGGGTTCTTGCATACATAGATTCCCAGAACAGAACAAAAACTGGCTTGTTCTGCTACAATGTACAGAGAACGCTTCCTTTTTCTGAAAAACCTGGTTGAACATCCAGTCTTATCCTTCATAAAGTTCAGTTTCTCTGTTGGTACCTATGAGCTAGATATACCCAATTTTAGGATAGGTGGATTGTAAGGTAAATGTATCCACCAGTAATTCCTCTTTTTCTGTATCTTCAGCTTTTTTCTCCTTGCTTGACTCTACTCTCAGCAGCATTCACACTTAAACTGGTATCTTATTACACCTTAAAAATAATAACAAAAACAACTCTGCCCTCATATATCCTTCCTTTTCAGCTGTCAAGGAAGCTAGACAGCTTGGAATTGTCCTTTTGGTAATGGCAGACTAGTTCATTAGTATCAACTCTATTACTGAGAAAACTAGAAGAGCTGAAGTATATATAAATGCCTCTTTGAATACATCAGAGAGCCTATAAGACAGTGAAGAATAATGGGGCTAAAATCCAGCAGAAGATGAGCCCAACATTGGGGTCACTTCCACCTGAAGGGGCTAAGAAGTTGAGCAGAGATTTCAACATACTCATGGAGTTCAGACCCCATCAAGGAGGAGGTCCTTATAAATCATGCTTTGAGTTAGAATCTTGAAGAATAACCTTGGGAATTAGAATGAATGACAAAAAGACCAACCTTCACAATGACTGAAGGTTGTCTTACAATTATTTTAGTACTGAATAGATTAAGATGACCTAGGATTAGTGCCCTTATCTTTCTAACACAGACAAAATTGCAGAAATGGCAGATGAAAGAAACAGGCACCTATAGAGGATCCTGATAAAGGATGGACTTAAGCATGACTATGATTAATATGATCAAAAAATAAAAGACAAGTTCAAGCATTTCAGCATAAACAGGAAAATATAAACAAATAATCAAATGGACTCTGGAACTGAAAATATAATTGCTGAAATTAAGAACTTACTGGAGTTTATCTGCTATTAAACTAGACAGAAGAATTTCAGAAGAATATATGCAGAATAAAGCACAAAGAAACAACTTATACTGAGAAGTTATCTAATAGTCTTATTGTTACAGTGAAAGCCAAAAGAAAGTGAAAAGACATATTCAATGATCTGAAAGAAAACAACTACCCAATCTAGAATTCTATATCCAGTAAAAGTATTCTTAAAGTATTAAGGGGGGAATAAAGATATTTGCCCAAGATAGCTGAAAAATTCACCCCCAGCAGACCTCCAACTAAATACCGTTCTTTTGGAAGATGGAAAATGTTGCAGGTTAACTGTTTAAAGATGCAGGAACAGATGAATACCAATGCAAAAGGTAGATATGGGTAAATACAAACGAATATTGATT
Source organism: Eubalaena glacialis (assembly GCF_028564815.1). NCBI lineage: Eukaryota > Metazoa > Chordata > Mammalia > Artiodactyla > Balaenidae > Eubalaena > Eubalaena glacialis. Next base: position 84,298,376 of record NC_083719.1, read on the forward strand.
GTATAAAATAATAATTTCTCAGAGGATTTGCAATCTGTATAGAATTTAATTATATGACAACACAAACATATTATTTAAGGCATGGCTAAATTAGATGCTGTGATGTCCATAAAATAGTATAAGTACTAATTTATGTTTGACTCTAGTAATCTAAACGCATGGTGTAATATTTTTGGTAATCACTGAAAGAACAGTAAAAGACTTAATAACTACAAGTTAAATGGGATCATAAAACTATTAACTTAATTGAAAGGAGGCAAGAAAGGTGAGGAATAGAAACAGAATAGAGAGACAAATTGAAAGCAAAAATAACAATAGTAGATGTAAACCCAATTATATCAGGAAATAAATTAACTGTAAATGGACTAAATACTCTTCAGTTCTCACACTATTTCTCTAGTCTCTTTCATAGGCAAGATTTTCAAAAGACTGCTCTGCAAATGGTGTTTATACTTTTCCAATTCATATAATAAATTGTTTCTTTCTCAACTCACTCTATATAACCCAGACTTTTCTTGCCAAAGTTTCCAAGGACTTTGCATAATGCCAAACCCAGCAGATGCTTCCTAATACTCATCACAGTATGACCTTTCAGCAATGCCAGGAAACACTATTACCTTCCTTCTTGAAACTTTTTTTTTTTTTAATCTTGGCTCCATGACACATGTTTTCCTGGGTTTTGTTTCTATCTCTCTGGCCACCCCTCTCAATCACCCTTCCTATTTCCTCCTACTTTGTCCACTCTCAGGGTTTGAGAGTTCTCTTTTCGTCTCACTTTATATTCTCTCCCTTAGCAATCTCATCAATTTCCATGGCTTTAAATACTACATATATATATATTTGCTATACTATAACTATACAGTATATATAATACTCTAAATGTAGTTCAAATTGAACTATTGATCTCAGCTTACCCTATACCCTTGTAACCTGCTCCTTTTTCAGTAAATGATATCTTATCCAACCAGTTACTTTGATCAGAAACTTCAAAGTCATCCTTGGCTGTCCTTTATTTCCCCTTTCTCTACCACATTTAATCCATCACCAAATCCTTTTGATTTCGGCTTTTAAATATTTCTAGAGATCTGTCCACTTAGCTTCCTTATTCCCACTCTGGTCCAGACTACTTACCTAGGCTCTCCTCTTGCCTAGACTACGGTACTAGCGTTCTGTTATTTCCATTCCACTCTTATCCCCCTCCAATATATTCTCCACATAACAGTCAAAATGATCTTTTTTTTTTTTTTAAACATCTTTATTGAAGTATAATTGCTTTACAATGGTGTGCTAGCTTCTGCTTTACAACAAAGTGAATCAGTTACACATATACATATGTTGCCATATCTCTTCCCTCTTGCATCTCCCTCCCTCCCACCCTCCCTATCCCACCCCTCTAGGTGGTCACAAAGCACCGAGCTGATCTCCCTGTGCTATGTGGCTGCTTCCCACTAGTTATCTATTTTACATTTGGTAGTGTATATATGTCCATGACACTCTCTCACCCTGTCACATCTCACCCCTCCCCCTCCCCATATCCTCAAGTCCATTCTCTAGTAGGTCTGTGTCTTTATTCCCATCTTGCCACTAGGTTCTTCATGACCTCTTTTTTTTTTTTTTTTCCCTTAGATTCCATATATATGTGTTAGCATACTGTATTTGTTTTTCTCTTTCTGACTTACTTCACTCTGTATGACAGACTCTAACTCCATCCACCTCATTACAAACACCTCCATTTCATTTCTTTTTATGGCTGAGTAATATTCCATTGTATATATGTGCCACATCTTCTTTATCCATTCATCCGATGATGGACACCTAGGTTGCTTCCATGTCCTGGCTATTGTAAACAGAGCTGCAATGAATATTTTGGTACATGACTCTTTCTGAATTATGGTTTTCTCAGGGTATATGCCCAGTAGTGGGATTGCTGGGTCATATGGTAGTTCTATTTTTAGTTTTTTAAGGAACCTCCATACTGTTCTCCATAGTGGCTGTATCAATTTACATTCCCACCAACAGTGCAAGAGTGTTCCCTTTTCTCCACACCCTCTCCAGCATTTATTGTTTCTAGATTTTTTGATGATGGCCATTCTGACCGGTGTGAGATGATACCTCATTGTAGTTTTGATTTGCATTTCTCTAATGATTAATGATGTTGAGCATTCTTTCATGTGTCTGTTGGCAATCTGTATCTCTTCTTTGGAGAAATGTCTATTTAGGTCTTCTGCCCATTTTTGGATTGGGTTGTTTGTTTTTTTGTTATTGAGCTGCATGAGCTGCTTGTAAATCTTGGAGATTAATCCTTTGTCCGTTGCTTCATTTGCAAATATTTTCTCCCATTCTGAGGGTTGTCTTTTGGTCTTGTTTATGGTTTCCTTTGCTGTGCAAAAGCTTTTAAGTTTCATTAGGTCCCATTTGTTTATTTGTGTTTTTATTTCCATTTCTCTAGGACCTGGGTCAAAAAGGATCTTGCTGTGACTTATGTCATACAGTGTTCTGCCTATGTTTTCCTCTAAGAGTTTGATAGTGTCTGGCCTTACACTTAGGTCTTTAATCCATTTTGAGTTTATTTTTGTGTATGGTGTTAGGGAGTGTTCTAATTTCATACTTTTACATGTACCTGTCCAATTTTCCCAGCACCACTTATTGAAGAGGCTGTCTTTTCTCCACTGTATATGCTTGCCTCCTTTATCAAAGATAAGGTGACCATATGTGCGTGGGCTTATCTCTGGGCTTTCTATCCTGTTCCATTGATCTATATTTCTGTTTTTGTGCCAGTACCAAACTGTCTTGATTACTGTAGCTTTGTAATATAGTCTGAAGTCAGGGAGCCTGATTCCTCCAGCTCCATTTTTCGTTCTCAAGATTGCTTTGGCTATTCGGGGTCTTTTGTGTTTCCATACAAATTGTGAAATTTTTTGTTCTAGTTCTGTGAAAAATGCCAGTGGTAGTTTGATAGGGATTGCATTGAATCTGTAGATTGCTTTGGGTAGCAGAGTCATTTTCACAATGTTTATTCTTCCAATCCAAGAACATGGTATATCTCTCCATCTATTTGTATCATCTTTAATTTCTTTCATCAGTGTCCTATAATTTTCTGCATACAGGTCTTTTGTCTCCTTAGGTAGGTTTATTCCTAGGTATTTTATTCTTTTTGTTGCAATGGTAAACGGTAGTGTTTTCTTAATTTCACTTTCAGATTTTTCATCATTAGTATACAGGAATGCAAGAGATTTCTGTGCATTAATTTTGTATCCTGCTACTTTACCAAATTCATTGATTAGCTCTAGTAGTTTTCTGGTAGCATCTTTTGGATTCTCTATGTATAGTATCATGTCATCTGCAAACAGTGACAGCTTTACTTCTTCTTTTCCGATTTGGATTCCTTTTATTTCTTTTTCGTCTCTGATTGCTGTGGCTAACACTTCCAAAACTATGTTGAATAATAGTGGTGAGAGTGGGCAACCTTGTCTTGTTCCTGATCTTAGTGGAAATGGTTTCAGTTTTTCACCATTGAGGACAATGTTGGCTGTGGGTTTGTCATATACGGCCTTTATTATGTTGAGGAAAGTTCCCTCTATGCCTACTTTCTGCAGGACTTTTATCATAAATGGGTGTTGGATTTTGTCGAAAGCTTTCTCTGCATCTATTGAGATGATCATATGGTTTTTCTCCTTCAATTTGTTAATATGATGTATCACGTTGATTGATTTGCGTATATTGAAGAATCCTTGCATTCCTGGAATAAACCCCACTTGATCATGGTGTATGATCCTTTTAATGTGCTGTTGGATTCTGTTTGCTAGTATTTTGTTGAGGATTTTTGCATCTATGTTCATCAGTGATATTGGCCTGTAGTTTTCTTTCTTTGTGACATCTTTGCCTGGTTTTGGTATCAGGGTGATGGTGGCCTCGTAGAATGAGTTGGGGAGTGTTCCTCCCTCTGCAATATTTTGGAAGAGTTTGAGAAGGATAGGTGTTAGCTCTTCTCTAAATGTTTGATAGAATTCGCCTGTGAAGCCATCTGGTCCTGGGCTTTTGTGTGTTGGAAGATTTTTAATCACAGTTTCAATTTCAGTGCTTGTGATTGGTCTGTTCATATTTTCTATTTCTTCCTGGTTCAGTCTCGGCAGGTTGTGCATTTCTAAGAATCTGTCCATTTCTTCCAGGTTGTCCATTTTATTAGCATAGAGTTGCTTGTAGTAATCTCTTATGATCGTTTGTATTTCTGCAGTGTCAGTGGTTACTTCTCCTTTTTCATTTCTAATTCTATTAATTTGAGTCTTCTCCTTTTTTCTCTTGATGAGTCTGGCTAATGGTTTATCAATTTTGTTTATCTTCTCAAAGAACCAGCTTTTAGTTTCATTGATTTTTGCTATTGTTTCCTTCATTTCTTTTTCATTTATTTCTGATCTGATCTTTATGATTTCTTTCCTTCTGCTAGCTTTGGGGTTTTTTTGTTCTTCTTTCTCTAATTGCTTTAGGTGCAAGGTTAGGTTGTTTATTCGAGATGTTTCCTGTTTCTTGATGTAGGCTTGTATTGCTATAAACTTCCCTCTTAGAACTGCTTTTGCTGCATCCCATAGGTTTTGGATCGTCGTGTCTCCATTGTCATTTGTTTCTAGGTATTTTTTGATTTCCCCTTTGATTTCTTCAGTGATCACTTCGTTATTAAGTAGTGTATTGTGTAGCCTCCATGTGTTTGTATTTTTTACAGATCTTTTCCTGTAATTGATATCTAGTCTCATAGCGTTGTGGTCGGAAAAGATACTTGATACGATTTCAATTTTTTTAAATTTACCAAGGCTTGATTTGTGACCCAAGATATGATCTATCCTGGAGAATGTTCCATGAGCACTTGAGAAAAATGTGTATTCTGTTGTTTTTGGGTGGAATGTCCTATAAATATCAATTAAGTCCATCTTGTTTAATGTATCATTTAAAGCTGGTGTTTCCTTATTTATTTTCATTTTGGATGATCTGTCCATTGGTGAAAGTGGGGTGTTAAAGTCCCCTACTATGATTGTGTTACTGTCGATTTCCCCTTTTATGGCTGTTAGTATTTGCCTTATGTATTGAGGTGCTCCTATGTTGGGTGCATAAATATTTACAATTGTTATACCTTCCTCTTGGATCGATCCCTTGATCATTATATAGTGTCCGTCTTTGTCTCTTGTAATTGTCTTTATTTTAAAGTCTATTTTGTCTGATATGAGAATTGCTACTCCAGCTTTCTTTTGATTTCCATTTGCATGGAATATCTTTTTCCATCCCCTCACTTTCAGTCTGTATGTGTCTCTAGGTCTGAAGTGGGTCTCTTGTAGACAGCATATATATGGGTCTTGTTTTTGTATCCATTCAGCCAGTCTGTGTCTTTTGGTGGGAGCATTTAATCCATTTACATTTAAGGTAATTATCGATATGTATGTTCCTATTCCCATTTTCTTAAATGTTTTGGGTTTGTTATTGTAGGTGTTTTCCTTCTCTTGTGTTTCTTGCCTAGAGAAGTTCCTTTAGCATTTGTTGTAAAGCTGGTTTGGTGGTGCTGAACTCTCTCAGCTTTTGCTTGTCTGTAAAGGTTTTAATTTCTCCATCAAATCTGAATGAGATCCTTGCTGGGTAGAGTAATCTTGGTTGTAGGTTTTTCTCCTTCATCACTTTAAGTATATCCTGCCACTCCCTTCTGGCTTGCAGCGTTTCTGCTGAAAGATCAGCTGTTAACCTTATGGGGATGCCCTTGTGTGTTATCTGTTGTTTTTCCCTTGCTGCTTTTAATATGTTTTCTTTATATTTAATTTTTGATAGTTTGATTAATATGTGTCTTGGTGTGTTTCTCCTTGGATTTATCCTGTATGGGACTCTCTGTGCTTCCAGGACTTGATTAACTATTTCCTTTCCCATATTAGGGAAGTTTTCAACTATAATCTCTTCAAATATTTTCTCAGTCCCTTTCTTTTTCTCTTCTTCTTCTGGGACCCCTATAATTCGAATGTTGGTGCGTTTAATGTTGTCCCAGAGGTCTCTGAGACTGTCCTCAGTTCTTTTCATTCTTTTTTTCTTTATTCTGCTCTGCAGTAGTTATTTCCACCATTTTATCTTCCAGGTCACTTATCCGTTCTTCTGCCTCAGTTATTCTGCTATTGATCCCATCTAGAGTATTTTTAATTTCATTTATTGTGCTTGTCATCGTTTCTTGGTTCCTCTTCAGTTCTTCTACGTCCTTGTTAAATGTTTCTTGCATTTTGTCTATTCTATTTCCAAGACTTTGGATCATCCTTACTATCATTATTCTGAATTCTTTTTCAGGTAGACTACCTATTTCCTCTTCATTTGTTAGGTCTGGTGTGTTTTGACCCTGCTCCTTCATCTGCTGTGTGTTTTTCTGTCTTCTCATTTTGCTTATCTTACTGTGTTTGGGGTCTCCTTTTCACAGGCTGCAGGTTCGTAGTTCCCGTTGTTTTTGGTATCTGTCCCCAGTGGCTAAGGTTGGTTCAGTGGGTTGTGTAGGTTTCCTGGTGGAGGGAACTAGTGCCTGTGTTCTGGTGGATGAGGCTGGATGTTGTCTTTCTGGTGGGTTCGTCCACGTCTGGTGGTGTGTTTTGGGGTGTCTGTGGCCTTATTATGATTTTAGGCAGCCTCTCTGTTAATGGATGGGGCTGTGTTCCTCTCTTGCTAGTTGTTTGGCATAGGGTGTCCAGCACTGTAGCTTGCTGGTCGTTGAGTGAAGCTGGGTCTTGATGTTGAGATGGAGATCTGTGAGAGATTTTCGCCGTTTGGTATTACGTGGAGCTGGGAGGTCTCTTGTGGACCAGTGTCCTGAAGTTGGCTCTCCCACCTCAGAGGCACAGCCCTGATGCCTGGCTGGAGCACCAAGAGCCTTTCATCCACACGGCTCAGAATAAAAGGGAAAAAAATGGAAAGAAAGAAAAAAAGAGGATAAAATAAAATAAAATAAAGCAATTATAATAAAAAATAAGAAAAAAAATTATTAAGAGTAAATTTATTAAGAAAAAAAAATTTTTTTTAATTTTTAAAAATAGATTTATTAATTTTTTATACTAAAAATAAGAAAAAATTATTTAGAAAAAATTTATTAAGAAAAAAAATTTTTTAATTTTTTAAAATAAAAAATATGAAAAAACTTATTAAAATTTTTTTTTAAAAATAGAAAATAAGGAAAAAATTATTAAGAAAACATTTATTAGGGAAAAAAAAAAATTTTAAGCCAAAAAAAAAAAAAAAAACGGACGGACCTAACCCTAGGACTAAGGGTGAGAGCAAAGCTATACAGACAAAATCTCACCCAGAAGCATACACATCTACACTCACAAAAAAAAGGAAAAGGGGAAAAGTTAATATATCCTGCTCCCAAAGTCCATCTCCTAAATTTGGGATGATTCGTTGTCTATTCAGGTATTCAACAGATGCAGGCACATCAAGTTGTTTGTGGAGCTTTAATCCGCTGCTTCTGAGGCTGCTGGGAGAGATTTCCCTTTCTCTTCTTTGTTCGTACAGCTCCCGGGTTTCAGCTTTGGATTTGGACCCGCCTCTGCATGTAGGTCCCCTGAGGGCGTCTGTTCCCCGCCCAGACAGAACGGGGTTAAAGGAGCAGCTGATTCGGGGGCTCTGGCTCAGTCAGGCGCGGGGGAGGGAGCGGTACGGAGGAGGCGGGGCGAGCCTGCGGCGGCAGAAGCCGGCGTGACGTTGCAGCAGCCTGAGGCGCGCCGTGCGCTCTCCCGGGGAAGTTGTCCCCGGATTACGGGAGCCTGGCCGTGGCGGGCTGCACAGGCTCCCGGGAGGGGCGGTGTGGAGAATGACCTGTGCTCGCCCACAGGCTGTTTGGTGGCGGCAGCAGCAGCCTTAGCGTCTCATGCCCGTCTCTGGGGTCCGCGCTGATAGCCGCGGCTCGCGCCCGTCTCTGTAGTTCGTTTAAGTGGCGCTCTGAATCCCCTCTCCTTGCACGCCGCGAAACAAAGAGGCAAGAAAAAGTCTCCTGCCTCTTCGGCAGCTGCAGACTTTTTCTCGTGCACCCTCCCGGCTAGTTGTGGTGCGCTAGACCCTTCAGGCTGTGTTCACGCAGCCAACCCCAGTCCTCTCCCTGCGATCCGACCGAAGCCCGCGCCTCAGCTCCCAGCCCCCGCCCGCCCCGGCGGGTGAGCAGACAAGCCTCTCGGGCTGGTGAGTGCTGCTCGGCGCCGAGCCTCTGTGCGGGAATCTCTCCGTTTTTCCCTCTGCGTCCCTGTTGCTGTGGGATCCGCGCTGATAGCCACGGCTCGCGCCCGTCTCTGGAGCTCGTTTAGGCGGCGCTCTGAATCCCCTCTCCTTGCGCGCCGCGAAACAAAGAGGCAAGAAAAATTCTCTTGCCTCTTTGGCAGCTGCAGTCTTTTTCCCGGACTCCCTCCCGGCTAGCACCGAAGCCCGAGCCCCAGCTCCCAGGCCCCGCCCGCCCCGGCGGCTGAGCAGACAAGCCTCTCGGGCTGGTGAGTGCTGGTCGGCACCGCTCCTCTGTGCGGGAATCTCCGCTTTGCCCTCCCCACCAATGTGGCTGCGCTCTCCTCCGTGGCTCCGAAGCTTCCCCCCTCTGCTACCCGCAGTCTCTGCCCACGAAGGGGCTTCCTAGTGTGTGGAAACCTTTCCTCCTTCACAGCTCCCTCCCACTGGTGCAGGTCCCGTCCCTATTCTTTTGTCTCTGTTATTTCTTTTTTCTTTTGCCCTACCCAAGTACGTGGGGATTTTCTTGCCTTTTGGGAGGTCTGACGTCTTCTGCCAGCGTTCAGTGGGTGTTCTGTAGGAGCAGTTCCACGTGTAGATGTATTTCTCATGTATCTGTGGGGAGGAAGGTGATCTCCGCGTCTTACTCTTCCGCCATCTTGCCCCCGGGCCCAAAATGATCTTTTGAAATTGCCTTGCCCAAGAGAATTTTGGTGGCTTTCTATTGTAGTTAGAAGAACATCCAAAAATCCTTATCATTGACTCAGGACCCTGAGTTGACAGCCTCCTGCCTACCTCTTTAGCCTGACCGCCTGCCTTCCCTGCCCTCCTCCTTGCATGCTGGTGTAGCCGCACTGGGCTTTCTCAGAGTTCCTCAAACTTGCCAAGCTTTTTTCCAGCTCAGGGACTTCATACATGTTGTTTTTGCTACCTAGAGAACCCTCATCCCAACCATCTGTCCGGCTAGCTTTATTTCAGTCCTCAGGCCTAAGCTAAAATATTACATCCTCAAGAAGGAATTCGTTACATACTCCCATGTCTTCTAATCTATACTAAACCCTCCATTTCACTCTTGTGCCAGTTACAAACTTATTGCTTCTCAGCTCCAAATTCACTCCTCAATCTATGCTCTGCAATAATGGATGGAATTCCCTTCCATAGTTTTTTTTGTTTTTTTAACAGTAAGCGCATTGTTTTCCCAGTAGAGGGCGCTAGAGGAACATTGCAAGAGGAAGGGGCCCTCCCGCTCTTTTCAGCGGCTTAAGGTGGGTCTGCAGTGTGAGTGTGTGGACATCTGGGGGCGCTCTATCTTAGCTGTTCACCCAGAACACATTGTCCCTGGAAACCTTGCAGCCCTAGTGTGACCTGATGATAACCTTCCTGTGACCCTCTCCATGTGGACATCTCCTGCCTACCCTGGTGCCCTGATTCCCTCTGCTCACTTCCCCTCTCCTATAGGTTTGTCTCCTGCAGTCCTCCCTGCACTGCCACACTCCAGACATTCTTCCCAACAGGGATAGCCCATGCTCCAGGCTTCCTGCCACAGTGGCATCCCCAACTCCTCTTATGCTCCCATGCACCAGCTACCAGCTTCAGTTTACCTGCCCCATCTGTGCTCCAAAGGGTTGCTTCCTGTTTGCCCTTTGACTGCAGAATAACTACCTCTGTCTCAGCGAACTAGTGAGCTGCTCTGATATCCAGTGGATTCCAATACATTCCCCAAGGAGATGTGAATCCCCCAGCCTTGGAGAGGGGTGCCCTTTCTAAGTTTGTCCTTCCTTGGGTACTTTCCCTTGGTAGCATATAGATTTTTCTTATAGCCTATAGTAATTCTTTTATCATAGTTTAATAATTATTTATATTAAACTTGTTTAAATCACTGTGTGATTGTATCTCTTGTTTGGATTCAGACTGCTACAATTCTCTTCTCCCATCCCATAATTTTTCTTATTGTACCAATCACAATTGCATATTTATTTGTAAGTCTATTTCTTAATATCAGTCTCTTCTATGGAACTATAAGTACAAACAGGGCAGGCACCATGTCTGGTTTTTTGTTTGTTTGTTTTGTGTTTTTTGTTTTTGTTTTTGTTTTTTTTGTATTCCCAGTGCTTAGCATAATGCCTGGCTCTTAAAAAACACTCAATAAATATTTGTTGCATGAATGAATACTGTACAGCTGAGTTCATTTTCTGCTAATTTAATCTGTTGTGTTCTTATGCCCCCTTAACTCTTCTCAGTCATTGCTATCTACTCTAAAGTTTAGACATAATGTATTCTGGAATTTGTAGCATTACAAGGGATCTGATTTTGGCTCTTTATAAACAAAATGAAGCTGTATTTTTATATTCTGTCATCTCCATGTTAGACCTATTGTGGTGGGGATGCTCACAGCGGCAGTTACTCAAGATGTTTTTTTCTTAGCTGTGTCCAAACTTACTATAAGATGTACACGTCTTTTCCAAAGAGGACTAGAAGCAGTTTTTTTTTAAAATCTATTTTAATTCTAACCTCTCTACCACCACACTTTTAATTTTTCACATAAATTCTACCTCAGGACTCATACACTCAAATCCCTGCAGGGCCTAGTGAGTAATTTAAATGACTGGGCTCAGTGTAAGGAAATGAGGAGTAGTAGGGATTATGGCAAATTAGATAGTACATGCTTCACCTGAATGCATTTCATTAAAAAATTTATGAAAACTTTGTGCAAGCCAAATATAACATCTGCAGGCACCACTGGCCCCATGATTGCCCCCTGGCAAGCCCAGACACTGCTCCAGGAATCATTCTTAATCTCAAGAACCAGGAATCTTAGACTATGGGATGCACAACATAGGGTTGCTTTATGTATTTGTTTTGCTGAAGAAGCCATTAAAGAAAAGCTAGCATCTACTATTGTCACTGTTTCACAAGAGGAAACAAAAATTATCATCACCGAGAGGTAGGAAGGACACAATCTCAGGATAAAGAACCATCTATTCCATGAAAGAAAAATTGGCAAGCTTGCATTATTGTTTTATTTTTGTCTTCTGACTATAGATGGGAATAAACTTTGCTGTGGGACTTATCCAGGCTACAAATCAGTTCCTTCAGAATGGCCTTGAAAGCTTACAAAAGAATATACAGTTTCCAGGGCCCCACTCAGGAGGGAAGGGGGAAGGAGATAGTTCGCATGTGTACTTTGGAAAACTCTTCAGGGGCTTCTGAAGCATACCCAGGTTGGAACCGTCTGGTCTGTTCCTCTTTAATACTCAGAATACAGAAAACAAGGCTAGACCATCATTTCTCATCCTGCTTACAGAGAATCCTATTTTCCTGCACTGGAGGGAGACAAAGTTTTTGCAAAGTAGCTGTACGGCTCGCATTGCCCTGAAAGGCAGACACCTCCTGCTCCATGGCACAAATAAATGATTCACAGTCTAGGAACGAGGAGTCTTCACAATGATTCAATATGCAAAGTTACTACTCATTTTTTTAAATGTACTGATTTCTTTATAGATAGATACATAGATAGATAGATAGACAGATAGATAGACAGACAGATAGATACTCCTTGTTCCAGAAGGGAATTAAGGTCATTTTAAAAATATATAAAATACCAAAAAAAGCTTAAAATTAAGAAACTAGGGCAATATAAAATAAAGGCAGAAAAAATAAAATTGTGTCATGGATAAGGTAAATAACCCAAGCTCCTGTTTTTCACGCTTATTAGCAGTGGGTCACACAGGTGGTTCAGAGTGAAGCCAGCCGGGCAGAGGACATAGGAAGCAGTGGGCCCTCTATTGAACTGGGCAGCTCTCACCCTCCCTAGAGGAGGGAGTCACTACACAGTTCCCACCAGCTGTGACTAGAGAATTTTTCACGAGAAATTGGAAATGGGAATTTCTGTGTGAAATCTCTAAAATGTATGATGCTTGCTTTTGATTAAAAAAATTAAACATCGTATTGCATAGGGCAAAGAAAACAATTCTGCTGACAAGACCTGACCTGCCGGTTGGTTGTTTGAACTGCAGGCCAGCATCACCTGAAGTGCTTTCCCCACACCCACAAGCCCAGGCCTCATCCCAGACTTGCTGAATGAGAAACAACTGGGTTGAGGACTGGATCTCATATTTTGAGAACATTCCCTAGAAGATTTCAACCCTCACCTATGGTTAGAAATCACTGCCCTAAGGAAATCTGGGAAATGAAACAAAGTATTTCAGGTGGCTCAGTAGGTGCTCTGCTTCAGAAGCCTTGCTAACATCAGTCCCTGTAACCTAAGGAACAGTGCCCAGGCGCAGCGGTCTAGTGAGGTGTTAGCTGTGCTTTGCCTTAGCCCACCTTGATTTCTCTAGGGTACTAGGTATATAGTTTGGTTCTTATTTTATTGACTTTGATAAGAAAGTTTTCACAGAGGATCTGAAAGTAGGAATAAATCAGATAGAAATGTATGCCAGCCTTGATTTATGCAGCAGCAGAGAAAATAAATTACAGTTCTCTGAACTTCTGAAGAAGGAAAAGTTCTTTAAAAGTCACTGGAGAGAACACTGTTTCTAGAATCCTACCACATACATGGTACCTTGCAAGACAATACTTTGGTAATGGACTTCCTGTACTTCCCAGGGTTTCTTGTTCTTGCCCACTCCAACCCTTTCCCTTCCCCTTAGTTTACCTTCTTATGTCTGTAATAGTGGATGCAGCCATCATGCTTCAGCACGAACCACCGCTTCCTCCAACCCTTCATGAACCCGGAGTGAGTCCTCTTATATAGGTAGCCGCGGCAGGTGGGCCAAGGCGTATTGGGACAGCAGCTGATGTCAGATGCCACCACCAGAGTCAGGATGTCTGGACCTAGAGGGATGAATGTGAGCTAGTTCAGTGGCTGAAACTCTTACAATCAACTGGAAGGATTGTTGCTTTTCAGAAGGAATGGATGAAAAAGAGGTATAGTTACCATAAATGGAATCAGTGAAATAGAATTCTACAACTGGAATGAATCAGAGAGTTCTTTAGTAATTCAACCCCTCATGTCGAAGAAGAAAATGAAAGCTGGGGAGGTAAAGGGACTTTGTGAGGACCCATAGCTCATAAGGGGTCGAATCAAATGTGAGACCCAGGTTTCCTGATTGTAAGACAGAACTCTTTCTATTCAACCACATGGCCTAGTTGGGTCTGATTATGGATGACTCAGGTCTGCTCATTCTGTCCATAGTAACAGCAAGCTAAATATTTAACATATTTTGATTTACATCCAAAGAAGGAAGATAGGTGATGTTTGGCTTTTCTATCTCACTTTTATTCAAGATAATTAGCTTCCTTGACCTGTGTTAGCTAAAGGGAGGATCTAAACCACTGCTAGTATATGTTGCCAATATTGTCTCTGATCAAAATCAATTACTAACCTTTGAACTTGCAGTAGACAGAAATTTTAGGAGACTTGAGGTACAAATGTTTTTTATCCTTTTTTCTTGCCTACCCAACTCATTGCTGAGGATTTGACCCTGAGCTTCCAAGTGCCTGTCTTCTCCTTCTGGAGTGCCTGGACTTCAGTGGTGCCCCCTTTCCTGTAGAATCAGTATGGTGAAGAGCTTGAGAAAAATTGTCCCTGTCCCTGATAATATGAGGTCACTGTTTACCAGCTGTGCTTTGATGCTGCCAGCATGAACATAGACTTTCATCATATACCTACCTCTTGATGCCTCAAGAAAATTCTCTGAATGTCACTCAGACAGACAGCAACCCTGACATGCGTTGAAAACTGCAAATGGGGTGTGACTTCATTTACAATTCCTCTGAGATGGAGGCCACATCCCTGAAGGGGGACATTTGGCCTTGGCAGCAGTGACTTCATCATGATGTCTGACATTGAGATTACCAATCTGTTTAGAGCTGTCCATGGAAATGGGGGTCAGTGAGGAGACTCCTCTTATATAAGTGACAAGTTCCAACCCAGGGGATCATTTCTGGCTGAGCCACATGGCCCTGAAAATAAAGATTTGTCCCAGAAAGGCTGACACAGTCTTAACTTTAGCAGCACGCAAAGCACCTTGGTAATTAAATAACTCTGCGTGTTGAGATGATTCTTCATTGCCATGTAAATACATTTTAATTTATTGAACTGCCCTTAAGCTCCTGTCAAAAACACATCCAGAATAATTAGAAGAAATGCTCCAGATTGACCGGCAACCCACAAATGTCTTTGTCTTTGGACTTCAGTCCCCAAAGAAATGCACTCCTGGACTAATATGCATAGTTGACACATCTGCCAACTTATTTATGTACTGCTGCAGTGGGCTGCCCCTGGAGGTCATTTTTTTCTTGCTTACAAAGACTGCATATGGATTTCTCTGATACTGATCAAGCTAAACTTGAGTTTCAGCCGGCCGTAAACATAACTTGGTACACCAAAAAATTCTCTCTGGGACAGGGATACAGATGGTCCTATATTCATATTGAAAGGAAAGTTGGTGCATTCATATTGAAAGGAAAGTTCTTCATGTTCACAGTTAGGACATGATCCTGATGCATGGGGAGTTGCTGAGTTCCAAACAGCTGTTGGGTGGTGGTGTTTTATATTCTTTGCAGGTTCTATCTGGGGCCAGGAGGACCTGGGCCTGACATTTACAGAGACTTTAGACTTTTGATGTTATCTCCACATTAGATTATTTATATAGTCATTGTAGTATGTGTGTGTGTGTGTGTGTGTGTGTGTGTTTTAAAAGAACTAAATGTTAAGTACAAACAATTAAACCCTTCTGATTCTGTTATTATTTATCTGTTAATTTACTGGGAGCCTAAAAATATGCCAATATCCTAGCTCAGTGCTTGTCAAACTAAATGTAGATGCAAATCACCCAGTGGGTTTGTTAAATGCAAATCCTCATTCCGTAGGTCTGGAATGAGGCCTGAGATTCCTTATTTGTAAGGAGCTTTCAGGTAATGTTGGACCACAATTTAAGTGGCAAGTCCCCAGGCAATTGTCAGTTGCTGAGAGGCTCTACTCACCAGCACAGTCTTTGTCACCAACCACCATGCTTCTTTCTTTCCTTGGCTCTGATTTAGTCTCCCCTGTATGCTTTCATTTTCATCCCCAATATTTTGCAACAACAAAATCATTAGTTCCACACCCTATCCCAGAGCCACCATTACTTCTTTCTCTAGATATCTCCCCACCCTGGAGAAATGAAACACATAATCATTGCCTTCCTCTACTGGACACCCCAGAAATCTTTCCTGCTTTTTGGGTGTGAGTGGGAGGAAGGATGCAGTAGGATGAATGGCCTGATGTGAAAGAGTTAAGAGAACTGTTTGTTTCATGAGATGAAAGAGTTTGAAAATCCATGTCTTTAGCAAATACAGCTCTTTGGTGACGACGTCCTTAAAAAGAAAAGCTCTCCAGCAAACTCTTCTTCCCTAGCGCTTTGGCCTATAGTTTTGGAAGTAAGGAGTTGTGGGTGAGGTAATTTACAGCTACAGGAGAGAGAAAAATGATTTCTTTTTGTAATTCACACTTTCTCCTTGGATCACTGTCTTTTATTATGCCACCAATCTTAAACTGTGTCAGAGTCGCACCTCTGCTGTCAGACAAACTCCACCACCCTCGCAGGCGTGGATGAGCAACTTGCAAGATGAGTGCTGTCCCTGAGGGCTGGCGCAGTGGGCTGGTACTGCATTCAGCTTCGAGGTCCTAGGCTCCAGAGGCACTTCTGTGCTTGTTTTTAGTACAGCCTGCTGTTAGGGAAACAAAGGAGCCCTAATGAATCCAAAGGACTTCCAGGTTGATAAGCTTCATTGTTTCCCTTTCCTCTCCTTCTTTTCAGCACTTTTCCTTAATGATTAAATCTTCTATTTGACTCTGCAAGTAACCAAGCCCTATAAAAGCTCAAACCAGAAAGTATGAGGGACCTAATTAAATAAAAATTCACATGGAGCTCTTGTCATTCCCAGTGTGATACTGAACGCTTTCTTAAATCGGTTTTGGTATTTCCATCAGCAAAATTGAGGTAATTTGTCGAGGTGTGTGTGATTAGTATTTTTGAATAGAATTGTTATTTGATTATGTTTTATTTTATATTATTTCCTATTATATAATATATAAAATATACTAACATTTTATTCTATTATTATTGAATGGAATTATTATTTCAATAGAATTATTGAAAACTTGACCTTGTAACATACAGTGGATCCCCTTTCTAATGCTGGTCTAGGAAGATATGATAACACCTGCACTGGAAGCTAACAAAATTGATTTTTAATCTTATGCCTGTAACCTTTCGGCCATGCCTCCGACATGCTGGGCTGTGTACTGATGCTGGGCAGGCTGTGAAAAAACCACCAGGGAGACTTGATGAAAATTACAAATGTGCAGGCCACCACCCACCATGAATTCTGTATTTAAGAGTTTCTCAGGTGATTCTGGCATACAGTTAGATTTAAGATTTAATGTTTTGAGAAAAGTTACTTGATGTTTCTATATCTAAATCAGCAGTGTAGCAATCAGTAATATAATAGGATTTTACCAAAGTTTCACATGCATGGGAGTGAAATTGTGCAGAGATATATAGCAGTCAAAAAGATATCAGATGGACTTTTAAGAAGTTTATAAAAACAGACACAAGAGTTAGGTGGAAACAAACATTCATATTTTTAAACACGCTCTTAATAGGTACCTGGTAAATGTATATTTCAAGACCTCTATGTTTCATATGAATTAACAAAAAGCTCTATCATTTGTTTCACAATTTTAACTTTCTTCAGACAAGTTGGTGACTTCCTCTCCCAAAGAGAACCTCCAAAAGCTTGTTTCAAATTCTATATACTACAGAAATACCTTGACCAATGTATAGGCTTGCTAACAAAATCGAACATGTAAAGCATTACATAAAAATCAAATTATTCCTATTATTTCTTCCCCTTTCTCCTCTTCTTTTTTTAGTTTCACGGTCATGTATATTCTTCTCATAGACCCACTGCCTCTCAGTAATGCTGTGCTTTTGTTTGTTTGTTTGTTTTTTGTTTTGCCTTCCTTCACGACTACCACCTATACATTTTAGAACTTGGATGGAGCTAAAATTGTGTATGGGTGGGTCCCCATTCAGGAGGCATTTGTCTGTTGCTCTTGAACTCAACTATAGACAACTGAGCCCATCGTAACACTCAGGTCATTGCACGCAATTGTGTTTAGAGTACAGCCCCCTTTTGTTTTTTGTTTTACTTTATTTTTTCCTTCCATTCCTGATTCTCCTCAAACATTCTGCTCCCCACAATAGGCACTCACAAAACATGTTTGATATAGGACTGTGAATACACTCTTTTGTGCATGTCTTTTTATTTTACATAAATGGTATTTTGCTAACATCTCATTCTATTTCTGTCTTTTTCTTAACTCAAAACCATGTTTTTAAGGATCTATCCATGGTGCTGGCTAAATGTGCATCTTGTATATTGTTTCAAAGAAGGCATAGAAGTCCAGAGTATGCATCCATTATTGGTCTGCTTATCCATTCCTCTAGTGACAGTCACCCAGACTGCCTCTAACTACTCCCCACCACACAGAACACTGCAATGAACATCCTTGTATATGTCTTCTCAGCAGCTTCTTTGGGCTTAAATGCCCAGAAGTGCAATTGGTAGGACAAAGGATCTATAGGTACTTCACTAGATGTTGCCAGTGCTTTCTGAGATGCCTAGAGCCCAGCAAGACTGCATGAAGATTCTCACTTCCTCATATCCTTACCAAAGCTGGCTATAATCTAATTTCCACTTTTTTTCCCTAACTGGTGGATCTAAAATGTCACCTTATTAATTTGCATTTCTCTGATCACTAACAAAGTTATTCTACTATAATTTCTTTTATTGACATTATGCTGTTAACTTAAAAATTGAAGTCATTAATGCATCTGAGGTCAACCTTGGTATATGTTATAAGGAATAAAGCATAATACATGAAGGTATGAATCCATCCAAATTATAATTCTCCATAAAAATAATGTACTAAAATGTTTGTCCTTTTCCCATTGTTTTGTGGGGCCTTTATCGTATATCAAGCTTTAATAATTTTTTTACTCCATTTTTGAACTTTCTAACCCATTCCATTCCACTGGTCTATTTCTGTGACAGTACTATATTTTTTATTTATTATTATTATGGTTTCATAATATACATTAATATCTGATATGAAAAGTTCCTCTGTCATTGTTTGCCCTATTCATAAATGATGTAGCTATTTGTAGATATTTATTCTTCTACATATATTTGAAGATAAGTTTGACAAGCTACTCAAACATTTAAAATACAATTTTATTGAAAATTTATTGAATTTTTAGATTAATTTTGGGAGAATTAAGATCTTTACAAAGCTTTTCCACCAATAAAGATTCTATATCTCCAGTTATATTTAGGTCTCCTTTTATGTACTTTGGTCAAGTTGTAAACATTTTTTCATGAAGTCCTTGTGCATTCTTTACACATGTTTTTTTTTAAATTTTTATTTATTTATATTTATTTTTGGCTGTGTTGGGTCTTCATTTCCGTGCGAGGGCTTTCTCCAGTTGCGGCAAGCGGGGGCCACTCTTCATCGCGGTGTGCAGGCCTCTTCACTATCGCGGCCTCTCTTGTTGCGGAGCACAAGCTCCAGACGCGCAGGCTCAGCAGTTGTGGCTCACGGGCCTAGTTGCTCCGCGGCATGTGGGATCTTCCCAGACCAGGGCCCGAACCCATGTCTCCTGCTTTGGCAGGCAGATTCTCAACCGCTGCGCCACCAGGGAAGCCCCTTGTGCATTCTTTGTTAGATTAATTCTTTTCTACCTTGTAGTTTTGTTGCTATTGTTAATCATATATTAGTTTCCTTTTATTCTCTTTTTGGTTATTCCAGGTGTAGGAGAACACTCCTGATTTTTATAAGGAGATCTTAGTTTGGTCAATCTTTCTCTAACTACTTCTAAGCATCAGTCTATTGATTTTGTAATAATTATATAATCTACAAATAATAATGGTTTTGTCTCTTTTCTTCCAGACCATATACCTTTATTTGTCTTTCTTGTATATTGGACAAGTCGGGACCGTTGATGTTATATAAACAGAGGTTGTTAAAATTGGCATTATTCTTCTCAATCTCAAAAGAATGTGTCCAAAAGTTTCTCTATTAAATGTTTTATTGTTGTTGTGTATACACTTTTATTTATTTTTCTCTTTTCATGGTTAGAATTTTGGTAGATAGACTTTATCAAGTTATGAAAAAAAACTTCTATTCCTACTATTTAGAGAATTATATGTATATATATTATACATATGTATATATATATATATAACTTGATACATGATTTTTTCTTCTTTATATAGTCATGTGATTTTTTTCTTTAATTCATTAATGTGATGAATTGTGTTACAATATTTTCTTATAAGCTGTCTTTATTTAGGAATAAACCCTACTTGATTATGATGTATTATGTGTAATTTTAATAAACAGTTTGCTTCAGGTATTTACTATTTTTTCTTAGGATTTGTGCATCTATACACTCATAAGTAAAATTAACATATGATTTAGTTTTTCATACTATACTAACCTGGTTCTGAAATCAAAGTTATAGTAGATTTATAAAATGAGCTGAGAAGTATTCACTCTTTGTTATTTTCTGAAAAAACTCTATGGAATAGGGATTATTTGTTCTATGAAAGTTGGATAAGTTTCATCTATAAAAGTGACTGGTATCCTGGGCTTTTGAGTGAGGAATTGGGGGGGGGGATGGAAGTGGAGGAGAGGCAAGGTGGTCTCTTTGTTTATTCTATAAATATTTTATTATAGTCTATACAAATTTTCTAACTATTCTTGCACTAATTTTGGCTCTTTAAATGCTTGTGGAGAATGTTCTTATTTATCTAATTTTCAAATTTATTGTTATGCAGTGTTCAAATAGTATTTTATTATTTTTAAAACTTTGTTTTTCCTCTTTTATTATTTCCTTTTTTTACTCTCCATTTTATTTACATCTTTTAAAGTTTTATTATTTCTCAGTTAAAAGCTGGTATTCTTAGAAATGTGCAGAAGATTAAGCCTGGGGAAGGAATGATCAACCCCCTAATCCAGCTGTGTTTCAAGGGCTACTCTGATGTTTCTCACTGACTGTCCATAACAGGTGGTTCCATCTGTCCGGCTTTCAGTGGAGTGTGGTGGGGAATTGGCCACCAGGGCTATAACGGGGAGAAAAACACTAAGAAACAGTCCCTCAGCCATTCCCTATATGAGATGTTCAGCTCTCTTTAGCTATTGGCTGTAGTTCCCACCCCTCCAAACATACACAGGTACCAAATGGCCTTGTTTCCCTAAAAGTCTCTTACTGTCCTTAATTTAGCATCTCAGATCTATAATTCACCTTTCTGCTTCTGAGGCATCTCTACTGTTGGGTTTGAGAAGGATTGACAAAGACACGGGGAGGTTCCCTGAGGGTCAGGGTCTTGGGATAGGAAGTCCACGCTGGCAAACAAGGAGTGGTGGAACTCAGGTAATAACAGCATATAAAACCATCCTACAGATAACTGCCAGGGACAGCACAAGCTGGGTGCTGAATTTAGCTCTTCTCCCAGTATCAGTGTTGGTTCATCAGCTTTTAGAAATCCAAAAACCCTCCATTCAAGTTTTAGAGCTGTTTTCTATCTTCCATTAACTGAGGCTGAATGCTTCAGTGCTATACAGAACATTAAGCTTCTTGGGGAAAAATAAAAGAAGTACTAAGACTGGAAATATTACTAAAATTAGATTTTATTTAACTCAAAAATTGGAAAACTAATTTGTGAGAAAGAACATAGGAACAGCTAGATCCAGTAGCAAGGGGTAGTATTCCCTCATTGAATGGGATACTACCAATTCATTAGTATAATCATTACCATATTATCTCAATTTTTAATCTGTACTGCATAAGGATAAATATGTATGTAGGACTTAGAAGTAGTTGCTGCACCTGCCGACAGTGTCCTTGGATTCCTGGTGCACCAAGTACATGACAAGCAGCCAAATACTAAGCTAAATTCTACCTCAAAAGCTCCAGAAGGCTTATCAGGACACAACATTTGTTAGTGATTTTCTTGTGCTGGTCTGCACTAGAGAAGTCTCTTGCTGTTGCTAACCCACAAGCATGATGGCATCCTGAGAAATAGTGAGCGATACATACGGTTCAGCAGGTTATACTTATGGCACATGTGGCCTATCCCAAATGCACACATTTTAATCCCTCATTGCCCGATAATATATTTCAGGGCCACAGAGGTATGCATGCAGCCTTTGGGAAGCCAGGAATAGGACACATCACCAAATAATCCCATGATGGAACACAGCAATTACCAGCTGTTTATTTTTAGGTCTGTGGGGAGATGAGGATTTGTAACATGATGCCAAAGAAAGTAACTTTGTTTTGCAGAGAGGAAGGTGGTATTAAACTTTCGGATATTTTAATGTGAGTGGATACAAGTGTACAGGGCATGTGTTATC
Source organism: Eubalaena glacialis (assembly GCF_028564815.1). NCBI lineage: Eukaryota > Metazoa > Chordata > Mammalia > Artiodactyla > Balaenidae > Eubalaena > Eubalaena glacialis. The sequence goes on from NC_083719.1 coordinate 84,320,058, forward strand.
GTTGTTCTCTTGGTGGTCCCATCTGTGTCAGATTGGTATAGGGGCAGGCCTCAAGTGGCCCTAGGAGAAGCTGTAGAAGCTTTAGGTTTGTGATTTCTTTATGTCCTTCTCTCTCTTTTATAACATTAAAACCCTGAGGCTCTTAATTCTAAAAACTGATGGAAAGAAAGAAAAGAATAAAGGAAGGAAGAAAGGAAGGGAGGAAGGAAGGAGGATGCAAGAATGAGAGGGAGAAGCAAAGGAAGGGAGGAAGGGGAAAAGAGACATACTAAATGAATTCTTGTAATGATACTTTCATGGCAAGGAGTTTAAGGAAATATATTGGTAATAAATAGAGCACATTTTGCTTACTGCCACTTTCTGGTTTCACTTTCGTGGCTGGCCATCAATACAGAAGGAACAAGGGGCAGAAATGTGATTTAATTCCTATGAGAAATCATGTTGATGACAAGGCATTAATGGTAGCCTCAGGAGAGAAGTGAAGTTATACCCATTCTGTGGCTGCCTCCTCCTCATGTTCTCATTCCCTGCTGTATTTCAGCTCTCTGCTTCTTCAGATCAACCCTGGACTCTGTAGACCACCTACCTTTCCTTGCAAGGTGCACAGCTTCTGCATGCTCCACACTGGTGACCTCAGTGCCGTTGACAGCCAGGACCACATCTCCAATCTGGAGCCCAGCTTCCTCAGCGGCACTGTCTGTAAGTAGACAGACAACAAGGGTCTCATTGAGGAGGGGTCCCAAATTGATTGCCCTGCTGTTGGTCCCCTTTTTAAAAGGCTCTTTCTGTAAAGGGCCTTTCTTTCCAACTTTAGACAATTGCCGATGTCATTAATAAGAAGGAAAATACTGTCCTTGCAGCCTCCTTTCATTTCCAGGACATGGTTTCTTTGCACATTCATCCAGGCATCTGCATGGCCTCTTTGCAATATAATAGCAAGGCTGCTCAGAAACTCAATCTATTCATCTACCAGAACGTTGAACTGTTAGTTCTCATTCCTTCATTGCTGCTAGGTCTCTTTGTAACCCTGAGAAAATCACTTAACCTCAACATCTTCATCTATAAAAAGGGAGGTGGGGGGCAGAGCTTCTCAGCAGTATTGTTGAGGGAACAAGTAATTGAAATACTTGAGAAGTTTTGGCAAAAACAGACCTTGGAGTAGTCAGAGAAAAAAGAAATACAGAGCTGCTTTTACTTTTCATTGTATAGGCTCCTTTCTAAGCCATCTCAGAAAGGCAACCAAAAATAGCCTTAGGCCTTAAGATTTAAGTTTTGGAAGGTGGGGAGGACCTCTCCAGAGGCTATTTATTTTATCTCTCGGTTTTTGGGCATCTGCATTTACTGTAACATACCTAATATTCTCTAGGGGTAAAAAAGGATATAATAAATTATTTCAAGGTTAATTCATTTTAAATAAGGTCTCCCATATATTTGAACAAGATTCTTTCTGCAACAGTTTAAATCTATTTTTTCTTTTTCACTTCAGTTTAAACCCATTTCCTCTTTCTTAGATCTTAGTGCTGGGTGAGTGTTTATGGACTTGCAGAGTAATTACGCAGCAATATTAGGCTGTCATTATCTAGAATGTCATAAACCTCCTCAAGTACTTTTAATCTTAAAGCATGACTCTTTTGGTGAGGTAACATGACTTTGAATATTTTTAGTAATGACTATAGTTTGTCTAAGTCTGTTTATAATAGTAGGGAAGATCTCTGCTTGGATAGGAAATGGTCAATCAATGTAGGAAGGTTAAGTGAAGAGTAATATTTGATATATCCATTCATTTGCATAATATCATCCTTGTGGTGAATGAAAGTCTCATGGTATGGCTGATCATTTGAAAAAATTTCCTCCATTGCTTTAAAGACCTTGATTATGACAATGCTTTCTGAATCAAATTCCAAAATGATGATATAGATCCAGAAACAACTTATCAATTTTTGTATTCCATATGCTACTAAATATTATGTCTTTATACAGTAGTCTTCCAATGAATACATGTTGAACGAATGAATGACCTAAAAATTATACCTTCAAGGAGATTAGAATTCTATTGGAGAAGAAAAGACATGCATAATCAAAAAGAAATAGTGCGATACTCTGAGCAGCAAGTGTAAAAACACAAAGATAATAGGTATTGTGAAACTTCAGAAAAGGGAATTCTCACTCCCATTTGGAGTGGCTAAGAAATGCTTTCCAGAGAAGTGGAATTTGGTTTGACCTTGATGAATAAGTAGATTCTCCATAGTGGGGAGTAATGAGGAAGGCAGGGTGAGAAAGACTGCTGGGTGTTCACAAACCAAATTTCTCTTCTATCTGGGCTCACATTTGGACAGCTTTTCTCCGACTCTCTTGCAGTTTGGCAATATGATTGAGTTCTAGCCATTGGAATGGGATAGAAGTGATGTATACCACATTCAGGCCTGGCGCATAAAAACATCCCATGGACCACTCTTCCTATTCTTTACCCATCTGCCTGCCAGATGCAGATGACTTCAAGATCCTATGGCATGATACACTAAAGAAAAAATAAACCTGGATCTCAAACCATTATGTGGGAAGCAGCCATCTTCCAACCAAGAACATCCACATGGGACTATCAGCATGAGTGACTAATGAGCTTTTATTGTCTTAAACCATTAATGTATATTTTGTTGCCAAAGTTAGCATAACCTCAAACAATCAGCAAGCAAGCCAAGAAAGAAAATCTTCTGAGCAAAGGTGCACAAGCAGAATGTTTTAAAGACATGCCAAAAGTTAGTGGCTCAGATCAATTGGAGCAGAGGTTGTGGGTGGATACAGTGAGCCTGGAGGATAAGGTTTGAAAGACAGCCAGTGTGTAAAGGGTCTTGGATGTGAAGATGATGAATTTGTACTTGATCCTTCAATAATAGAGAGCCATCAAAAGTTTGTGAGCAGAAAATATACAGTGGTTTTCAGAAGATTAATTTAGAATAGGGAGAGATTAAGTTAAGCATCTCAGCAAAGATATTATTATCAGAATCAATACAGGCCTGCAATACAGGCTCTGGAAACAGGAACTGGAAACGAATAGAAGGTATAAAATGCTGTCATAGGACCTAAAATACCTCATTGCACTCATTTGCACGAGTAGGGGCAGATGTCTTTCTACCCCTAATAGACTATAAGCATCTCATGAGCAAGTAAAATTTCTTATTTATTTATTTAGGTATTTTCCGTGGCTAGTATAATCTCTGGCACATGGTAGGGGTATTAAAAAGGTTGGCTAAATATACTGAGATAACCATGGAAGAGAAAAACTGAAAATGTTCATTGGGCCAGGTATAAAAATATCTTTGAAACCTAGGATATGAAGTTGGCCCGAGAAATGGATTCAGAATTTATAACCAAAGGGACAAACGTAAGGAGAGAAGTACAGAGCACTGAGGACAAAATCTTGAAGAATAATCATAATTCCCTTTAAGGACAGAGAGGAAATGGGTAGCCAAAGAGGAACATAAAGGAGCAGATAGGTCCTAGAGAGCATGGAAGCAAGAGTGTAAGATCAGTGAAGGCAAAGGAAGAATTTCAAGATGGAGAAAATGGTCAACAGTTCTACAGTGATACCACAGAAGTAACCATAATAATGGTATTCTAAATCCTTTTCTATGCACCAAGAAGAACAAAGATGGAGGAAACGTGATTAAATCTGGAGTAAGAAAAGTAAATGATAACTAAAGAATTTTAAGGAGTATGATGGAAGTGAAAGACAAACTTTTGAGCTACTTGCGCTGATCAATATATGCTAAATGATTGAATAGATGAAGTCATAAACTGCTGTATAATCAAAGGTACGAGTGTTTGTTAACAGATCTTCTCTCCCAAGTAAACTTTGCTTTAAACAACAATTTATGACTTAAAGGATACAGCAATATGGAAATAATTTGCTTTTTTAACACCTTTATTGAGTCAAAACTAACATACCATATAATTTCACCCATTTAAAGTGTATAATTAAATGTTTTTTAGTATATTCACAGAGTTCTGCAACCATCATCACAATATAATTTTAGAACATTTTTGTTACCCCAGAAAAAAACTAAGTAACCAAGAGTAGTGACTCTCTCTTTCCCCCAACCTCTCAACTCTAGGCAACCACTAATCTGTTTTATGTCTCTATGGACTTGCCTATTGTGGACATTTTGTATAAGTGAAATAATATAATATGTGGTCTTTTGTGTTCAGTGTCATTCACTCAGCAAAATATTTTCAAGAGTCATCCACATTGTAGTATGCACTGCATTCTTTTCAATTGCTGAATGAATATTTTATTGTAAAGATATAGCACATTTTGTTTATCCATTCATCAGTGGATGATAATTTGTGTTGTTTTCCATTTTTTTGATGAATAATACTGCTATGAAAATTTGTGTACAAATTTTTTTGTGGACTTATGTTTTCATTTGTCTTAGGTAGATACCTAGGAGGGAAATTGTTGGGTCAAATGGTAACTCTATGTTTATTTAATGTTTTGAGGAATGGTCAGACTGTTTTCCAAAGTGGCTATACCATTTTACATTCTCATCACCATTGTAGAAGTGTTCTGAATCTCTCCACTTTCTTGCCAATATTTGTTATTTTTGACTTTTTGATTATAGCCATCCTAGTGGGTATGGAGTGGTTTTCATTTGCTTTCCTTGATGACTACTGATGTGGAATATTTTTTTATGTGCTTATTGGCTATTTGTTTATCTTCTTTGGAGAAATGTCTATTCAAATCCTTTGCTCATTTAAAAACTGTGTTATTTATCTTTGTATTATTATGAGTGAAAATTATTCTTGTTTGTCGAGGAATTACTTCTGTGGTGTAATGCTTCTTGATAGTTTATTTGATTGCTTTTAGCTTTAATTATAGAGGGTATTGACTGTGTTCCTCTAATCTGAATGCAAGTTACCAATTTTCCCTTTATCTACTAATTATGGTGACAGTTTGTGGCATTAGGATTTCTTAGGGGAGGGAGGTATTTCAAGGTGACTCTGTAATATACCACATAGACGTTTGCCCTACTTGAGGCTGCTCTTGGGAGCAGATGGAAATATACATCCTACACTGCAAAGGAATGATCAAGGTGGTAAGAAAACAAAACCATGCTTTTCTAAGTTTCCTTCCCCAATAGGATACCTGACTACATATTTCTGTATTTATTATAAAGAGTTAAATGCCAAGCTACTTCATCCTTTCATGCATATTTACATATAGTGCAGAATCTGAAAACCTTAAAATTAAAAAGCAGGCTTGTCCTTTTCATTTAAAAAAATTTACTATAACAGTAGCATTTTAAATTCTAGAGCTTCCAGAAAGATGGCCCTGTCCATAATTTCCTCTATGGTCTGCCCATCCCTAAATGTATAGTTTTCTTTTCAAGTTTGCTTTGTATCAAAGTTGGAACATCTGTTTCTTTTGTTTATGCCAACAGATCTCACAAGCATTTAGGCTTTCATAGAAAATGTTCATGCAAATGCCAGCTGGGTGTGGGCAATTAGTTATATAAGCTACGAGCAAGCTCCCTCTCTGTATACTTAAGGATAATAATTTCTATCGCACCTACAGGTCTTTCTGCTTTATCTTTTTTATCGTCAGTGTGTAATTAAGCCTCTCTGGTGCATCCGGAACAATGTTTTGTGGTGTGAACGAGATTCTCAGAAATGCTAAAATACATGTAATTTTAAAGTCCCTCAACCCTTCATTTAGTAGATTTGACTAGACAATGGATTTCAGGGGTTGCTTTTCAGCATTGAGGAACACATTTTAAAAAAAGAGAAGTAGACTCAGCATACATGAATCCCTGCCAAGGCAGTACTTTTTGATGTTGAATAAAATCCTAGGTTAACTGTGTATTGTACCATTTTTGCTACAGTAGAGATGCTTCAGCTTTTCCTATTACAAAACCTCAGGGCCTCCTAAATACAACATCATTTACAATGCAAATATTTTGATTTGTTTCACATCTGAATGAATGAGATACAGTTAACTGTCTCAGTTGGACAGGTATCAGACATTAAAGAAATCATAACATTTTATTAAACTGCATTTAGTTATTTTATCTAGAAGGCAGGCATGAAAAGTATGTCAAGGTTTTTGATATTTGGCAAAAATTTGCTAAACTTATGTTTGAATTTGAAAGGGTAGTCGTTTTTATTTTTCTTATGAATTATTTTATTTCTTTGTTTAAGGCTAATCTTGCAAAGTCAGAGGTATAAAGAGGGGAGTAGGGAGAAGGGAAAGAGGACAGAAGAGAGAGAAAATGGAGCGTGAAGGAAGGGGGAGAGGAGTTAAGTGGAGTGGGAAGATGAGGAACATCGTGAGCACATTCCCCATGAACGAACATTTATTTTCTTAAAGCCAGATGTCCTTTAAAACATTGTAAGAAATCAGAAGCCACTTGATGATAAAAAGTTGACTGTTTTTGTCTATATAGAAATAATTAAAGCCATAATTGGTTTTTGTTCTTGTTAATTTGAAGGGCACTAAGAGACAGAGTAAGGTTGACCCTGGTCAAAATTTGTAATGTTTATGTTTTGTCGCCTGAGTTCTATTGCCATGTTCCTCTTCTACTCTCTCCTCATTTGTCTGGGGTTCACCCTTACCACCCCCAAGTCCCACCAACATCTGGGTAAACTCCCCCCCTTCCCCAATCATTAAGAGAATTATCTGCTTAATAGTCACTTGTATATTTGATTAGCTGATTAAACTTTAATTGAAATTCATTCACATCAAAGTTAATAACTTGGCCCTTTGCTTTTCTATAAATATTTTAGAATCTAATTGAAAATTTTTTACCAAGAAAAACAAAAGCGAAAACAAAAACAGCCACTCTACTAGAATTTTAATTGGGATTATATCTATAGGTCAATTTAAGGAAGAACTGACATCTTTAAACATTAAGATTTACAAACCATACACACTTTTCCTGCCATTAATTTAAGTGTTCTTTAATTTCTTTCTGTATTTTGTTATTTTCAAAGTAATATTTGGCACACCTTTATGAGAATTATTTCTTTCAATTTGCCTTTTTTTTTTTTTTCCTTCCTGAAGGCTTTATATCCCATACTCTACATAGAGTTCTTAGGTCTACACTGCCTAGATATACCTTCAAGAGAAGCTACTGTGAGGATTATGATTGAGTGAAAGCCTTCAACTGCCACACTTTCTGGTCATCCTGCCTCACACTAAGGCTACATTCCTCCCACTAAGTCACTACTTCCAGCCAGTGACTGAATTTGGAGGGGGTACTGGAGCAAGGCTGTTTCTGGCCAATGTGGGACTTGTCTAATGGGCACTTTTTACTCTGGGCCTGTCTCAGAATTTCTCAGAGCTACAGAGCAGTTTGAGGTTCTTCTTACACAATCCTGCTTCCTTCTCCCACTCCTTTCACAGGGGCCAGAACTGCAGTGTTGTCTAAAGGCTCTTCTGCCTACTTATGCTCTCTTTTGTCTGTCATAGTGATTTCCTCCAATCTTTTGCACATCTGCTTTTGCATTGGTGTCTATTTCTCAGACTACAGAAATGGAGAAAAAGGAATTTCTTTTATTACCTTAAAGAAATTTACATCTGTTCCTAATTTACTAATATTTTTGTAAGTCACGAGAAGGTAGAAGTATTGGCTTTCAATTGGAGAAGGAGAAAAGGAGAAAAAGGTAAAAATTCAAGTGCATTTGAAGTTATAGAGGTGGGATTTCTAATGAACAGAAAATAGAAAATAGAGGTGAGAACTAGTAAAGAAGATAATCCATTCTTGCAAGCCTGAGGCTCAAGCTGGGAGAGGAGAGAAACTCAAGATTAGAAAAGAATTCAGAAATTTTTGTTATTACATTAGACTTACCTGTAGTTCTATGATTATTAAACTACACTGAACTTTTAATTACAAAACAATTATGTTCTTATTGTCTGAGACTACAAAAAATTAGAATCCATCCCAGAACTCACCCAGAGCAGGAAAGAATAGGTCTGCAAGGTAAGCTGAATGGAGAGTATTAAGAAAAAGTTATTTTATGTAGTACATTGACTGAATCCTGCTCATAAATGGTCAGATATTTGGGACAATGTCAGTTCAACTGTATAGCTAAGAAGAGTTAGTGTGATTTTTAATGTATTGAATATTTTTCTTAACAGCTGAGAATAAAGTAGGTTAACTCAAGTCATGAAAAATTCAAAGGCAATTCTTTGATAAGAATAATAGGATTTTTTAAAAACGGGATAAGATGGAAGTAATATTACATCAAGAAGAGACAAAACACCACCTTTGTGTACAGTAGGCGATGTTTCCTTTGTGTGACTGTTGTTTATCACTCATTGGGTGCAGAGTGTCAGTCACTGTGTCAGTATGATTTGAGGCTGAGAGGTGGTAGAGTTCCTTGAGGTCTTCTCATATCTTCTCCATCTCTTTTCCATTATTATTGGTACTTTTGGGAATGTGAAGAAGCATTATTCCACCTGTAGATCCAGGGTGGACCCTGATTTGCTAGAAACTCAACCAGGACAACGACATTCCCCTTGCATTTGGCTTAAGTGAAACAGCTCACAGTGGTCCCCAGGGCATGGAAATAAGAGGACATTTGAGGACTGAAGCCAGTCCCCTCCCTCTCTATCTCTTTTTTTTAAATTGGGGTATAGTTGCTTTACAATGTTGTGTTAGTTTCTGTTGTACAATGAAATGAATCAGCTATATGTGTACATATATCTCCTCCCCTTGGACCTCCCTTACCCCCTCCATCCCATCCATCTAGGTCACCACAGAGCACCAAGCTGAGTCCCCTCTCTCTTTATGACTCTGATGTGCGATGGGAAAACTAGAACTGCTAAGATTGTTTTGAATCCAGATGAGAGGCTTGTAACACTAAGGAAGTCTGGATCAAGGGGCTGAAAGAAGTTATGCCTTTGATTAAATAACTGAGCCATGAAACAAATCTAACACCTGTGCTATCTCAGAACCTTCAAGTTTTTTGAGTCAATCAATCCCCTTCTATTTTGAGTCAAATTTCTTACTAGTTGAGACAGAGAGTCCTAACTGATATAAGTCATAGGGCAAAAACTCTGGTTCTAGAGGTAGAAATTCTGAGATATGAATCCTGGAGTTGCCATGATAAAGCTATATAACCTGAGGTGAGTTGTTCAACCAGTTTGAGCCTTAATATATTCATCTGTTAAATGGAAGTAGTAATACCAAGTTTCAAGTTCTGTTGTATAGATTATATGGAAGTACATATATAAAATGCCCTGCTCATACTAGGTGTCCAGTGAATGTGAGTGTCTTTCCTCTCTGCAACATCACATGGCTTTTATATTTAAAGTAAATTTAATTTCTACTTTGATATTATAAATAAGTAAGTAAATTTCTTTCCTTACAAACATCAGTGAGTGTGACATAGATATCTAGGTTACTAAGTACTTAGGCATTCCCCCTATGCTTCATTTAAAGGAGACTAAGCCTCTACATTATACAAAATCTGTGCCATTGATCACCTGGCATAAGTGATAACCTGTGAGAAGTTGTTTCCTTAAGATGGGTCCTAAAACTGTAAAACTTAACTTCCATGCTGCACCAGGAATATCTCACATTCTATCTAGATACTCCATTCATATGAAAAATAGGTGGTTGTCTGTGCACACTGTTTCCTACCCACTGATGTCACCTATGACTGTGAAAGGCTGGGCTTGAAGGCAACAATTTCATCTGCTGCAGCTGTCACCCCTCTGGCCTTTCCCAGAGTTGAGTAGTCATCTACTTCTTTACAGATAGGAGAACATATTCCCAAAGGAATCACAGAGTGTACACAGAGGAAACATCCGAATGCTGATAAGCAAAGAAAAACAAAATGTGACCCTGGGTGATAACAGCACCTGGGTACCAGGGCAAGCCAGAAGTGTTGTAATCTTCCTGGACAGTATGCCTCCCTTCCCCTCTATCCACACTGCCCCAGCCTTCAGGTACCTAGGGCTCTCGTAGTCACTCCACAAGCATTTTGGGGGGAATCTGCTTTGTTGCCTTTGGGACACTGCACAAAGTATTCAGGATTAAAATAATGGATAGGATACAGTTTCTGACCTTGGAAAACTCACAGTCTAGATGGGGACTGTGAAACCCCTAGTGGCCTTGGGCGTCCCTCTGTGATAACCTCATTAGGTCTCCCCTAATGCACCATGCTGGGTATGGGTATATTTATCTTATCTTTATATCTAACAGATCAGGGAGCAAAGGATCTATCTTTCATTAGGCATCTACTAATTCCTAATTTGCTTGTTAGGAAATAAATCTGAGAAGCCATAAAGGAAATAATTTAGGGGGAATGGAACTGCTCCTGGAAACTATTAAATACTAATAAATAGGCAGCTGCCTACTCATAAGACCCTTCTATCTCCAGAGCTTGAGCCCTGTCTCCGTAGGTACAGGTAGGGCTCTCCTTTAGTGAGGTGGCCCTATGTACACCAGAGGTGTCCATTCCATCAGGAAAACATGGTCTTTTAAAAAATAATTGATCATGATGTGGGCACTTGCCAATCATCATGAGTTTTTATAGACTGAGATTTAGAGATTGCTTCTATTGCATATATGTGTTTTACAAGACTATAATATTGGAGGCTATTTAGTATAATATATTGCGTGAGGCTTGAGATAGTTGTTCCTGTCTGAATTAAAGTTGCTATAGTGAGATAACTTACTAGCATCCACTTCAGTTACCACAATTGGTTTGGAGAATTGAATTCGGAATCCCCAGGGATAATCGCCAGTTCCTTTGACTAGTTTCACGGTTCGCTCACGAACTAAAGAGGAAACAAAAAAGGCATTCTTTTGAGTTATTCTTTAGATACTACAGATATGATTATAAATGCAGCTAGTATTTATTGCTTATTTATTACATGCCAGGGGTAATAAAAACATTCTGAGTACTTTACAAGTATCATCTAATTTAATCTTAACATCGGCCTGTAATTAATATTCCTTTTTTGGAGAGGAGGAAACTGAGGCACAAAGAGGTTAACAACTCATCTGAGTCACATAATGAGTAAGGGGCAGTGCTTCCTACTCCGAGGCAGCACAACTCCCAAAAGGCAGCTGAGCCTTACAGGTCTGAGGCACTCAGATCCATAAACAGTGGAACATTTATTAGAAGGTTATAATACACATGGAAACAAGAAAACAGAACACTCAGGGGCTTCCCTGGTGGCGCAGTGGTTGAGAATCTGCCTGCCAATGCAGGGGACACGGGTTCGAGCCCTGGTCTGGGAAGATCCCACATGCCGCAGAGCAACTAGGCCCGTGAGCCACAATTACTGAGCCTGCGCGTCTGGAGCCTGTGCTCCGCAACAAGAGAGGCCCGCGCACTGCGATGAAGAGTGGCCCCCCGCTCGCCGCAACTAGAGAAAGCCCTCGCACAGAAGCGAAGACCCAACACAGCCAAAAATAAGTAAATAAATAAATAAATAAAAAGAAAACAGAATACTCAGCCATACATTTAGCTCTTACAGGAACCCAGGAAATCCTGAACAACTGAGCTCAGAAACAATGGGAATAGCTGGGCCTTGCCGAAATTGTAACTGTAAGGTTATGCTGCATTGAAAGTGGAGAGTTCCAGAGACTTCACAGTAAAAATTCAAGAATTTTTACGTTGGTCTAATAATCTTTAATTAATGTGGCCCAGCTGTTTCTCAGTCTGCTTTTCCATGTGTCTTCTCCCTTTTCCTTCTGCTACCTTTATACTGTCTTTTCTGTATGTGTATGTACGGGGGTGTGTGTGTGTGTGTGTGTGTGTGTATGTGTATTTCTTCCTCAAAGCTTCTGCTTGCTGACAAGTTCATAACTTCGACTAACTCCTGGGCCCTCTTGACTTTTCTCTACCTCAAGACTTTCCAAGAGCATTTTCCCAGGCTGAATTCCTGAAAGAGAGAATCTCACAGGATGAAACTCATAACTCTTTGAGCTATTGCCCTTCAGAGATGAGGAAAGAGCAGGATTCCAAGGCAGAAAACATGTCTCTGCAAGACTGTTCCTTTTGTGCAACGGCAATTTCCATAAAGGGAGATGTGGCCATGGGAGGTGTTTTGTCTTTTACAGTATATTTACACCTTGTTTTTTATTTAGAAAAAAAAAATCATGCCTGAATCATGCTAGAGTACAAAACTGAAATAAAACATTTGAAGGGCTTAAGTGATCTCAGAAGAATCCTATTTTAAATGCTGACAATGTTATCCAATGAAGAATTACAACAAAAGTCTTCAAAATATTGAGTATTTGGTTGTATTTAAGGACAACTTCATCAGAGAGAAGTATTAATGCAATACTGGGAGAATTAATCTGCCCCCAACGATTAGATTGGCATACTTTATTAGTCGAGTTTTTCCTATTTGTTAATGAATATCTTAAAATGATAAAGAATAAATCATAATAAAGTATAATGATAAACTTCCTGAGCTGCAGAAGTGAATTATTAGTAATAGGCCTCTGGGAAAAAGGTATTATTAGGTCTCTGGGGAAAAGGTAATTAATTACAAAATAAGAATGCTCATCTATTAATAAGGGCAAGGCAAATTCACACCTTAAAATTGTAATTTAATAGAATTCCCTTCCATTAAAAAATGGGAATACATTAAAATTTATGGGTAATATATTTTGTAGCTTCTTTTCAACCATTCTTTTGTATTTTTATATTTCTGTATTTCACTTCTCATTTCTCAGAAATATTTAGATATTCCTCCAGGTTGGAGATCAAGGACATTTCTTCTTTGAAGGGTTGCATCCTCTAGATTCATATTCAAAGGTTCATACTAAAAAAATGTCTAGTGCAGGCAAAATTTAGACAAAATTAGAAACAATCAAGAGTTCAAAGGAACTCTCAACTGCATTTTGAGTGGGAAAGGACCTTAGTCCTACTTCCCCTTTGATGAGGAATCTCTTTCTTTGCCATCGCTGACAGATGGTCTGGGTGGGTGAGTCCTTGATCTTTGGAGAGATATTATTATTATAAATGTACCTTATATTTTGCAGAGTTTGTAAAAAGATTTGCCATTATTTTATTAAATTTCCTTCCAGATATTCTGAGGTAAATCTTTTTTAAAAAATTAAGTTTCTTATTAAAAAGTGACAAAGATAGTAAAAGGTTAGGTAATCTCTCCAAATGTTCTTGGATGTGATCATCTCCTTGGTCAGCTCGGGAACAAAAATATCTGATAAAAACAAGGAAACAAGCATCTTTGTCTCTAATAATCCACTGTAGCCTAATATCAGAAGTAATTCGTTCACAAACATTTACTAAGTATCTACTTAGTTGTTGCCCAGTTGTTTTCCTATGTATTAGGACTGTAGTGGTGAAGACAGAGAAGAGACATTTTCTCATGGAGTTTACATCCTAGACACTGGCTACCAAAATTGGCAAACATTCAAAGAGAGAAAGAATAAGTTCTCTTCATATGGATTCCTGAAGGAAGGTTTGTTATTACAAAATGTCTGAACAAAATACACTGTTTTTCTACTGGAAAAGGAAACCAAAGCTGCTGTGCAGGTATTAGTGTATTCCAGCCCTAAAATGCTGTGCTCTGCTCTATTCTATGCTCCTGGGAAGATCTCTTATCATTTGTTAATATGATTCCCTTTTGGCAATTATTTTACATGACTGTTTGGACTGCCACTTACTGGATCTCAGCATAATTTAAGGGACAGAACTGGGAAATTCAAGGACACAGAAATGAATATTTTAGCAGTCTGCAACAAGCTGGTAGCTAATCAAGGCAAAAAGAAAATCAGAAATCCTATTTCTGACCTCGGTAGAAATCATTTCTAACAACCCTACTTGTCAAAACTTCTTGCTCCCTATAGGTTAACGTCTTGATACTATCTTCTGCTTTTGACAGATTGATTACCCAATAGATATTTGTTTAATGGAGTATTTTTACTGTGTTGATTCAAATCAAATCATGTTTTTTTGTTTGTTTTCATATTACATGAGACTGTAAGATAGCTATTGCTTTCAAGGCTGTAGTGGTGGTGGTGGTTTTTTTCAATCAGGCAAATCGAATGTCAACAATGTGTGACAGTATAAACAATTCAATAAAGTCTTTAAATGGTAAGCTCAACTGTAGTGCTCTCCTGTGGGAGAAGATACAATCAAGATGTTTTGTGACATGTTCCCCTCCCACTCTGAAGACAATTTTCTCATATTTTAAGATTTATAGTCCTGGATTCCCTTGCTACTGTCTGGTAAATAATCTATGAGTGCACAGCTGCTGAAAAGCCACAGATGAATGTTATTGTCTTTTCAGAGACTGTGTGGGCACATCGTCAAGTAATTTATCCCCCCAAATAACACTTCCTTGGAATCATCTTGTTAGATGTAAAAGTTCAAATGAAGGGTACATATTTCCATAAATACAATACGACTCATATATTGAAAATACCCTAAATTTTCTTTTAGCTCCAGCAATATACTTTTGTAATGATGCAAACCTTTGTTTATCTATTTCTCCAAATTATAGAAGGACACTTGCTAGAAGATTCAGGATTGAATTTTTTTAAGTGTAAAATTTATTTTCACAAAATACATACTGGTAGATATAAATTAGTATTACAATATTTTTAAAATGCCATTAGGCTAATAAAGATATCTTTCAGTCTTAAAGCTATTCATTTGCCTCCAACTCACGTTTCCTCCCAATCTCCATCTTCTTCTATTGATGTCTCAAAATCACATAGTTAAAAACATGTATCTGGTATATGTCTTAGTAACAGTAAGAAAGAAAAACTAGCACATTCTTGAACTGAGGTTCAGTCCAATAAATAGTATAAAACTCACCACATTTAAACATTTTCTTTAGTTGTGTGTATGTGTGTGTGTGCATATGTGTGTGTGTGTGTGTATACACACACACACACACATGAATTTTTTGGCAAAATTAAACAGATTTTCTTTTCTTTTTTAGCTAGAGCAAATAACAGTGAATCAACCAAATGCTTGTTCATTGGTGACCACAAACAGTTGTAGAAATGGTGATAATTGTACTTTCTTACATCAGGTGTTAGCCAAGATACTGTGAGGGAGGAATTGTATTTTACCCAACTTATTTTCTCAGCTCCCTCCCACAAACAGTCAATACATATTGGTCAATTTAGTTAGTATATTATGAAATAGCAATTGTTTACAATTTATATAAAATACATATAAATATACACAGACGTGAATATGTATTTAATATTTAGTTAAAACTCTCATAAAAATCAAGAAAAATAAGGATAGCAGATAGAAATAGTCAAGATAGATAAAAATAGTGCATTATAATTTTCACATACATAGTCTCACTTTATATTTTTATAACACTGTATGATAGGCAGAGAGATAATAACAGTAAATAAGTGACTTTTCTAAGGTCACATAGCTGGTAAATTACTTTTTATTCATTCATTCAACAAATATATATTGGCTTCCTATAATGAAGCAGACACAGTCCTTGGTGCTTAGAATACATCAATGAACAAATAGAGATCCTAACCCTGAAAATCCTATTTTCGGCCTGGTGGTTTTTTCGTATGCCATCCAATACTCAAATAAAAGTTAGCTATAGAAAATTTTGTTTCTTTTTTAAAAAGTTTATTTCTAATTCTCAGCATCTATTTTTTTTTATAGTTGATTTACAATGTTGTGTTAGTTTCTAGCATACAGCAAAGTGATTCAGTTATACACACACACCACACACACACACACACACACACACACACACAGATATATATATACACACATATATATAAATACATACCTATATATACAATATATATTCTTTTTCAGATTCTTTTCCATTATAGTTCATTACCAGATATTGAATATAATTCCCAGTAGGATCTTGTTGTTCATCTATTTTATATATAGTAATTTGTGTCTGATAATCCCAAACTCCTAATTTATCTCTCCCACCACTTCCCCTTTGTTAACCGTAAGTTTGTTTTCTATGTCTGTGAGTATGTTTCTGTTTTGTAAATAAGTTCATTTGTATTATTTTTTTAGATTCCACATACAAGCAATATCACATGATACTTGTCTTTCTCTGTCTGGCTAACTTCACTTAGTATGATGATAATCTCTAGGTCCATCCATGTTGCTGCAAATGGCATTATTTCATTCTTTTTTAATGTCTGAGTAATAGTCCATTGTATTCATGTACCACATCTCCTTTATCCATTCATCTGTCAATGGACATTTACATTGTGTCCATGTCTTGGCTATTGTAAACAGTGCTGCAATGAACATTGGGGTGCCTGTATTTTTTCAAATTAGAGTTTTCTCTGGGTATATGCCTAGGAGTGGGATTGCTGGATCATATGACAACTCTATTTTTAGTTTTTTAAGGAACCTCCATACTGTTCTCCATAGTGGCTGCACCAATTTACATTCCCACCAACAGTTGGGAGGGTTCCCTTTTCTCCATACCCTCTGCAGCATTCATTATTTGTAGTCTTTTTGATGATGGCCATTCTGACTGGTGTGATATAATGCCTCATTGTAGTTTTGATTTGCATATCTCTAATAATTAGCGATGTTGAGCATCTTTTCATGTGGCTGTTGGCCATCTGCATGTCTTCTTTGGAGAAGTGTCTATTTAGGTCTTCTGCCTATTTTTTGATTGGCTTGTTTTGTTGTTGTTGTTGTTATTGAGCTGTATAAGCTGTTTGTATATTTTGGAAATTAATCCCTTGCCAGTTGCATCGTTCGCAAATATTGTCTCCAAGTCTGTAAGCTGTCTTTTCATTTTATTTATCGTTTCCTTTGTTGTGCAAAAGCTTATAAGTTTGATTAGGTCCCATTTATTTGTTTTTGCTTTTATTTTTTTTGCCTTTGGAGACTGACTGACCTAAGAAAACATGGCTACAATTTATGCCAGAGAATGTTTTGTCGATGTTCTCTTCTAGGAGTTTTATGGTGTCATGTCTTATAGTCAAGTCTTTAGCCATTTTGAGTTTATTTTTGTGTATGATATGAGGAAGTGTCCTAACTTCATTGATTTACATGCAGTTCATCAGCTTCTAATTTAATTTTCAAAAATTCCACTCTAAATTCCTTAAGTTTTAGAATCAAAGTCTCATGCTTGCTTTTCAATGAATGGTTAATCTCAATTAATTCATATTATGAAATGAGTATAAATAAATATTCTAAATGTGCAATATACAAATCTTGCATTGTCTTATGCATGTGCATAGGAACTCAGAGTTACAACTTTTCCTCATTAAAATCCTCCAATGCTGAATTTCATATTTAAAAGAAAAAATTAAGAAAGGCTCTATTTTACTCTACACATAAAACAAATGATGATCTTATATGTAACAACAATTAATCTTGTCTCCATAAATGGGATTAAGATAAAACTAAGCACATTTTGATGCCTGTACTGAAAATTTAAGTACCTCTTTATGCAATAGAATCTATCATACTCATACCTGTCACTTCTGTGTATCTTTAGCAACTTCCCCCAGTTCCTGGACCATAGTAGGCATGGTATTTGTTGAATGCCAATGATTGTATAATTAATTTAAAACATTATTTTTAATCTGAATCTTTGCTTGCTTGAGTTAAATTGTTTACTATTTATCAAAGTCATTTATTTATACCAATAAAACAGAAGTTTATAAAAGCTCTACAGCTTAAATTTTGCAGCAAAGATTGGACTGAAGTAATAATTTCACATGCTGAAAGTTGTTATTCAGGTATAAGTTTTTAAAAAAATCATTATGCTGTTATTGCATTAGGGAAATATCAATAGTTTTAGTAAACTAAATTTTAATCTCTTAAAAAACATCATGAAACTATTAGAATATAATGACATCTGCAAAAACACATGAAAATATTTTATTAAATGAAGGTATAATTATTATATAATTATATTATTAAATATAAATCAGGCTATATAATTTAATTTAATAATTTAATAATTATAGGGTCCTTACCAGCTACTGGTAGGGGTTTTTTCTTATATATCAAACTATATACATGATAATATGAAATGCATATTTCATATGCATTTAAAAACAGGACTAGACCTATGTATAATAAAAAGAATGCAGAAACAATAAAATGGTCATATTCCAGTGCTGGAACAATAAATGATTTGTTACTTGTTTATACTTTCCAGTACATTTTTTAAAAATAGTAAGCATTTTTTCAATGGTTCTGAAGAACCTAGGGACAGGACAGGAATAAAGACGCAGATGTAGAGAATGGACTTGAGGACACAGGGAGGAGGAAGGGTAAGCTGAGACGAAGTGAGAGAGTGACATGGACATATATACACTACCAAATGTAAAATAGATAGCTAGTGGGAAGCAGCTGCATAGCACGGGGAGATCAGCTCGGTGCTTTGTGACCACCTAGAGGGGTGGGGTAGGGAGGGTTGGGAGGGAGATACAAGAGGGAGGGGATATGAGGATATATGTCTATGTATAGCTGATTCACTTTGTTATACAGCAGAAACTAACACACCATTGTAAAGCAATTATACTCCAATAGAGATGTTAAAAAAATAAATAAATCTTAAATCATGGTAAAAAAAAATAAAAATAGTAAGCATTTTTTACTCATAGAATGAAAAAGACTCTTGACTCTTCTTACATTAATCTTTAACTCCAACTGTGAAATTATTATTCTATTTT
This sequence comes from Eubalaena glacialis, assembly GCF_028564815.1. Taxonomy (NCBI): domain Eukaryota; kingdom Metazoa; phylum Chordata; class Mammalia; order Artiodactyla; family Balaenidae; genus Eubalaena; species Eubalaena glacialis. Next base: position 84,338,702 of record NC_083719.1, read on the forward strand.
TGAGTGAGTGCTTAAGACAGTTTATATTTTAATAGCTTCAGACTCTTTCACAATATTAAGAAGTTCTATATATATAAACACACACACATACACATATACATACACACATACCCACACTTCTCTCCAAATGCTCCACCCAGTGTGCAAGTTTGCCGACTTTAGAGACTTGCTTGGTTACAGGTTCTCTAGGACATATTCATTTTACCATACTTGTAGGCTCCTTACCAGCTACAGGTCGAGGTTTTTTACTAAGACATCTGGGGCTGTCATCAGGATTCCCATCATCCCCTCGGAAAACCCATGCTGCTGAATGGAAATTCTCTGTGTAGAATCCTTTTGCTTCAATACCAACTCGAAAGCCAGGATCCACAGAACAGCCATCTTCTGAGGTGACTGAGGAGCAGAAAAGGTGATAACATGAATTACGGTCTGGGAAGAAAGATGTGCACGTGCTGATGGCCAAGGTAAGAAAGCTCCCGAATGTGTGCAGGGGCGAAGTCTATACTAAAGGCAGTGTCATCCTGGAAAACAAGTAACTAAGTTTTTTAGACAATTCTCTTGGGAAGAACTTGTATAGTCCTAAAATAGCATAAATAAAATAGGCATTGCTTGAGGGCCTATTCTGTGGGAGTCAGTGTACTAAAGACAGCACTACAAATCCTTTTGCTGAGGAGAAGTGTGCTTTTGAGACTTATATATTAGTATCTAGGGGTCAAGAGGAAGCCACATAAGACTGAGAATTAGCTTTAGAATCCCTTTCAAAATTCCAGGCACAGGGGGAAAAAAATCACTATTGCTTCTCTGTGCTTCAAAGAAGGTGCTGCAAAAACATACATTCCTAGAAAACTCTCTGTGCTCTTACATGTAGAATGAAGCATACAGGGAGGCAAGTAAAGTTTCATCTGACAGTTTCAGTCATAGCAGTTTACAGTTTTCCGTGTATTTGGGAGTTTCTTGGATTGTATAGAAGGCTATGCCAGTTAAGAAAATGAGAGTGCATTTCTATTTTATCTTCCAAGTATTTCTTTGTGGTCCTGTTTAGGTAATTGAAATCTGAATAAAGTCATGCCCCAAGCCTTTCAGTCTTTCAGGGATACAAAATTGAGAAGCACTATTTTATAACCAAAACATACTTTCAAGAAAAACACAGGTCCTTTACTTACATTTCTTAATGATCATGAAGAGAGTAGGGTTTGGAGATCACAGAATGATTCTCTTTTTTTTTTTTTTTAAAGGTTTTACTCATTTTTTAAATTTTATTTATTTATTTATTTATTTATTTATGGCTGTGTTGGGTCTTCGTTTCTGTGCGAGGGCTTTCTCTAGTTGCGGCAAGCGGGGGCCACTCTTCATCGCGGTGCGCGGGCCTCTCACTGTCGCGGCCTCTCTTGTTGCGGAGCACAGGCTCCAGACGCGCAGGCTCAGCAATTGTGTCTCACGGGCCTAGTCGTTCGGCGGCATGTGGGATCTTCCCAGAGCAGGGCTCGAACCCGTATCCCCTGCACTGGCAGGCAGATTCTCAACCACTGCGCCACCAGGGAAACCCACAGAATGATTCTTAAATAACAACAACAAAACACTTCTCTTTTAATGTCTTCTCACATACTATAGTTGCTCCCATGTGTTTATCTTAAAAATTATAGGTAAAACCTTTTACTTACTCCCCTCACCGTGTCCAGCAGTAATCAGCTGGACTTTTGCTGAAGGTCAGTTATATAAACCCCAGAAAGGTTCTTTTGCTGTCACTGATTTTCTCTGGAGACTCATTACTAATGGTTGTTGCCCTTGGCCCTACATTTCCACCTCTGCTCTCCTAGTACTGGACTGAAGGGTGTAAATGTTAGTTGTCCTGATACATAGATAAATGCAACAATAAGTTTCTAGCTCAAATATTTGTTTAACTTGTGTGGAAATGGTCAGGGGTGGTATACTGACAAAGCATGCTACAGCATAGTCTCTTGCAGACAGTCAAGAACAAACCCCAGGACTTCCCTGGTGGCGCAGTGGTTAAGAATCCACCTGCCAATGCAGGGGACATGGGTTCGATCCCTGGCCTGGGAAGATCCCACATGCCACGGAGCAACTAAGCCCGTGAGCCACAACTACTGAGCCTGTGCTCTAGAGCCCACGAGCCACAACTACTGAAGCCCGTGCTCCTAGAGCCCGTGCTCTGCAACAAGAGAAGCCACCGTAATGAGAAGCCCGCACACCGCAACGGAGAGTAGCCCCACTCGCCGCAACTAGAGAAAGCCCGTGTGCAGCAACAAAGACCCAACACAGCCAAAAATAAAAAATAAATAAAATTTTTTAAAAACCCGAAATGTTTTTAATGCTTGTTCTTATAGTTTTTATTTTATATACCAAATACAAGTTCATTAATCACTTGATATTAATTCACAATGGTTTAAATGGTTTTAGATATATTTATTCATTTATTACTCATGTATTGAGTTGAGTTAATTTAAAATAATTGTTCCTCTGTCATGAGCAAGGTACAATTTTAGGCATAATGGGGATAGAAAGATGAGTAAGATATAGGACTCAGGATGCAGTAAGAGAGTTCAGAGGAAGGAGAGTAATTGTGGCTGTAGGGAAGGGAAGGATTAAAGGAAGGAGGAGTGGGCAAAATTTCTACAGGATGATGGGGTTATGGATTGGTAGGTAAACATGATATGGATAGGTGGCCCACAGTAGGGCAGTAGGTACTGGAAAGATAGACCATGTTGATTGAATAGATATAATTTGGGTGTGTGAAAATAAAGGGGATGTGATATAGTAATATTATGTAATGATAAAGTTGAAATGTAAATGATATGAGAATGTTATGGGACATCTTGTTTATTGAAATAAAAGTGATAACTTTCGAATAGAATACTTTAACTCAGGATATAGAACACCTTCCACATATATTTCAAAATCCCTTAAGTATGTTTGCACTCATGTTTCGAATAAATCTGAGTGTGACATTTGACTTTAAATGGTAGGAAGAGTAAACCAAAAAATTATAATAATTCATTGACCTATCTTTCTGAGCTTTAAGCCTAAATCAAAGCTGCTTCCTACATACTTGCTAAAGTTACAGAAGCCCTAAAGGCTTTTTAAGTGTCATCCATTATTTGATTTATTTCCTATATCCTTGGCCTTAAATATTCAGTTATATTTTAATATTTATGAATATAACATATGTAGATTCCTGGGCAAGGATTTATCTTTATTTTTTTTTTTCTGAGCAGGAGCTGTCCATGTTGGACAGGTAGTCATCCCCCTATCATGTAAAGGTCTGAGGGTGGGCCTTTAAATTATAGTCATTTTTGTTTTTGTCAGCCTGCATGAGACTGTTAAAACAGCTCCCTTACTTATAAACAGATCTGATTACATGAATGAGCAGTTCTCTGTTCCTTCAGTTACCAGGACAGAGCTAATCAACATATTCTTACGTAAACTGAAACACAACATGTGTGTTAAAATCCAGCGAAGCAGCACACCACACACCTGCTGCAGCTTTAAGCTGCTAGATTTCTCAACTGCCCTTTTGGAACTTTGAGCCAAAGAGAAAACAAATCCAAATGTTTCTGTCACCAAAATTTGGTCATCTAAATTTGGCTTGCTAGATGAGCCTTTTAATAAACGAAACTTTAAAACAGAATGAGCTCTTTTTTTTAATTTTTTTTTTTAATATATATTTATTTATTTGTTTGGCTGCATCAGGTCTTAGTCGCAGCATGGGGAATCTTCATTGCGGTGCGCGGGCCTCTCTACAATTGTAGCGTGCGGGCTCCACAGCACACGGGCTTAGCTGCCCCACAGCATGTGGGATCCCAGTTCCCCGACCAGGGATGGAACCCGCGTCCCCTGCATTGGAAGGCGGATTCCCAACCACTGGACCACCAGGGAAGTCCCTCTTTTTTAAAATTTTTAAATTTTTTTTTACAGTAGGTCCTTGTTGGTTATCTCTTTTAAATATAGCAGTGAGTACATGACATGTACACAGAATGAGCTCTTAAATATGCTCAGTATGACGGAAATTGCATGTGTACTTCTTTGCTCTTGAAAAATTTAAATACTTCCTTTTTTGGACTTGAGAATCAAAAAGATAAAATACTCAGCTCACTTCCAGGTGTCTTTAGACATTCTCATATCTCTTTCATTCTACTGTATTACTTGACGGTAAGAAAAAAGTGGTATCTAATGAAGTGAGACCCTGTTTGGACATTTCCAGAGAGAGACCGGCTCAGATATGAATGATCCAACCAGAGGCAGTGAGTTGTATTGTTCAAGAGGGTGGACTCCTGGTCAGAAGGTCTGGTTTGAAACCCAGCTCCACCACTAATTATAGCAAAGGGACATTGGGCAAGTCACTTATTCTCTCCATGATGCAGATTCCCCACTTGGTAAAGTCAGGATGAAAATACAGCATTTAACTAATTTATATTGTAAAGACTGGCATAGCAAGCACAATGTAATTGTTAGCTCTTATTATTAGAAATGGAAGTTCTTTTATTGTGTAAATACAGTTCCATAAAAATTCTTATTGCTGAATGAAATAAGGGAAATGCTATCAAGTATCCTCACACAATTAGACCCAAATTCTTGCCACATCTGCTTGTAATACAGGAACCATTCGAGATTATAAATATCAGAGCTCCATTTTGCGGACCCTTCTGACTTCCGTTTACAGCCTTCAAGTTATTTACCTGGTGTGTCTTAGTCAGCATTCCCCACAGCCTAGATGGATTGATCAACTGTGTCCACAGACATAAATATGTCATTCCTAATGTCTTTTCCAGTTATTATGTAGGAAGTCAGAGATGAGTGAGATTAACAGACTGAGAAACACCAGCTGTAATGATGCTCGATAAAGCTGTCAGATTTGAATTCATGGATTAGTAGCATATCCTGACTCTATAAATGAGATAAAATTTAAACCATACATTAAACAATACTAGTTCCAGCAGCTCTTAGTGAATTGCAGTCTCTACTGAAAAGTTTCTGAGGAAATACAATATGCCTTCTACGTGTCTTTGCCTTGGATAAACTGAAAAATAAAATGGCAGTTCAATTCCCTCATGTCTAATCTGAAACAAATTGTTAGTATAAGTTTTCATTCAAAACAGAATTCACCCCAAAGGAAACAATCATTGTTTTAATTAAAATGACTATGTTATTTTGGCTTGAATTTGAATTTTATAAGTTATACAGCTGATTCCTGTGTTGTTTCAAGTGAGTACTGGTAAATGTTTAACAAGTGACTCTCCAAAAGGGATAAAAAACAAGCCCTGATTTGTAGTGTTTGCCAGTTTCCATTGAATAGATACTCCCATCATGGCCAATTTCAAGCTACCAAACTGATGTTACTGAATTGCAGTGTTAAGGGGAAAAAAGTGCACAGTTGGCTATCGTGAACCACTGTGAGTTGATTCCAACACACCTGTAGTTGTTCCTTTTTCTGCAGAGCAGACATGAACATGAAAGAGCATTGGTAGTAGAGAATTCGTCCATAAAACAAAGGATTTCAAGTTGTTTGCTGTGGAGTATGTAATAGAAGCCCTTTTGTGTAAGGGACTTGAGCATCCAGGGATTTGTTATCCACAGGGGTGGGGTCCTGGAAACAATCCCTTGTGGATTCAGAGGGCCAATTATATTGCTTTTGTGTGGGTATATTCTTTGGGGGACCTGGAAGAGTAGGGCCAATGGCAATTGTATCTGCTTTACATGCATAACACAAGATTTACATTCTTAGGTGAAAAGGAAGAAAATTTTCAAAGACTGCAAGTTAATCAAACAAAAGGCCAAGGAAAACATGAATGACAGTTCAAGAATATTGCTGTCTAGGAAATCCCGTTTGGGGGAATCCGCCTTAGTGAAATTTTGTCTGTTTATTTACCTTAAGACTAGGGAAGATTCGAGTACACTGAGAACAAAACCTTGGACACAACAGCTTGGACACTGAGGACCAAAACCACCTACTCCCACACATCTTACTGTCTAAATTACATGACCTTATTTCACATTATCAACACATTTTACACTCCAGAAGACTCTTGACCAGGCAAATACCTTTATCATTCATTACAGGAACTTCTGTCCGCACCATCAACTCTTCAACAGAATGCACCAATAGATAGTTTATTTCCTTAGTCTCTTTGAAACACTCAGAATCCTCACCTTGCCATTTCCCTAAGTCCTAATCTTTTAAATCACAATCCTTACCCAGTTCCAATCAAGCTCTCACATTGAAAGACCTGCCTTAAATCAAATTTCTAATTCTCTATAAAATCGGACTTTGCCTTTCCCCCTCTGAGGCACTACCAAACCTCTGTCAAGGGGGTATCCTCCCTTATCTCTGTAAGCAATGGACAGCTCTCTCTTATCAATATGTAATGTAGGTGATATTTGATCATTGCTATAATATGAGAACAGAGCACTGGTATGTCATAAGGTTGTGGCATGAAATAGGTGACACACTCAAATGAGTAATTTGAGGAAAGTTTAATAAAAACACTATTTACAAACTGTGGACAGAACTTAAGGAAATTGGGTGTGATAGACCAGTCCATCTAAGACTAAAACAGTAAGGGGGGAAGCAGGTACCAGTTACCAGACCCCAGAGCCATAGAAGGCAGTGTGGAGAGGACTGCTTTATAGGAGTGTGACTTTAAGGACACAAGCAGCCTTTGGTACACCACAGGGAGAGATCTGGAGCAATAATACCAGAATCTCACTCTCCCTCCAGGCTTCTGCTGATCTTCCCTACTGACCAAACCCATAGGAAGCCAGGGGGCAAATACACTCCTTGATATAGTCCATAGTGGTGAGACTCCTGGGGCAGACAGTAAGGTGGAGAAGGGTGCAAAAGGAAGCTAGAGGGGCAAATGGAAGCTATTCGCAGACACGGATTCAAGATTGTGGAGTAAGCATAGACCCAGTATCCCATTTTGATAGGAATGCTAGAAAACATGTTTTTGGATAGGTCCTAATTCCCGCAAGGTCTTTTATTTTATGAACACTGTGATAAATTCAATTGCACTTATGTAGAAACAGGGGTTGCAGCTGAATTTTTCTGCATAATGAAGGAGAGAGGTATTTCAAAGTCCACAGGAAAATTAGGAAATAGAGAATGTGTGTGTGCCTATAGTATAGTAACTGTTTTAAGATCTATAGATATGTTTGGAAGAAAGAAGGGAATTCTCAGTACTACCTAATAACTGGGAAAAACCTGAAATCCAGAATCAAACTATAAGCCATGGAATGAAATCACAGCAGAGGATATATGTGAGAGGTGTTTTTTTGTGTGTTATTTTTTTGTTTTCCTGTTGAAATATATTTGACATATAACACTGTGTAAATTTCAGGTGTACACATATTAATTTGATACATTTATACATTATAATATGATTGCCATTGTAGTGACAATTAGCACCTCTATCACATTAACATAATTATCCTTTCTTTTTAGTGGTTGGAATAATTAAGTTCTAGTCTCCGAGCAAATTTGATGATTATAATACAGTATTATTATCTATATTCACTATACTGTGCATTTTACCTCTAAGATTTATTTACTACTCTTTGCAAGTTTGTACCCTTAAACAACATCTATCCTATCCCCCCACCCCCATCCCCTGGTAACCACCATTTTACTCTCTGTTTTTACGAGTTTGGCTTTTTAAGATTCCACATATAAGTGATATCATACAGTACTTGTCTTTCTCTGTCTGACTTATCTGTGAGGAAGTTTTGATGCAGAATGGTGGGAGTATGACAAGAGTGAGAACCCAGGAGCTAGAGAGGCCCCAGGTACAAACAACAGGGCAATCAACTGGAGCACCATGACAGAAACAGCAGGTAGTTGGATGTCTGTGCATCCCTCACTTAGAAACTCCACCATGAGTCAAGTAGCAGCAGTGATTGTATCTGCCTCTAGCCAAGAAAAAAATGAATGTTTAAAAAAGTTAAAGATTGAGGACAGAGGACACCCAGATGGGATACAGAATATCCTGTGCAGGGGTAAGTCATTTATTGTAACCTGAAGCATTCTTACTTACACAGAGTACAGCAAAAATCATAGTGGAGCATTCGCTACCTGCCCAGGTGGTCAGTAGGAGACATTACATAAATAGGAAATTTGAACCAAAAAATAAACATCCAGTAAAAATCACAAAGCCATTTGGGAAAAGCCAGCACTATGAAATAAAGATAACTCAGCAAATGTGAAATATGTACTGAGGAAATAGTTGATAGAGCAATTAGATTAAAACTTTATATAATTCATTTAATGTTCTCAGAGGTAAAAATATATTAAAAAATAAAAATAGATAAATAAAAAGAAACATCTAAAGATCCTTTGAAATTAAGAAATAGTTGTTGAAATAAAAACGTTTTTAAAAAAGGCTAAAGAGAAGGAAGGATTTGGATGCAAGGTGAATTGTTAAGCTGAAAGATAGGGCTAAGGAATTCTCTCAGAATGTAGCACAAATTGATGAAGAGATGCAAAGTACAAAAGGAAGGTTAAGCTATCTGGAGGATAGATCTAAAAGTTTAGATGTCTCTCTAAAAGGGGTGACAGCAGGAGAAAATGAAGAGAACTCGTATCTGCGAATTTATGAGACTTGAAGAAAGATATGAATCATCAGCATGTAATAGCTTATGGGATGCCAAACATGAAAATATATTTAAAATACACATACTGAGATACATACTAGAAAAATTTTAGAATACCAAGAATAAAGAGAAAACCCTAAGAGGTAAAAGAGACAAAAATTGGATTAATGACCGAAGCTGTGAGAATGAGATTGGATTCAGACTTCTCATCAGCACTGCTGGTTACTGGAAGATAGTGAACCAGTTTCTTAAATAATCTGAACCTAGAATTGTCTACCAAACTATGCCAAACTGTCATTCAGAATTAAGAGGGAAGTGAATACATTTTCAGATATATAAGGTCTGAGTTTACCTCCCAAAGAATCTCTCTGAAAAAATTATTAGAGGATAACTATAGTAAGAAGAAAAAGAAAGCAAATCCTGTTGGAAGTAATTGGTACAAAAAGCAGTGATGAAGAAACATTAATGAACTATATTAAGTATTGATTATTAAAAGTAACAATTTAAAAAAATCTAAATCAAATTCTAGAATATATCAATCCAGAAGTTGATAAGGGGAAGGGGAAGTGAGAGTGGAATAAAATGAACATTACAACAAAATGTGTAGCAGTGGAAATATATTATTGGAAATCTGATATAAGAAAAGTATTCTCCAGGGAGGTACTTCAAGAGTCTGTGAATAATAGAGTGATAATAAAACAACCCTATACAGTAGTATATGTAAGAATAAAATTTTAAGAAATAGGTGAAGGGGATTAAGAAGTACAAAACTTTAGTTATAAAATACATAAGTCAAAGGGATGCAATATACAGCATAAGGAATATGGTCAATAATATTGTAATAACTTTATATGGAGACAGATGGTTACTAGACTTATCATGGTGATCCTTTCATAATGTATGCAAATGTCAGATAATTATGTAGTACACATGAAACTAACATAATATAGTATGTCAACTACATTTCAATTAAAAAGCAAACAAAAATACCATTGGGGGAAACTGGGCTCTCTCTATTCTTTCTTACAACTGCATGTGAATATAGAATTACCGTAAAATTTCAATTAAAAAAAAAAAAAGATTCCAGATCTTGAGTCCTTGCTGCCAAATAGGAAGAAGCAACTAGAGGGATTAGACACTGATCAAGAGACAAGAACAAAACTCTCAGGACAAAATGGAACATTTACATTGTGTTCTTCACTGTTCACATGAATGTAAGAACACCGTGGTGGGATAATACAGTACAGTGTTTAATTATTTAAATTACTTATAATTTTGCCACACATTTATAGCTACATTCAATCTCTAACCTGTGCCAGCTCTCTAACTCACTCTGGATAAGTTATACCACTGTCTTCCTGAACTGTACTTGGGTCATTCCGGGAGCTTGTCCATAGGACATAACCTAGGACACTCACACGCTCACTATTGTCTCTATCATAGAGACACCGTTCTCTACGTCACAACTCTTTTGGGTTCCTGGACCTAATTCCAACGTATGTGTGTGTTGGGGGGGGGCGGTGGTTTCCCCACATCAACAAGAAGCAATTCTTAGAAACCGCATGGGTGTACTACAGTTCAACTCAATTCTGACACTACCTACCAAATACAAAGGTTAAGCGTTCAGTCTTAAAAGACTGCCTCCCCCACCCCACCCCCCCACCCCTCACTTTAGCTGCCAATCACAAGTCCAGGTTGTTGCCTGTACTTCTGACCCACCAGCTAGGTTCCAACGATCTCCATGTGAATTAACATTTTAGAGCAGCTCACATAACTCAGAGAAGCATTTTACTTACTAGATCACCAGTTTATTATAAAGGATACAACTCAGGAAGAGCCAGATGGATGACATGCATAGGGCAAGGTATGGGAAATGGTATGGAGTTCCATGCCCTCTCCGGTTGTGCCACTCCCCCAAATCTCCACATGTTTACCAACCCAGAAGCTCTCTGAACCCCATCCTTTCAAGATTTTTACAGAGGCTTCATTACATAGGCATGATTGATTAAATCCTTAGCCGTTGGCAATTGTCTCAACCTCCAGCCCCTCTCCCTCTCCAGATTGGGGCTTTGAGGATGGGGGTGAGGCTAAAAATTCCAACCCTCTAATCATGTGGTTGGTTCCCTTGGCAATCAGCCCCACCCTGGGTTACCTAGAGGCCTTCTAAAAGTCACCTAATTAATATAAAAAAAGACACCTTTTTCGCTCATGTCACAGGAAATTCCAAGGGTTTTAGGAGCTGTAAGCCAGGAACCAGTGAAGATGACCAAATATATATGAGAAATATATTTTGATCTTCTGAATCACCAAATATATATTTCTTATCACTATATCTTGACAATACTGTCATTTTCTTTTTTAATGAAATTTGACCAGGTTTCAGTATCAGTGTTTTTCGTGAATCAACACTTTGTTGTTTTAAATAATATGCAAATGACAAAATGTCTAGTAATTTGGTAAGTATCTTCTAACAATTTTAGTTGTTAGAAATTTAGAGCCAGATTAATGGTGGTAGGTAGCTGTAAAATAAAACATGTTGCCCACCATCTAGTTCTATAAGGAACAAGTTATTAGCCACTGCAGTAGCTGACTTTTAGTTATACTCTGAAAGGAATTCAGGATGAAAAACAGGATGAAGCATTCTGTGTTTTGGATATATGGACCCCTAGATAGTTAAGATGCACATCTAAGGAATAATTTCAATGATCCCAGATTCTTGAGTCTTCATATAGATAAGCACTAAAATCATTAACTTGAGATATCTGGGGTTTTTTGTGATTACCAAGATGTATGCTTGACTACATGTGTTTCCCAGCCAAAAAAATTCATATATATACTGGCTCCTCCCCTACCTCTTTGAAGCAGTTCCTCAGAGCTATCTAAGAGGCTGTCTTCAAGGCTATAGTCCTCAGTAAGGTCCCCAAATAAAACTGAAACTCACAGCTCTAACTTTGTGCATTTTAAAGATTGCAGTTGACATACTAAATGTGGTATATGGGATTTCCCTGGTGGTTCAGTGGTTAAGACTCTGTGCTTCCACTGCAGGGGGCACAGGTTCGATCCCTGGTCGGGGAACTAAGATCCCACATGCCATGCAGTGCGGCCAAAAATAAATTAAAAATAAATTTTTTTTAATGTGGTATTCATTAGTGCCCCTCCTCCATTTTTTAAACCTGTATTTCCTTCAGTTAAATTTCCTCATTGATGACTTATTTACTTTCCTTTCTCAGTTTGCCATTGATTGTGGGACTGAGATGTAGGGATTCAGAAGAGGCCTCCCCAGGATGCACCACTCTGGCATGTGGATTTCTTTCAGCTAAAGGCAGTGGAACCCTCTGAGCTCAAGAGAATACTGCCCCTCCCTTAACTACCTAGAAGAACTTAAATTGGGGATTTTTCCCAGAGAAAAAGCTATTGCCAGAGATAAGTTTTATCTAAGTGGCCCCCTCTTTATGGCAGGGCAAACATCTAATTACCAAACCTCTGCTCTTCTTATCATCCCATGAATGACCCTCCTGTCCTTGAAAGCCCCAGGCACCTATCCCATTTCTTAGCTCAGGATGGCATATATACCTCATTTTACATTTCCACCTTTTTTTTAAAGTTTTTTGGCCGCACTGAGAGGCATGCGATTCTTAGTTACCTGACCAGGGATCAAACCCACACCCCCTACAGTGGAAGGGTGGAGTCTTAACCACTGGACCACCAGGGAAGTCCCTTACATTTCTGTCTTTGAATCTCTCCAAGAGATTCAAAGACATCTCTGACCCCCAGGTATGTGTGGTCTCTGACCCTCTCATGTATGTGGGGTCCCCACACCTATGAAATTAAGTTTGATTTTCTCCTGTTAATTTGTCTCATGTCAATTTAATTCTTACGCCAGCCAAAAGAACATAGAAGGGTTGAGGAAGGTCTTTTTCCTCCTTGACAGAAGCATGATGCTGATTTAATAACATCTTTTCAATAGCAAGAGAAAAAGCTCTATCTCACTAAAGTACACATCTACTTAAAGACACTTTCTCATTTCAGAAATGTTAAAATGTTAAAAGAAAAAAAAATTATTTCTTATAATCAAACATATTAATCTTATCTTTTTGCACTACAGGTATTTTTGTAAGCCAACTCAAATGCTTTGAAATAGGACACACATTTCATTCAGTAAAGAACCCTATAGTTAGTTATTTCAGTTTCTGAAGAGAACAGTAGTCTTAGAAGGCAGTTGTGTGTTTTGAAGCAGGTAATTTACCAAGTTCAGATTCCTTAGTGTGTAATAAAGAGTTGATTATTCTAAAAATATCTTTCATATGAAAGCACATAATTACCACATTGCCATGGTCAAGCAACAGGGTTTATATTCTGAAGATAAGAGGGAGGGGATCTGGTTAAGCTTCAGTAGGTTGTTGCCTTTGCTCTGGTTTTGGAAAAGAAGGCATTAGTCTACTCACTGGATCCTTCAGTGATGTTGCTGGCAAATGAACTTCTTCCAGCTGAGCTGCATCTTTTACCATCTCTGAATTGCTCCCTCCTCCTGGCCCACTGGTCTACTGCTTCGTCCTGTGAACCGTCGCTGGCCCTTGTATCTTTTGGTGCCATTTCCTGGGATAACTTTTGGTGGCTGTTTATTTCCAAATTCCAATCTAGATTAAACCACATTAAGTATGAAAGTGAGACAGCATTTCAAGATAGAATTTCAAATATTCCAGTCTTTGAAACAGAATCACAGAAGACTAGAACTAGAATGATTTCATTCAACTCCTTCATGATTCACTTTCTAAATTTGTATTACTCAAAAAGAAGAAGAAGAAGAAGAAGAAGAAGAAGGAGGGGGAGGGGGAGAAGGAGAAGGAGAAGGAGAAGAAAGAGCTGTATAGATTGAAAATTGACATATAGGAAAGGGGGGAATCACCATGCATTTCCTCAGTTGGATTCAATTCAGTAGATATTCCTTGGGCACCAGCAGTATGCCTGATACATTGTATTAGTCTATTAGTTGTTTTGGAGGATCACAGTGCAAATAAATTGTTAGTTATGTCCACTGAAATTTCAGTAAGACAAAATATGATTACCTGAATTAGTTAAATTACAGTCTTTGAAAACAAGTTTACTATTGAACTCAAGTCCTTTATGGTTTGACCTCTATTCATCACAAGACTACAAATTTCATGATACTTTTCTTGCTGCATGTGTTGGTTCAAAATGAAGAAAAGGAAAAAAAAAAGCCAAATTACATGAAGGCTTTGATAATTTTATGTTTGAATAAATAACAACTTGAAATACTTTATATACTTCCAAACTGCTGCTTTCTGTCATCACAAGCTATAAGGCTGTATATTAGTTAGAAGTAAGAAAATTTCAGATAAACTAATTGCAATACAAGCAAACTTTAAGAAAATAATTGTCAAAATGAAAAAAATAAAACCTCAAATAGCAGAGTACGTAATACCTAGAAAATAATTTGATAGGCTAGAATTGGTTAGGACTTCCCTTGCTTTCACTTTTTGATACTATACAAAAGGCAAGCAACATCAATTAAAAAGAAACCAAATTTTAACCTTTATTTTTATTCTATTCCCAGAAGCAGATGAATTTTTAAAATTTGGTCTTTGTAAATTAAAAACGAATTTATCAGTGTCAAAATTTGTTCTCAGAACTATTTAAATAATAAATGGGGTATATCCATGAATAAATTATCTCTTTATTTTTATAGATAGTTATTACTAATCCATTTACATAACAATTTAAACTTCACTTGGCAGGGCCAAAGACATAAGAAGGGAGGAGTCATTATTCAATTCCTCTTCTTTTCCATAATTCTGATGTTGACTCCTACCTCCTCCCTAGGGCTTAAGAGAGTGACAGAAAAATGACATTCATTCTATAATATTTACTGTTCCTTTCTATACTAATATATAGGTATGTATGTGTGTGTGTGTATGTATATATATAAAAACTAATTTCTACTGTGCTGGTTACTAGGACTACAGCTATGAACAAGATGACTTCTTTGCCCTCTGGAATTTTACAGAGTGGTGAAACTTTTAAAAATGCTACAGAGCTGGCCTCTAACCATTTTCTTCAATGCTCACTCTAGTTCCACTATTTGTTGAGATTGGGAGTCCAGGCTGACTCTGAAGGCATCCATGAGAAGGAGAATTTTCTAATGTCAAATATTTTACATTTAAAGCAATTCTTTTCTGAAATTGCTGGGAAAAAAAAGAAGTCTTATGAAACTAGGAAAGTGTGTGTAATGGAAATATGACTCTGTGACATTGTGAGAAAAGTTTTCCTTTAGAATCTTAAATACTGAAATGAGGAGAATATGTGCCCTACAGTATGTTTTGAAGTGTGATTTGAGAACCACTGTAATGTGCACTGAGAGCAAAGCATCACTCCCATTGTCCTGCTTGGTATTTGTAGAATCTCAGGTTTGCAAAAATATACAAGGTAATTTTGTCCAACCACCCTCTATATGCTTAAAACAATTCTACAGGATTTCTACCAAGGAGTCATTCAATCTAAGCTCGAACACTTCCCAGACTCAAATTTACTACCTGAATCAGCATAATCCTTGAATACTTCAAGCTGATAGAGAGTTTTTACATGGTGAATTTAACCTATGTCTCGGTAAGCTTTGTTCACATGTAAGCCTCTCCCTCATTCCATGACTACCCAATAGAGGTTTATTGAGCCTTTCTAGGAATCAGACAATTTGCTTGGTGCTGAAATGAAGACACTCAAGGATCTTGAAGGACTCTGTTAAAATACATACTGTCCCTTTGTAGGGACAGTATGTTAATACATCAAAAAACACACTAATATTTTATCAAACGTGAGTATGAAAGTAGAAAGCTACCACCATGAAAGCCAGAAGGAGGCCTGGGAAATGAGTTATAGACCAAGGAGAGGAAGATGCAGATCTGGGTGGAGCCCTGCTGGAAGAAAGCTGGGGCATTGCAGCTGGACCCTGGACCCTGGACTTGCTCATCTACTGAGAAACACTGAAATGGCTGTAGGTGTGGAAAGTTCCCAATTTTGTAAGAAGTCAGCTTGTTGGAAATTATCCCAAGAGTTGTATTCTTCTATAAGAAAAAGAATAACTGTTTTATGTATCTTTTTATCCCTAGTGCTTGGTGTAGATCTTAGGACTACAAACTTTGTCAGAGCTACAATCCTGTACACCTTTTGCCTTGGTGCGGGCTTTCAGAATCACTCCTTCCTTAGGGGCACAGGGAAATAAAATATCTCACACATTACATGTAAGTTTTGTATCATGTTACATATATAGGGCTGTTTAATTATCAATATTTCTATGCCATGTAAAGTATCATTTAATCCTTCTCATTACCTGTCATTCTCTCAGAGTAGCCTAGGTTTGATTTCCTCATTAAAATGTTTTACGACAGAGAATTTCTGGTCCTTTGGCAGAGATCTTAAAGATACATTTCAGGCAATTTACAGCGGAAGAACTGAGGCCCTGATAAACCTCTTTACCTAAGAATGTGCAGACCAGAACCCAGAATTTAGTCTTAAGAGGTTCAGACTGGTATGCTTTCCTTTATACCACTGGCTCTTTAACTCTTGTCATGTGCCAATCCCTACCACCTCTGGTTTATCTAGTTGAGAGGTGGTCGATTGTTTAGCCTGTACTGTGTCTTTAAATGTCATGTACTCTAGAGATTCAGACAGATAAAACCGCCACACCTCCAGCTCGCTTGAAAAACTAGAAGGCCTGTCTCTACAGGCAGGGCCTGAATTCTCATTCCCTCAGGACAGCGTTCCCTCTAGCCCACCAACACTCCATTATTCCTCACATGCAGCCTGCTTTACTCATTTATATTACCTGCCTGGTCCCTCGAGATTGTGACCTCTAATCTAGTTAATTCCTAAGTGGAAGGAACTGCATAAGTACAGCACTCATGTCAGGGATTCTTAATCTGAGGTACATGGACAGACTTTGAGAATTTGGAAGATCCCTCTGCAAATAGAGGCATACTTTTGTGCCTATATTAAATATAAAATTTTCTGGAGAAACAGTACAAAGATGCCCAAGCTCTTCAAAGCAATCTGTACCCTGAA
Organism: Eubalaena glacialis; assembly: GCF_028564815.1. Classification (NCBI taxonomy): domain Eukaryota; kingdom Metazoa; phylum Chordata; class Mammalia; order Artiodactyla; family Balaenidae; genus Eubalaena; species Eubalaena glacialis. The sequence continues at coordinate 84,355,379 of NC_083719.1, forward strand.
AAATGACAAAATCCTGGCCTGAGGTATCAATAGTATAATAACAATGGTATTGAATAAAGTATAAAAAAACTCATAGCTCTAGGAGAGTAAAATCCATGCAAACATTTATAGATTCAAATGTCTTCTAATATAAACATTTTGATTTCTGAACTGTTTTCCTGTTTTTTTGTTTTTGTTTGTGAACATAGAGTTTTCCACAAAGAAACCTGATATAACTTCCCTGGACTCATTCTTTCATTCAACAAATATTCATTGAGTGCCTACTCTACAGGCAGGCACTGTTCAGGTGCTCTGGATACAGCAATGATCAAAACAGAAAAAAATACTTGCCCTCATGACTACGTTCTAGTGGGAGAAGACAGAATAAATAAATTAGTAAAATATACAGCACATTAGCAGGTGAAGATGTTATGTATAACAGTAATTCATGGAAAAGGAATATAGTATGCCTAGGCTGGACTGGACAGAGCTCAGTTTGCAATTTTAAATTGAGTGGCCTGAGAAGGCCTCACTGAGATGGTACCACATGAGCAGAAATTTGAAGGAGGAGTGTGAACCATGTGGACATTTGTGGGAAGAGCAGTCCAGGTAGTGGGAGTAGCCCAAGCAAAGGACTGATGTGGGCTCTTGCTTGGCAGGTTCCAGCAACTCAAGGAAGTCAATGTGGTAGCAATAGAGTGATCTGGGGGAAGAGGACTGAAGGGGCAAGGGGGAGAGTTGTAGGAACAGCCTTTTGATGAAACACAGTAACACAGGGAATCGGTAACTGGAACTGTTCACTAAATGGGACAGTTTCAAAGTCTAATGAAGTACAGTATCAGCTTTGGGAAGATTCTGACTTGAATTATTGATTTTCTTAAGGAAATATGCCTTGCTGGGAGAGGCAGTCCAGGGAGGAGCATATCCCCGGGGGAAGAGTCAGCCTGGGAGGGATATTCATCCAGGTGAGCACGCATCTGCTCTGGAAGACACAGCGCTCTTATTGCAGGTCTGCCTCTTGCAGACTTAAATAATTGTGGGCTGAAGCAAACGTAAGGATTAACGCCATTGATCCTGGTATCTAGGGGTGTGTCGGCACTGGGAAGCAGTCACTATGACTGATGGATCTTTGCCTTAGGGTGTTCATGTTAAGCAGGTGACTGCATAGCTTTTGTGTTGTTTTAGGGCATTTCATTCTCTATGAAGTAAATTTCATATTTCATGCCAATACTTCTGTGCTTCTGTGTTTTATTTCTACTTCTAAATTTTATTCTATTAAAAAATTAGGGATAGAATGACAACAAAGAAAAGTTAGCTTCTTGACTAAATTTCATCATTCCAAATATCATCTGTGGACCCATTAGGAATGTTACTGGCAGTTTGGAAGGAAGTTTTTACTTGTTCAAGGTGTATTTTAATATACAATGTAGAATAATGCTAACCTTAAATATAAAATATTTGGGGCTTATTGAAGAAAAACAAGAAGGGCCTTCTATGAAATGCCCCAAATGATATAATGTGGATCCTAGATTGAAAGCAGACAGGCAGTATTATGTACTTAGGAAGGAGCTTCTATCCTAGCCCTCTGCAGGTCTGGAGAGCTTCTGGGTTCTATCAATGGTTTGAGAAGGGCCAACCAATCCACAAGGGAGGTCAGAGGTCTGCTTGAGGTCGGAGTCCCCATGGACGGATCAATCAGGATTAGCCATGGCTGTTTCTGTTTTTTGTCCTTTGCTTTAATTACTATTCCACATGGCCTCCTGAAACATGTATGCCGTGCTTCTGCAACAACACAGCAAGGTTTAAAAACACATTTTATCCCAGACATATTCTTCCTATTCTTCTGAACATGCTTAGCGTGCAAGAAGGAAAGAAATGGCAGATTATTTAAGAGTGGCAAAAGGCTAACGTTTCCTACAAAATTGATTTGGCAATACATCAACCTTTTAAAGAGAAATTGATTTTTTTTTTTTTTTTACTTTATGTTACACTGCAGCCTTGGTGATTTTGTTATGCACTATTTATGGGTGGGGTAGGTGATAATGGAAAGAAGCAGGCTGACATATGCTTGCCCATATTCATCTAACTCTAAAATACTCAATATATCTTCAGCAATAAAGAAAAAGCCCCAAGCAATAAAAAAGATTTCCCAAAGCTCAAACATGTAAAAATAATGAAAGTTAAAGATTCTATATAGTCCATTGTACCTTTCAAAGCTTTCTGCTTCTGAGGGGAGAACAACATGTCTATTTGGTGATAGTAAGTTTCCTTTGGGTCATTTTTATTTTCTTCAGAATTTGGCTTTGTCGATGCAATCCTTTGGCCCTCTGCTGGCTCCTGTTTAAAACTGGTTAGTTCAAGGCTTTTTTCATCTTGGTTACCATATTGGTCTGCATCACTGGTCAGTTTTTTCTCAATAAGAAACAGATTATCTGTAGCACACACTGCACAGTTGAACTCAGCACTGTCTGGAAAATTCTTTTGAAAACAAACTTCATCATGAGTCTTGTTTGGTAGGTCTTCAAAATCTCTGTAGCATGCATTGTTTACCACAGGCATAATTATCTGGAATTTGTCTTTTTCAACATTTCCCAGAGAGCTGGGTGACTCTTTAGGCTTTTTCATTCCCATGGGATAATTAGAATAAACCGTGTCTTCTTTATCACTTTGAATAATTAACCTCTGGTCTAACTCATCAGTTATTAAGGTCATAACTGGTGCTTTTGTTTTGCTGAGGACTTCTGTGTCTGGATGACTTGCCTGGGACTCTGTCTGACCCCATTCTGCAGTGCTGTGGCTACTACTGTTGAGTGGGCTGCCAGCAGAGAGGCTGCCAGAGAATGAAGGGCTGAGAGTTGCACACTGTGTACTCTTCATTTCCAGTAGTTGCTGTACTTTTGTATGAGAGTCACTATGTAAAGTGGTTTTGTTAAAGTCTCTGTCAGTTATATCAGTAAGCCCTTCCTCATAGTCTTTCAAAAATTCAGCACAGTGATTAAAGGAAAATGTATCCCCAGGGGTTTCTTTAGGTTCTGAGTGTCCGGTGGCCCAGTGTGATGGCCTGAAAGAAGTGGAAGACTTCAGAGCATTTTGAATAGAAGGGAAAGATAAAGAATTTGAGTTCTCATAGCAATCTGCAGGTGGAATTTTGCTGCCTTTGCAATAAATGTTGGATGCCTTTTCTCCTACAAGCTGCACACTCAGAGAAGATGAAGAACAAAAGTCAGAGTCTTTGCCATCTTGAACTGGAAAGATGTCAGTAATGGTACTTGGCAAATAATTTATTCCTTCTGTGCTGCACTGTATATATGAGTCTGATGTGATATTTTCTGGTTTATCAAAGATGATTTTTCTCTCTCTATTCACGTCTTTGGGGTCCTCAAAATGCATTTCACTTAAGCCTGTATTACTTAAACTTGTGGTCTTTAGGGTATCACGTGAAGTAGGAAGAATGTTTTTGAGAAGAGTCTCAGCCTCAGAAAAATGTTTCTTTTTGGGGGTATTCTTACTAATTATAAAGTTCTTCTGCTGAAAGATGGCAGATTCTACCTCACAGTCATCTAAGACTGAAGATGGTGTGTCAGGCTTATTCTTCTTCTTCTCAGGGCTTGAGCACAGAGAAACCACAACTGTACCAAAATTCTCCTCCTTCTGGACAGCAAACACAACAGGAGGAGAGACATGAAAACAATCTGAACTCTGATGCTTGTTTTCAAGCTGCCACTTTTCAGGGTGCCTAATATTGGACTGTGCAGGAGACTTGGAACATTCTTTAGTTGTGTGATTGGAGGAAATGTTTCTGTATTTAGCTATTTTTCTACTTCTTTTAGGATGAGTTATATTTATTAATATATTCTGTTTCTTACTCATGTATTTAACTTTAATTCCTTTTCCTACAATGCTTACTTTCAGTGAGGGGCTCTCAGTTCTGGCAATTTTTCCTTCAGATTTAGATGGTGCCTCAGGTTTTAGTTCTATTGATATATTCTTGAATTTAGAACAGCAGCTTCTAGAAGTGTAGCATCTCTGAATGTATCTGACAGAATAATGCTGGTGACATTTCGAACGTCTCTTTTTTGTTGGAAACCGTATTCCTGTTTTACAGAAAAATCTATTCTTGATTTCTACTTGTACATTGATAGCCCCACATTTCACTTCTGTAATAATTTTGCCTTTTGCTGGTTTAAAGGCTTCTAATGTGTTTGGGAAATTCTGCAGTGTAATTTTTCCTGATAATGATTCTTCACAGTCATTAAACATGACCACTGGTAAGACTTTCTCTAGTTGATAAGAAATGGATGAAGGAGGATCATCATTTTCCTTCTCTCTAATTATTCTGCTGTCAGATGGAGGTTGTTTCTTATCTTTAGGGAGAAAAGGGGACTTCTGCTTTCTATTCATAGAAGCAGATATATGCACATCTCCATTTTCCTTAGATTTCCCTAATGTCCCAATCTGATGAAGCAAAGCTTCCGAGGTGTCTCCTTTGACTTCCTTTTCAAGATCTTTTATATTTTTTTGGCATGCTTGATTAGCAGGCTGAGGTTCACCTAAAGAAGAAGCAAAAAAAAAAAAAAGACAAAGTTTTCTGTGTCCATTTAGAGAGCAGATGTTCCAAATTCTAGGATGAAATTCAATGCATATCCTTTGTAAGTTTTTTGAGTAACACTTTTTATTCATTTCTAGTATGTCAAGGTATTTTCTATAAAAATTCATTTCTAATATCTCATTTTAAATCAATAATCTGAGAATGCAGAATATCACCTCGTTGTTTTAGGAAGTAAGAATCTAATTAAGTTTTACTCTAAAACAGAGACTTCCAAAACAGGTGAAATAAAAATTTCAGAGCAAATTTATGCAAATAAATTTTAAGAGACTTCTTGATAAAGAGTAAGTTGCCATGGTCAGGTATTTGGCCCAAGAACTGCCACCTTGTGACTTTTACTCCTCTGCTTTATAATGTTAGAATATTTTGCTTGAGAAATTTGTGAACCTGACCATGAGGTACTAGATCTTGTGTAAAAAACAGTACACAAAATACGAAGATTTCAAATTATGTTTTAAACAACATCTGAAAGAGAGTATTTCGAAAGGAAAAGAAAGAAGAATGAGCAACAAATAAATAATGATGTCATGGAAATCTATCAACCAGGGGTCCACAAGGATACTTTTAATAAGTTGATTAAGCTAAAAATTGGAAAAGTATTACTTACAATTATTTTAAATATCCTTAAGTTAAATATGATTTTTATATAACATATTTTTAATAAAAATACTTACATAAATACTTATATAAAGGGTAAATAAATAAATAATCTTCAATCAGAAAAAGGAAAACGTACTATCAAAATTTAGCTACAGGTGGCATGGAAGTAAGGGGTGCAGAAAAATAATTGCTGTTTCAGAACCAAATAAAGAATCATACGTTTAGGAATTATTACTTTCCAACTTGAGGAGAGATATACAGACTTCTGATTTGACCTATAGGTTCTCAAGCATACTGAAGTGCCTTGGAGAGTCTAACCATTCCCATTTGTCTCTCTTCTAGTCTGAGGGAATGGTTTTTCTTACCACAAGTCCTGAAATGGTTTCCAGTGGGCCTGGTTACAGTCTGAGAACTGTCATGTGGAAGTTGTGGGAGAAAAGACATGGAGACATGGCTCTCTAAAGCCCATCTACAGTGGTTTATAGACTGATAGCCTGCCTTCCAGAATTGTTTTCAATTTATTCTTAAGATAACACCCTCCTGCCAAGAACAGTTCAGTTTACAGCCACTTTCAATTTTATAATTTTACAGCTTATAGCCTCCTTCAATGGACTATACTACAATTTCTACAAATAGGAAGATAGATTTGAGACAGTTACATAATAATACACTGATAACAGGTTCTAAGAATAGGGGTTTTAATAGCCTTTGTTTGAATATGTAAATATTTATATTTAAGTTTTTATCACTTGTAATTCATATAATTATTAATGCAGAAGTATATACATAATGACAATTGACCAGATTTCTAAATCATTTTATAATATCTATATGCATTTATCTTCCTACTTTTATAGATATTCCTGTGACAAAGAACAAAATACATAAGCCAGGTAGTTCACTTTATATGTACTTATAAAACCAATGAATTGGACTTACATACTGTGGGATTCAAGATTTTCCATTTTTTATAGGCTTTTCTTCTTTTCTTCCTCATGTTGGGGAGCTGAGGGTCTTCAGCTTTCACTGTCCTTTGAAAGCATCAAATTTGAAATTATTTTCCACTCAGAATATAGGTTTAGTAAAATTACTGACTAACTCAACTCATTTGCCAACTGGATAGCATAATATCATTCTTTGAATCATTTTATTATCATAATTATATTCTCCTTTCCTGTTTAATTCCACCCCAACTATTTAGTGCATTACTATATACTATGTGAACACTCTAACATATGTTCTTTTCATATGTGTAGACATTTAGGATGCAAGTTATAAAGTCGTATTCTGTTTAATTGATCATTTTTATATTCCAATTTTCTTAGCCTAATAGAAATATCTAATTTTTTTTGTGAAGTTGGCCTTAATTCAATATCATCAAATTTCTAGCCCTGCTAAATTAAGTGGGGTAGAGAGGTGGTTTGCCTTCATTACATTATCATCATATACACTATATGTAAATATTATAAGATTTAGTATATACTATATATTCTTTGTAGAAGGATCAACTGTTTGTAGAAGATCAAATTAATTCTTTACCTTTATTGAGAAATAAAGGATTATTTTCCCTGTTGATGTCTTAAATAGTAGAAAGTATTGGGGAGATATCTGGGGGAAGGCAGCCTGCTAACTAACCAGGTAAATACCTGCCTGTGCTTAGAGCTAAACCCATTTCAATTGCTTTACTTTTAGAGGATTAAACTGTCTGCAAAGATGCAAAGAGAAATAGCTTCCCACTGAAGCAGTTTGTTATGAGTGTATTTGGGCGGGCTGTGCCTTTGGACATCTCAGCTGAGAAGCTTATCTTTTATTTGTTTTACCTGTAACTCAAATTAAATGGGGCTGTTTTGTGGCCAGTTTTGGCAAAAATTTATTTAAATTCTTCTTAACTCATTTCTCTCCTCAAAATCCCTTACGTCACAGTATGTGTTGATTTCAAATCCTTTTTCTTCCATAAAATCTCAAAGTTTCATAACTTTATGAAAATTCTTTTTCCTTAGGCTGCCTTTCTTATATAGAGCAATGAACACTCATTTGGTGTCTTCCAATTATCCTTTCTATTCTCTCCCCAATAGACACAATTAAGTTCCTATGGCTGACTAAGCAAGCAATAATCCTTTCTTCTTAGAAGGCCAATATGGGGTGGGGTTGGGGAGAGGATTACAAACACATAATTAAAATCTTTTTTTAACCCGTGTCTTACACATATTGGATTTTCTAATTTAAAAAAATGCTTCAAAAGCATTGACTAGGTTATTGATTATTTCTCTAGGATCCCATTAGTTTGAACAGCAAAATGTAGTCTGCTGCATTCTGTTTAGCGGAAGATCTGGGCTGTGGTCTGACTCTGCTGCTTACTCAGCAGGTCATGTAATCTCCGTGAGGCCGAGTTTCCTTCACCCCTAAGTTGAAAATGATAACAAATTTCACCTTGCAGAGTTGTTTTGAAGAAACACAACTGAAAATATGTTATAAATGTTTCCAGTAAATGGCATCTATTATTCTTAACCTTGTATTCGAATATAAATACACAACTATTAGGATACACACATAATTAGAGTTGAACAGTGCCTGACTGTTGGGAGACAATCCATCACACCAGAGCTGTAAGTGAGTACTTAGACAAAGCTGATCAAACCATAAACTCTTTTAGAGCTAGAAGATCTAGAAGTTTTCAAGATTATCTTACTAAGTTCTAATTTTATAGGAGAAAACATACCCAGAGAGTCCTTGCTTCCTGCATTGCAATAATAGTGGCAAATTCAGGACTAGAACCCAGGCTGTTAGGAATTTGGCAACTCTTTGAGCAACACACAGTATAGATGCCCTGAAATTATTTCTGATCTATAGAGCATATTTTATTTATTTATTTTTAAAAGACATCTTTATTAGAGTATAATTGCTTTACAATGGTGTGTTAGTTTCTGCTTTATAACAAAGTGAATCAGCTATACATATACATATAACCCCATATCTCCCCCCTCTTGTGCCTCCCTCCCACCCTCCCTACCCCACCCCTCTAGGTGGTCACACAGCACGGAACTGATCTCCCTGTGCTCTGCGGCTACTTCCACTAGCTATCTATTTTACATTTGGTAGTACATATAAGTCCATGCCACTCTCTCACTTCGTCCCAGCTTCCCCTTCCCCTTCCCTGTGTCCTCAAGTCCATTCTCTACGTCTGCGTCTTTATTCTTGTCCTGCCCCAGGTTCTTCAGAACCTTTTTTTTTTAGATTCCATATATATATGTGTTAGCATATGGTATTTGTTTTTCTCTTTCTGACTTACTTCACTCTGTATGACAGACTCTAGGTCCATCCACCTCACTACAAATAACTCAATTTCGTTTCTTTTTATGGCTGAGTGATATTCCATTGTATATATATGTAGAGCACATTTTATAATCAGTTTGCATTTTAGCTCCGAAATAGTACAGCTTTGTTTAAGGAAAGTGAAAAAACTGTTGGATATGTGCCTACTATCTAGCACAGTGCCTGACACATAATGGGTACCTAATAAATATGCAAGAAGAAATGAATTAGATGGACAGCCCCAATCTGTATCTAATTATGTTTTTAATAATGTGCCCTCCTTTATTTCTAAATGTATTCTTTCCTTTTACTCTGTATTAATTTGTTGATAGTTAATAAGGTTTCTATCATTTATATATTCTATTATATATATGTGTGTGTGTATATATATAGTCCAGGTTTAAAGTGTTTATAACATATATTATGAATATATATAAAATATATATTTTAAAAATCTGGACAATTGCAATAGCTTTCTAACTGATTTTCTTACTTTTGTATTTATGTTCTTTGAATTTACATAGTAGCCAGATTTTAAAATATGTAACTTAAATCATGTCATCTCCCCTGTTTCATACACTCTAATGGCCTCTTACTGGACTTCGAAAAAATTCTAAGTACTTTAGTTTTTTTTACACATATGCATGAAGTATAATTTTATCTACAAGTAAAATATATCATCACTAGACCTTGATATTTACATTAAGGTACCCACTCCACTACAGAGTTCCTGGATTTATATTTTTCATAAATGTTTATTTCTTCTGTGCAAAATCGGCAATAAAGCTCAGGAAAGTTACCATGATTGCTTTTATATATCAGCCAAACCTATCATATTTGAGGCCTTTATATTGGGTTTTATAGATTTTTTTTTTAAACTGGGCTTTGACTCATTACTATGATTCACAGAAGAATGAGGAAAAATGTAAACAGGAAATACAAACAATATCTTTCTACTGCAGAATTACAAAGTAACACCATTATTCTCAGAATATTGCTAGACGGTAAAGATTTTTTTTAAAGGTATTGTTAGAAAGTTTTACTGGTGCCACTTTTTGGACAAATTACTTAAAAATTCTCTATTGTGTTGCTAAAGCTGAAACGTTTTCCTTGTAACATTCAAAAGGAATGTTCTATTGCCAATAATAAGAGAACGACTCATAAAAAGGTATATAATGATAGCTATTAAAATTCTAGAAGGAGACTATGAAATAAATTCAGAAGGTTAAATGCTTAACTTCCAGTGTAGCATACTATCAAGTACTCTTTTTAATGCCCATTGGCTCCCATTTCCTGTAGAATTTGAAAGAAATCTTAGTGTATTTCTTATAACTTCATTTTCTTAATTTTAACACAAAGCCTATGTTCTCTGTACTAAATGTTTAAAGGAAATTTATATATGTAAAACAAATTATGAAAAGTTCAAGTTAAAATATTTCAAGAAAAAAAGTTTTTACATTTCCATTTACGTTTGAAAGTATGTTGAAAGTACGCAAACTTGTCTTCTACTGTCATTTTTGATTTTGAATAGCCTGAATTTTAAATTATATTCTTTTGTCCTTAAATTTTTAAAAATTATGTATGAGCATAAGAAGAGTTATACTGGAAAGCAGCTGTTTCAGTAATGCCCATATATCAATTCAGACTTGCACTCAACTTCTATGGGTCTGTAAGAATGAAACTATACAAACTTGGTTGCTGGGCAGTTATTCTTAATAAATAATGTAAGTTTCCTAGTATCCTGAAACTAAACAGCTTTAGTTAAAATCATTTAAGGGTGTGTCTCAGTGCTATTACTGAGTAATAGTTGCTCTTCACACATTTACTTCCTTCTCACTGCCAAAAGCATTGATGTGTAAATGTATTTATATCTATATTTATATATATTAATATGGATAAAATATTAAAATCTATTAGGTTAAATTTTTTAAATAGAAACATCCAAATCTCACATCCAAGGAAACCGACTTTTCCTTTCCCCAAGCACCATATATTGAGTAGGTTGTTGAAGCTCTATCTGCAAAAGAGACTCTTGGTGATCATTGGAGCATAAATCTGTTAAGGTCTTGAGTTCAGAAGAATAGATATTAAAAAACCTCAATATTAAAATAATTATCTTTAAACATAAATTTGTTGGAATGCCATCACCCTATTTGACCCATAATTGATCAAACGTAACTTAGTGGATGAGGGTAATCCTTGGAGAACGAGAAGCTCACTCTATACAAGTTAAATCAGAATCTCTGCAGAAATGAACTGCAGATAGAAAAGAGCATTCATTGTCAAGTGTGTAATTTATTATTGTTATTGTTATTATTATTATTAATGTTTTAAAAACTGGGTAAAGAAAAATTTATATTAGTGAACCAAAAGGAAATTGAGCTCAGTATTTAATAAAGCTTGCTACATTAAGTAATGCCAGTAAAGGAAGGGAAGGATGAACTAAAAATGAAAATCCCTTATACCTTCAAAAGTGTCTACCCTTTGACTGAGGTTAAATAGGTGTGAGATCATCTACTCAACTTTCTCGTTTCTCCCTAGAGGAAATGGAGAGATGCAGTGAATTGCCCAAGGAAACATAGTGTTGAGATGCTGCTTCTCTTCTTTTTCACCAGGGCAAGACTCTGAAAGTGAAGAATTTTTTTTACTTGAGATTTTTGAGAGATTTTTATTGCTGTACTATGTTAAATACAGAGGCTCTTCTTGACATGCTTCAGGAACTCTCTCCTCCCTCTCTCACTTCCTTACAGAATGATTCTGGCAAAAGGAGATGGATTACCAGTGGGAAAACTTAGTGTGCTTCCCACAGAGGTAGGCTGAAGAATTTGGCACTCTGTGCTATGGGCTCAAGGTTCTGAGCTGGACTTAATGTAAAAATGTAAATATAATGTAAACTTCAAGGAGTTTATGGTTTAGCACAAGAATTCTCAAACTTAACAGTGCTTAAGAATCACTGAGCAACTTGCTAAAAATGTTGATTTGGGGCCTCTTTAGAGATTTGGATTCTGAGGTGGGACCTAGGAATATGCATTTTTAATAAGCACTCACCAAACCTCCTACCCCCTTACAAACACACCAAGTGATTCTGATTCAGAAACCCCACTGAAGCAGATACAATTGGATAGGTAGAATGGAACCTAATTCAGAAAATCTTAACAACCTTAAGATTTTAAACTAGGGCAGTCCTGAGGAAGCTTGCAATGAATTCAGTTTCATTTCATTTCACCTCATTTTCCTCCTTCCCCAATTGGTACACACTAAGACTTAATTTTTAATTTTTTTTGTTTTGGTTTAAGCACAGGTTCTTTTTCTTTCTTTCTATATCAGCAAGCTTCTAGGAAGAAAACTCCTTGAGAGATCACTTTTTAATTTTTCTCAGCCCAGTGTAAAGAGTCTCTGCCCAAATTGTGCCCTAGATCAATCCTAGGTGTTAACTCCCCAATATCCTTCTTTTATATTGTGCTAACCATGACTTGTGATAAAAATCTAGCAAGTCAGCTTAGCAGGCCAGGGCTACCAGTGTAAGAAGATGCCATGTTGTGCTTTTAATTACTTGTCTCCCCTGTGTTCACATTTGGTTTCTCAGAGTCAAAGGTTTCCATATTTTGGGTTTGACTTTGCTTGTAAGAACTGAAGTGGTTGGCAAGTACATGGGGATTATGGTAAAGTGGAAGTATTCAGAAGGAGGATACTTGGCAGGGTGAATGAGGCACCTAGACCTTGATCTTCCTATTTATGATGGTGCACCCAGAAGTTCATCTTCCTCAGAGCTCAGTATTTGTAGGGCATGGTTCTTCATGAAGCACCACTAGTGAGAATATCTTCCTAGGACTGAACCAGACCCCTGGCTGCTCCATATTTAACCTGACTTGAGCCAACACAGCTTCAGAGGAAATTTACTTTTGGGGCCAGCAAAGGTAGATAAAACACCCCAGTGTAGACAGCCTTAGATTACCCCAATCTCCTGAGGAATCACTAGAGATGTGGGCCAAAATGTAGGCTCCACAAGAGCAGTGATCTTATCCATCTTAACTTTAATGTGCTCCTATTCCATATGTGTGGAAAAACATCATAGTTAGTAAATCTTGTTGGATGAATGAATGAGTACAACTTGCTCTACTGTTTCCCAACTTCAGTAATTTGTGTATTACCTTTATGATTTTTACTACTGCCATGAAATATCTGTGCTGTTATTTGCTTAATAATTTTTGATTCACCAAATTTTTAATTTTAGCTTCATGTAAGACAACAATATATGTGAAATTCTGGGTTGTAGCTAATACATATTAAAACAAAAACAAATAACTAATAAAAAGAAAATATTTTCATCTTGTACCACCTGAAGCCATTTTGCATATCAGCAATGGTATGTGTCTCTCACTTTAGATGGTGTAGTCATACTCTGTGTGCTGTTATCATGACAATTTTAAACTAGAAATCCCTGGAAGTTATTTTGCTTTGCTTCATTTCCTCTTTGGCTTTGGAATGACTATTAGAGTGCAAGTATAGCTAATCCCACATGCAGAGTGATGCATGAATTAAATACCACTGCACAAAGAGGAACCATCCTATTCAACTACAATTAGAACCCTACCTACTCTAAATTTTTTTTCAATTGCTAGATCTGGGAAATCTGTAATTATGGTTTTCTCCTACTCTGACCTTGACCAGCACAGGGACTTTTCAGAATCTATCTTAAGAATCTATCCATTTCCATGTACTCAGTCCTATGTGACACTTCACATTATTCCTTTTTGGCTAATTATACTGTCTGCGCAACTAGACCAGAGGTGACAATTTCATTTCAACACTTACATATTTCAAACAATAAAAAGTTTACTAAACAGGTGTGTTTCCATTAAGATGAAGAAAAAGGAAAAATAAAGCACATATGTGCACTTAAATATGTCATTAGATACTTGGTAATAGTCAGCAAAAGAATAGGCACCAAAGGCTAATTGAATAAATCTCAGGGACTACTTTTTTTCTGCTGAAGACTTTCCCGTACCTATTAATTTAATGAAGAATGCCTCTGAGTTTTCTAAAGAGGAATGCTGTCTCCTTTTTCACTTATTGAAGTGGAGCCACACTACTTCAATAACTATGTTCCAGAAGAGCTATGCTTCTCTGAAGACTTAATAATTGCTGAATTACCAACTCTTGATGGGTTTAAGTGACACTTTCTTAATTTTGAAGCATTCATCCTTAAAACTCTGTTTGAAGTAGTGTTTGAATATACTGTGTCTTGGTCTCCATACAGAAACCTCAGTATGTAGTTCCTCTCAAACATGAAATCCCTGTGATTCTTTCAATGAGGGTTGTGTCTTACTCCTCAGGGGCAAATCTCATCAAGTCTGTGACACTGGAGTTTTTGATTGCTCAAAGTAGAAAATGTGTAACATCTTCATTCCTTTCCAGCCTAGAACCAAGGAAAACCCATATATAACCACACTGTTAAATTCTAAAGAGTAAGAATAATTTCAAGTAAATATTTAAATTAAAAATGGCTGCAGGTTAATTCTACTTCAAGTCACTCAGAAGAAAGTAATGAACAATGTTCTTCAAATGTTTCATTGGAAATGTTATTATCAGCTACTTATGAAGAGCCAACTTTTTATTTTTAGCAATATTTAGGGTACTTTGGGCAATGGTAAACCTCATTATCGGTTAAGAATTTATAATTCAAGATAACTTGAATTACCTTGGAATTACTTGTGTTACCTCTAAAAAAATAATTTGATAAGAATATCACTCTAAATAAGATATAAGGACTTCAAAGAGGTTTTATTCAAAATATATAGAGGATATACCTTCTCCAATAATTTTAGAATCAACATTTAAAAATATTTTCTATGCTCACTTTATTTATTCACTGAAGTAAATACATTTCTGTAGCTTAATCCAAACTAGTGCAAGTTTTTGAAAGCAGTAAAAAAGCATTTATTTTATTTTATTTTATTTTCTATTTATTTATTTTTTAAAATTTATTTATTTTATTTACTTATTTTGTCTGCGTTGGGTCTTCGTTGCTGTGTGCAGACTTTCTTTAGTTGTGGCAAGCGGGGGCTACTCTTCGTTGCAGTGCGCGGGCTTCTCATTGCAATGACTTCTCTTGTTGCAGAGCACAGGCTCTGGTCCCGCGAGCTTCAGTAGTTGTGGCTCGTGACCTCTAGAGTGCAGGCTCGGTAGTTGTGGCGCACGGGCTTAGTAGCTCCTTCCCGGACCAGGTCTCAAACCCGTGTCCCCCGTATTGGCAGGCGGATTCTCAACCACTGCGCCACCAGGGGAGTCCCAAGGCATTTATTTTAAAATGTTCTATGCTTGATATTTTTTTGCTGACCTTCCTTTTACATAGTTTGATCTACTGACTAAGCTGTAGTTTTGTCCACTGTCATTAAAAAGTGTGTAAATTGCAGTCTGGCCAATGATGAAGGAATGAGAAATTATGTTTAGAATTAACCTGCCAAGTTAATTTAATCACTTTATGATTGGGTTCATATTGGGCAGATAATCAGTGCTAACATTCCATCCCATCTCTCAAATTCACTGAGGTCTGGGCAGTCTCATGAGGTAAGAGTAACATATCAGTGCATTTTGTGTAGTAAGTTTTTATCTTCACAAGTCCGATCACATTCAGAATTTTTATTCTGCTTTTTGCAAAAATAATCAGGAACAGTCTATGAAAGAGGCATCATAGGTGATGAGACAGTTGAGAATTTGACCCATCACAGTTAAAATTCCTGGTGTGTCATTTTAATGACTTATTTGAAAACTTGGTTATTGGATGATTTTCCCCCTGAAGAGAAGACACGAAGACTATTCTATGAACATCCTGACTGTAATTTTATCACATGGTTACTACAGATTTCTTTGAAAAGTTAAATGACTTCACATAACATTTAAGAAAAAACATGAATTGCTAGCAACTCAGGGAATCCAGTATCTTTTTTTAAAAAGTAGACAACAGAGATTTATTTTTTAGTTTACTTTCCAAATAAATAATTTTAGGATACTTAGTCAACATTATGGTAATCTGACACTAGAATGAAAGAACTAATGTTTAAATTCTGGGAGAAGAAAAAGAGATGAAAAACTAATACTTAAATTCTGAGTGAGAGTAAGGAAGGTAAGAAGGACTGGCTGACTTCTTGATCCACAGAGGAATCTTTGATTGTAAATATACATTGCCATCAAAATCTTGGAACATATTATTTAAAGATCAACTGACAGTGAAGTTGCAAATACATTATTTTGCAAAGTTTGATTTGGGATTATTTACACAAAAGATATCAGCCAGAATATTTTGCCTATGAAATTGGTCAAAATCTAAGAGTAGATGCAGTTGTTGTTACAGAACAAATTTTAATCCTTAATGTCTCCTTTCTTGAGATCAGATCACAATGTTTTGGGTAATTAATATATTTTAAAACAATTAAATATAAACATTTATACAATAGAAAATTTAAGTATAAAATTAAGAAAAATTCTTCTAACCAAACCAGAAGAGAAAATCATTTTGGTGATTAGTAAATTTAATGCTGTAGGTGAAACAAAGCAGAATATAGGAATTCAAAACAAGGACTGCTACTTTGAAGTGAAACTGACCCTCAGTGAATTCAGAATGACTTTCAATTGTTTAGCAGCCTAGCTTCTCAATTACATTTTCCTTGCTTTCCAAATGTACAATTTATCTCAAATAACCAAATTAGGATATGGATGGTGGCTATTCAAATGTGCATATGATGTCTTTCTTAGCATAAATCAAAGAGGCCTAAGCATACTGACTATTTAGAATTTTTTTGGGGGGGGCGGGTGTATCCATCCTATTTGGTAACAAAGCAAGTTACAAACAGCTGTTAGATTTTTTATGACTGGAAAGAAATATGTTGTTAAATTATCTTCATATATAACATTCAAATAATTTTCCCTTTGCTTTTATCCTTTGCTAAGCAACTAATTTAGGATAGCAAGAATTAACATAGGGAATATTTCATTCAAAATGGCAAAAAAAAAAAAAAAGTAAAAAGTACAAGGAACATATAATCAGCTCACCTGGGTAAAGCCTTCATAAGTTCTTCAGCTCTAAAGAAGACATGGATAAAATGCAAATATGTATTTTGAAAGGCAAGCAAATGAAGTAAAGATTTGAGTACCTTGTCCTGTTCTACTTGGGATTTATCGGGTTTTCTAAATCCAAAATCTGATTAGCATACTTAATCTTATGCAGTGTCAGGAATGAGCTACCATCCTTTAATCATTCTATTATTATCTGTCTTAACCATTCCTAACAGTCTGCTTATTTTCACATACACTTTTAGTGAACAATGCTGCACTGTGTGCTTTTGTGGCTTAAGTGCTTGGATGGGGCATACAAGAAACACAGCTATGATGTTCACGTGGTGCAAATGAAGTGGAAGAAACCCAGACAAAAATGAAAACTTAAATGCTCTAGTTGGGCTCTTTACATGGATGGGATTAATTATAAAGTCATTCATTTATCTTTGTATGGTAAATTCAGGGGCAGAAGCAGTATGGTGTACGGTATGGTAGAGGTTGTAGACTTTGATTAAGAAGATTTAAATGTGAGTCCCATTTTCATATCCTATGTTGACCTTGGGGAAGTCATCTGACTTCTCCTAGACTCATTTGTAAAACCGTACTCTTTTGTAAAACTGGGATAAATAATACAGGCCCTGATTTAGAATTTTTGAAGTCCTATGAATATATCAATGAAAACATAGTTTAGAATCTTTAAATAAATGAAACATTTCTATTTAAACTAGTAGCACATGATATTGATCATAATTATTCAGGTGATCCTTAATGAATGTTATTAATGCCTAATAAAAATTTAGAATGTTTGTCTTGTGGCTTTTTGCAAGAACATCAATTGTGGTACATAAGGGGCTGGAAGAAAGGGAAGTGATGAGAGTTGAAACTGCAGAGGTAAATTGCTCTGCTAAGAAAATAAGACTTTATCCTTTGTCCAAAGAGGAGTCTTTTTTCAAGAATTTTAAGTGAGGGAAAGACTAGAAAAGATTGCCCCTTAAGATTTCCTTTGGCTGTAGTGTGAAGAATAGATTGGGAATAAAATCTGAAGTAGGAAGAGAAGAAAAAGATATAGGGTTTGGAGATTGTTTGGCTGTGGGGTAGGGTAGGGCGAGAGATAAATTAGACAAATTAAGGATAACAATACCCAAAGTTCCATGCTGAGTAATTGCAAGACTATTAAAATAGGGATACAGAAGCAGGGATATGCTTGGAAGAAAAGATAATTTTATACATGTAGTATTTTGGAGGCTCTGAGATATCCAAGTAGGCATGTCTGATAGACAGTTGAAGATACAATTTGGGAACCAAGTAAGTAGTGAAGATCCTGCAGAAATGTGCAGAGTAACAAGAGTAGAAGACCCAACCTGAATTTGACCAAATTTTCAAGGATTGAAGGAGGAAATTAAGACTAGATGTGCTTTTGTCAATGCAGCATTATTAAGAAAATTCTGTAAGATAGCTCTGGAAAAATGAAAGGTTTGGAGTGAAAATACTTGGATTCAAACTTGGGCTCTTCTACTTGGGCTCCTCTAATTATTCACAATGTGACTTTGAGAAATTTAATCCCTTTTAGCCAACTGTAAAATGGGGATAATGATATTAATATGCATTTCATAGGGTTAAGGATAAAATGAAATAATAATTGCTAATATTCAATATATAAAGTCCTGTGTAAACATTATTAGTATTATGAGAATAAGCTAACTAGAGTTGTTTTCCTAGGAACTTGTTGTAAATAGGGATCCATAGTTATTAGAAATACATTGGAAAGAACAGGCAAAAAATAACTTTTACAAAGTCCAGAAAACTTAATTTAAATTGAATTTATAATTTATTAGTATTGGTGTTAGATATACTGAACAAGGAGAATTATGTGCCCTTTTTGGTGTAAAACAAAACAAAGCATTTATGTGATAAATATATCATCATAATAGAATGAAAAAATATGCTTATTACTCATGAAGATGTGTAAAATGGCTGGGAAATAAAGAAAAAGGTCAGTATGACAAACCTAGTAATTTGTATAATATGAGTATTTTCCAAAAATAATCATTATTAGATAGCTCTACAGCCATGAAAACTTTGAGGTTCACACAGATATGTCTGTATTTTCTCCTGTCATCCCAGAACACATGGAGTTCCTACTGGCTTCCCGCTCATGGCTAGATTCCCACTGAAGCCCTCACTATGACAATGCAGAGCAGATGATGGTCAGCACCAACACAGCCCCGGAGATTTGAATTTGCACACATTGCTGGGGCATCTTTTCTTTGGAGTTCCAAATCCTCCAAACTATTTGGCACTAGAGTATTCAAACTTGTTTCATAAACACAAGTAAACCCAGCAAAAAAGCAAAGTAACTCTTAGCAGCAAAGCAGTTGGATAAACGGCATTTTAAAACATTTTTACCCCCACTGATGGAGATGACTTCAGCTCACTGCTGTCTGAAAGCAGTAATAAATATTTATAAGGTACTTGTACTGAGGTGTTCAAAATATCACACTCCTCCAAACAGAGTACAATTTCGGGCTAGAGTAAAATGGGCAGGATAAAAAGTAAACAAAAATAAACTTCAGACTAGATCACTTGTCCACTTACTCTGTTCTAAAATAGATATGAGGACCATTTTCAATTTCTACTGCTGGGTGAAACTTCCACATTACTAAAAATGGAACTACCTCACAAGTTAAGTGGTTAGAAGAATGTTCTTAATCCATCAGGGGTGAGACAAGGAGTTGGTCTGGTATAGTTCCCATGAGCCCAGGAATGGAAAGCCAGGATATTTTTTCATTCTTTATACTGCAGTTTGTCTCTTATCAGACTTCTAGTTAGGAAGAAAAATGTATCCATTAGGAAAAACTTAAGGTCTGTTTTAAAATTCCAAAGCCACCCCACTACTCTGTAGAGCATCATTATAATGGGAATTGTGAAAAGGAGAAATATCTGTTGTCCAGTGTATGATGCTGTCTGCTTAGCAATAAAAGAAATGTATCCTTGAAGGAATAAAGGTAAGTTAAAAGTGCTACTTCCACCAATTAGTACAATTATATGTGGATATCCTTCAGTGAAAATAGTATTTGCCTGTTAGCCCAATCAACATTACCAAGTGTTTATTTTACAGTTGAAAAGATTTTCCCATATAAAAGAATTCAGGCTGCTGATTACCCATTTTTCTCATGCCATCTTATTACTCAAATAACTTTCCTTTTGACCATTTCTACTTTGAGCAAATAAATGGAATTATTTGAAAAATCTATTGTATATAATAATAAACTGCACACCCCCTTTCAGAAGCTGTTTTGAATTCTAACTAAGTGTCCTGGGAAGAAAAAGGACAAGGTATAGCGTAGGAAAAAATATCATTTTCAGTACTAAGTTTATTTTCACAAGCAAGTCCTTTCCAGTTCTCTCCTGACTGATGAGATTCTTTTTGAAGATGCAGGCTCTTGGCAACAGTATTATTCCTGTCTCCTCAAAATACACCATGTCTCTGTACCTCTCCTCCGTCCCTGTGGTGTCAAAGCTCCCAAGCATTTGGCCCCCTTATCAAGCACCCTTCTCATCTGCACTGAAGTCAACATCTTCTGCCTTCCCTTTCTAACCCCTTTGCAAGTGCTTCTGGTTTGCCTCAAGACCCAGATCTTTTACATTTGTAGACAGACATTCCTAATTTTGCACTTTGGATTACTTTGTCCTAGACATTTTTCTGCTAAGAGAAAATTGGCCCTTTTAAGTGCAGCACATAAATTTTACTCATCACCCATCACTCCCAGTTCACGAGCTCGCACGTGCGTGCACACACACACACACACACTCAGAACCTAGTAACTGGTTCTCACCCCTAATAAAATTTGCATTGTAGACATTTTATTGTAAATAATTAATAGATTTGTTTTATAGAACAGTCTCACCTAGTATTTTGCTATATTCACATTAGTAACACAGTTCTAGGACTAGATGTCTACTGTTGTTTACGAGATTTAATCAAGTTTATTTGGCTTATTAACAAACTTATCTTTTCTCCTTCTATCTCATGGTCTCACCCTCTGTTGCTCCATTCTTTTCTGTATTCATCTATGTCCCTAACCTTATCTTTGAAAAAGTTACTTAATCATTTTTCCAACAAAATGAAAAATTAAAAATGCAAAGACTGGTAACATTAGACAAGTAATAAAAATAGATGTTAGGCTAGATATATAACTTTAAATCTGAAGATAAAAAATTATTGAACTATATTATATATGTGTATATATTAAGTCTGTGTGTGTATATATATAAAACATATATGTGTGTGTATATATGTACACAAATATATGTGACCCCAAACTATAAGATTAGAAGATTAAAAAGATTTAAATAAAAAATTTAAGGCTTCCAAATATGGCAACTTTTAAATAGGTTTTTGTATTTTTTGTTTACACATCCTTAATTCTAAACAGGAGGATGACTGAAATTTGGCTTTTTCCATTTTTCAGAAAACATTTATCAAAACATATTAAAAAACCACACATAACACACAAAGCAGAAAATAAACAAATAAATATTTTAATGTATTGTTACCTTCATTTTCACTAGAATACAATCATTGCACTTGAACCTCTAACATTTCTTGGCTATTCCTTCTATCTGCGAGTGGTTATCCACCTCTCAGAGGTTAGCAGTTTAATAATTATTAAAACAATAATTTACTTAGATGCTGATTTTCCCTGAGTACAGGATTAAATATCCAAAACTAAATTTATAATCACATTCTGTTGATACTTTATGTTTTACTTGGCTATCCTAACACTATGAAAACCTGGAATTTTATGATGTAATCTTAGAATCTGTAAGTATTAAAAGTACATTTGGTGTAAAACTGAACCTCGAGTCATTATACTTTGTAATAATCAAGGCACATCATTTTCTGTATACTTAAGTAGTTCAATTTTTTTTTTAACTGTTGAATAATTATTTTTGTAACTTTTTTTATATAGGAGTATAGTTGATTAACAATGTTGTATAGTTTCAGGTGTACAGCAAAGTGATTCAGTTATACATATACATGTATCTATTTTTCAAATTCTTTTCCCATTTAGGTTGTTACATGATATTGAGCAGAGTTTCCTGTGCTATGCAGTAGGTCCCTGTGTCAAAGTACAAATTACATAGAAAATTCAGGTGCAAAGAAATTTAGCTATCACATGTTAATATACCATATGTCTAAGATTGTTCCTATCACAGGCTGTCTTTGAGCTATAAAAGATCAGACCCCGTTCAGTATAACCACCAGTTGTAGTTCAGAAACCTTTGAAGGGCATTAGACTATTTCCTTTCCGTTAATGGTTCCATATATCCAAGAAATGTGTATTAACTCTTCCCTAAAATTTCAATGTAAGGAACTTTCAGATTACTTATATCTGGGATAATGCTTCCTGAATTAAAACTAAGGCTTTATATTCTTCATGCTAAATATTTTCTGGCATTTCAATACTTTAGTCTCAAAAGTGCACTCAGAAGATATTTAAATAATACAACCAAAAGATGAATATGGCGAAATTCTAGATCTAAATTGGAATGCCAAAAATTCTTCTATTTGCAGCAATCCTATTTACTGTCTGATATGTATGTTTTTCTGGTTTACATACCTAACGATCTGAACTTCGGTCATAGTTTCTCCCAGAAGCCTTTCTGTTTTCCTCCTTAAGGCCTTTTGTCCATTCAGATCTTTTTTTTTTTTTTTTAATTTTTGGCTGCGTTGGGTCTTCATTGTTGTGCATGGGCTTTCTCTAGTTGTGGCGAGCGGGGGCTACTCTGTTGCGCTGCGCAGGCTTCTCATTGTGGTGGCGTCTCTTGTTGCAGAGCATGGGCTCTAGGCACGTGGGCTTCAGCAGTTGTGGCATGTGGGCTGAGTAGTTGTGGCTCGCGGGCTCTAGAGTGCAGGCTCAGTAGTTGTGGCGCACAGGCTTAGTTACTCCGCAAATTTTATTATGTATCTGAATGTCTTATGTAAGTCTTAATTTTGTCTAAAGTCCTGATATCAATATTTTCATCAATTACTAAGAAAATCATTGTTCATTAGTAAAATAAAGTTTTGTTTAAGAAAGGTATTATTTAAATGAATTTTAGTACCTAAATTTTAATTAACAGGATTTGGTAAATTAAATTTATTCTTCTTATCACCCCACATATACTTTGAGTAATAGTTTTAACTTCCTATTAGAGGGAGAATCCTGCACTGGGTTATACAGTACAGACTGTTGTAATTAAGTTAATTATAATGATAATTAATTGTATTAACAATTGTAAGTGGTTGTAATTGTGTGACTTTCACCAATTAATTAATTAATCGATTCACCTTTAATGGATAAATTAATTAAATTCACCTTTCAGGATTTCCTTTTCCTTATCTATAAAAAAAGGGCAGTGAACTACAAATATTGTCTTTAAGTTCTCTTCCAGTTCCAACATAGAATAGTAAAGAGCCAAATTATATAAATTTATACATTTATAAAGTACCTTTTAAAACAATTTCAAAACATCCTTATAAAATATGAGTTTTATGTTGCAAAATTGTGAAATGCTAGTTTATTTTCTCTAAAATCTTACTGATTCAGTTCTAAGATATGCTTATTAAATAAACGTTTCTTAGAATGTGTTGAAATAAGGCCAAAACCAAGATGTATTTGAGTTTAATAAACATTATTAGTAATGATTATATAATTTTCCCCTAATGAAGATACATTCCCTTATCACAAAATGACATAAGCCCGTGTTTTTATTAAATATGAAATCTATCTGGGATTTTATTTAATATTTGACCTTGAAAAGAATTCCTTGCAGGTATGTTTGATTTCACTGAAAAAGCAGAGACTCCTGATTTGTCTTAAGAACAACTTTGAGTAGAGCTAACAAATAGATATGTTAATTAATTTTATGTTTAAGAAGGAGGTCCCAGACACAATGGTATTCTCTCACTTAAGTTCTCCTTCCCTGAGGGTGTGGTATAGTGCTCACTAATAGAGTTGTTAAAATAGAAAATTCTTAACACTGATCAAAACAGACTAGTAGTAACACTGTAACAGTGCCACTGTTAGAACAATGGAACCAGAAGAAAAAGTGGACTATAATGGGAAGATGAGCAAAAATCAGCTACTGACAACCAAAAGGACCTTCATGATAACGAAAGTATTAAAAATCAAGCTCAAAATTCATTAAAAATATTTTGTCTCATTTCTCAAAAAATAACTTTAGTGAATGGTCTAATGCTTACAAGAGGTGCTGAAATTTAGGTTTATTTACATTTTCAGAACATACTTCCTTACAACATTTCTCTTATTAGAAATACGGTTTTGTGAGATAAAACTGTGGAGCACAACTCTCCCCCCCCCCCCCCCACCCCGAGAAAGTTCAGAGAATGCTGACTCAGCTTTAACAAAATCTGAGGCAATGTTATAATTTTTAAAAATATGAATTTTATCGTTAAGATGGAAGGTACATTTTGAAAATATTTCAAAAACCGAGTATGATATTTGTGTTGTGACGTTCTAAAGCGCATTAAACATTTCTAATCTCACTTGAGGAATAAATGTGATTACAAATCAATTAGGGCGGGGTCGGAGGGCGGCGCGGCGCCGCGTGGGCGCGCACGCGCCTGAGCGCGCGCCCGTGCGCGGGCGGGACTCGGCGCTCGCACTGCCTTCTGCTTCGGACGCGCGGTGGGTCCAGCCGGTGTACGTGCGGCAATAACACGTCGGCCCCGCTGCCCGCCATCGTGCCTGCCGTCCGGAAGGCCACCGCTGCGGTGATTTTTCCTTCATGGATTGGGAGACACAGGACCGGTTATGCCTGTAACATTAAATATGAACGTGGCCATGCCTACTTGGTTTGACATTATTGGGCTTTCACCAGATTCACAGGAAGATGAAACTGGAATTAAGCAGCAGAAAGTGTAAAATCTTTGATAGAGCAAGAGGTGAAGAATGGCATTCCTTCTAACAGAATTATTTTGGGAGGATTTTCTCAAGGAGGAGCTTTATCTCTGTACAGGGCACTGACCACACAGCAGGAGCTGGCCTGCGTCACCGCTCTCAGCTGCTGGCTGCCGCTGCGAGCTTCCTTTCCACAGGGTCCTATCAGTGGCGTGAATAGAGACATTTCAGTTCTTCAGTGCCATGGAGATTTGGATCCTTTAGTTCCCCTAGTGTTTGGTTCTCCACTGCTGAAAGGCTGAAAACCTTGGTAAATCCAGCCAATGTAACCTTCAGAACCTCTGGAGGCGTGCACAGTTCATGTCAACAGGAAACGATGGATATCAAGCAGTTCATTGATAAACTCCTACCTCCCATTGATTGACGTCACTAAGAGGCCTTGTGGAGAAGTGCACACCAGCATCATCGTCGTAGAGTATAAACTTTTTCCTGTGCCCTATCTTGAAACCTGATGTTCGCAGTGTTAAAATGTTTTGCAGATACACACCAATGACACAGACTAAATGAATCTCCTCATGGGAAATTTATGATCTGTTAAGTTTCTATGTATAATATGATCCAGAATATACTAGTATTAAAATAGGTGAAGCAGCTAGCTTCTTTCTCCCAAATGTAATTCAGCAAAATAATAAAATACTGCAACCAGATTTTTTATTACATCACTTGAAAATTATTAGTATGCTTAATGAAAACTTGTTCAGGTATAAATGAGCAGTTAAGACAGTTTATGCATGCTGTGACTTAGACTCTGGACTTATTCCCAAATTAGTCACCATGCAGTATCTGCATTTTTATGTATGTGTTCATATGTGCTTAATGATTATAATACATAGTAATAATGGGTTATTACATTATTCCTAATTATAGGGATAACGCTCCTAAGTGTCAGTAAAGAGTAATATTGCTGTCTTCAATTAATGGCCCTTTTATTTTGGGGACCAGGTTTTTCTTTCCTGAATATAATTTCTATTTAATATTCTTTTTCCTCTCTAGAAATGAAATAACGTTCTTTCTTCTTTTTTATCCTTCATAACAGACCAAATATATTGCCTACTTGCCATAAACATCTGCTGTCAATACATGCTGTAATTTGACATTCTGAATCACAGACATGATGGCATTGAAAATGTACTTATACTTGTAGAAAGAAACCAGACATCGCTTCAGAGTTTCTGCACTACTTCTTAAACTGGACCTTTGTCTGCAGTTTAGGCCTGCAGAGCTACTAGAATCTTCAGTCCAGGTAACGAGAATAATTCTGTGGTTGTATTTTTCTGTAATTATCTGGAAGAATAATTAGGTCATATTCTAGTATGTTCTGAAATATTTAAGACTGATCTTACAAACTGTAATTTCTAAGATGATTTGCTCTAAGATGATTCTCCTCGTAGCATAGAGTTTTAGTTTACTTATTTTGCACATAGGTTTGAAACCGACTGCTGTAGGAAATGAACAATCCATTCAAAGAATCTGCTTTACTTTTATCTGCCAATGGACTTATTTGAAATTTTCACTGTAGTCAGAGAGGATCTTTTTAAGTTAGTTTTTGTGCAAACATAAAAGTAGCAATTATTTGATTTTAAATAGATTTTTATGGAGTAGTCACCACCCAGGTTAATATGTAGCAAAAATGTACGCTTGATATTTCTGAACTGTTGTTAATTTTTCTGCTGTATCCCAACTGACTAGAACACCATTAGGAATACTTTATAAATGGGTGCTACTTGATGATGGAAACTATTTCGTATGGACAGTATAGGATGTTAATAATGAAGCCATATGTTTATGTCTGGATTTACAGTTTTTAAATAATCATTTACTAAGTCATTTTGCTTTTATCTTGAAGAATATAAACTGTTGTTTCAAACATATCAGCAAGATCTAATTTATGGCAAGAAATATTCCGTTGAAATGTTGTGCTGTAATGTGGGAAAATGTAAATCTTTTTCACGGTTTCTATCAGTGTGAAATAAAATTTAATTCTGACTTAAAAAAAAAAAAAGAAATCAATTAGACATAGTCAAAGTTTAGTTATCTGATTTAGAGATTGGGGTTCATTCCAATCCAGTGTTTGATTAGTTGATGTGCAATAGCTCGGCTTGGTGGCACAAAGAATGCCTGCTGCTTCCCTTTGGTCAGAACATCCACAACCTAAAATACACCACAATAAAATGTATTAGGATTTTAAAACTGTCATACTTAAATACTATTTCTATGCTTATACAATTCAACTAAAATGTAATGACTTTTACAGTGAATAACAACAGGAGAAAGTAATAACATCCATATTCAACATGCAAAATTTAGTACACTATTTTTAGTTGCTTCATTGAGTCAGTGATTGAATTTTTAAAATATTCCAGAAGGACATTTTTCCTGATGAAAATAAGGTTATGAAAAAGTATATGCTACACATTTATTTTCAAAGTGAAAATCAACTTTTGGAAAAAATTCCCTTTTATCCTTTTATAAAATTCTGAAAAAAAAATCTAATTTCTACTTTTTTTGAGGTTGAGCATAAAATAAAATTAATTTTGTGTAAGCGAAGTCACCAAGGATTTCAGGTCTTCGCTACTGTAGAGTATCCATCTGTTTTCTATACAAAGACATTGGGTTATACAAAACACAGACAAGTAATTTATCTTTCACTGTATTACTTAAGGATGAGTTTTAAAAAGTTCTGTGAGTGTATCTTTGTTATACAGTTTCGTCAGTCTTGTCAAGTACATTTAAAATGAACAGAACTTTTCAAAACTTATATGCATTTTTACTGATATTTTTTGAGTTACTTGCTTTAATGCTACAAACTAAAATATGTCTAATAATAATATTCCTGCTTCTCATCTCTGAAATAATGTTCACCCATTTTAAGGCCACTGAAAGGTATCATTACTCTCAAGGAACGGCATGCGAAATGAGAAAATGGCACAGAATCATCATTACTAGAAGAATCTCACAGAATGAGTTAACAGTGGACACATCAATTACATTGTAATCCATGAATGATGAGGGGGCCATAGCCATTCATTCAACTTGTTGAAAACATGTATCCTTGCTACATGCCCAAACCAATACAGTCAGAGAATCAATAGAAGAAGGAAATTAAATTGAACTTCACCTGTTCTCTAGTGAACCAGCGGGCATCCTCTATTTCATTCTTGTCAACTTTAATTTCTGTAGACACTGCCACAGCTAAGCAACCAATCATTAAGGAGGAGGGCATAGGCCATGGTTGACAAGAGACATACTGAACATGGCCAACTTTGACTCCACTCTCTTCTTCTACTTCTCTCCGAACAGCATCTTCTATTGTCTCACCTAATCAAATGGGGCAAAAGAACAAGTAGCTGATGAACATACCCTGGACATTTTGTGCTCCAAATGGTTCAAACATTTGGAAAACACTTTGGACAGAAAGTCCAAAGAAAGAATTCAAAGAATCAGAAAGCAGAAGCCTAAAACGAGATTGGAATTCAAGAAACATTATTTCTTAAAGTATATGACTACCTACAGAATCAAATGCCAAGAAACTTTTCATTTCTTAAAGGTCTAAATTTGTTATATTTTAAAAATTATAACATCTACGACTATCCAGCACCTACTTACTGTTGGCTAAACACTATGCAAACACTTTATATATTATCTTGTTTATGTATCTAACCTTTTCCTCACTAAAATCTCGAAACATTTTTTTCTTATGTTGTCAAACAATTATTGCAGATAACTCTTTTCCAAAGAGTTAAAAACTAAAATTTTAAAAACAGCATACAATGAAACTCATTATTTTTCTCTTACCAAATGATTATTTTTCTCTATATAATTGTTGACCCAGCTATAATAAAGTAATGCCTATAAATGTAATTTATATTTCTGATTTGTTGAAACTGAGAATTAGAATAAAGGGAATAGTTTCTAAGTTAAATTTATCTGAAAGTTTAGAAATATTCTGCTATTTAAATACAGCTTTCTATTTCAAATAGATTGGTAAATTTCCTATATTAAAATTAATTTATATTCAAAAAAATAGTGAAAAGATAACTCATAGACTAGCATAAGATATTTGTAAGGCCAAACTAAATAAAGATTAGCATACAATACATATTTAAAAACCCCTAAAATCAATAAGAAAAAAAGATCAACAACCAAAACAAAAATAGGCAAAGAATATAAAAATGTAAAATTCAGGGAAAAAGAAACTGGATGCCTAATACATATCTGAAAAAGATGCTCCATCAGCAGGGAAATAAAAATTAAAACGACAATGACACACCATTTCATAACCATCAGAATGGCAAATAAAAATCTTGATATTCCTAACTTGGTGAAGATGAGGAATAATAGACATTTCATGTACTTCCAGAGGGAGTGTAGGTTGGTAGGAACACTTCAGAAAACAACTTGGCAATATGTGGAAAAGATTAAGATGCTCATATTCTATGAGCTAGCAATTCTACTCTCAGATATACACCCTATGGAGGCTTGTACCACTCCTTACAAATGTGTACAAGGAGTAGTTCAAGAATATTCACTGCAGTGTTGTTTGTAATAGTAAAAGCTTTGAAATAAACTAAATGTCCAACAGCAGAATGGATAAATGAATTGCAGAATATTCATAAATGGAAGGCTACACAGCAGTTAAAAAAAAATGACCTAGAGCTACTTAGAGGCAGCATAGAAATTAACAGCATGGACTCAGAGCCAAACTGCCCAGGTTTGAATCCCTGCCCTATCACTTACTAGCTGTTTGATCTTGGGCAAGTTATTCAGCCCCTGTGCCTTAGTGCCCCATCTGTAAAACTGCTGAAATACCACCTACTTTATAAGCTTGTATGAGGATCACATGATTTAATACAAACAAAGCCTTCGGGAAAGTGTGGCACTACATATGTTTAGTACTATTATTATCTATCAATGTAGATTAATATTGGAAGTTGAGATTAAACGTGTTAATTAGATATATTAATTCATTTATTCCACAAACACTTACTGAACTCCTACAACATATCAGGCATATGCTCTAAGGGTTTAGGATAGAGCAATAAATAAACCAAAGTCCTTGCCTTTATGGAACTTACATTCTGGTACTAGCAGATAATAAACAAATAAATAGGTAGATAAATAGATAAATACATACATATATACCATGTTAGGTGCTGATGAGTGCTGTAGGGAAAAACCAGACTGGATGACAGGGATTGTACATGCAGGGTATAGGGCTAACTAATGTATTTAGGGCTATCAGGGAAGGCCTCTCTGAAACGGTGACAATTGAGCCTAGTACAGAAGGAAGTGAGGTGTAAATCATGCAGATACCTTGGGTAAGGGCAATATATGAAAGATATATGAAAGAGCAAATAATGAATTTTTAAAACACAAAACTATTCCACTGGTAAAAATAAAAATTATATCATCTAAAATACACAGAAAATATTTTAAAATATCCCAGTTTTATAACATGATAATTTATCAGAGATTATTTCTCAAATGCCGTCCAAACTTTTTATTTAGAAATTATAAGTTAAATGAAAATTACTATAAAAATTATTAAGAAAAGGCTTACCAGGTTCAATAAATCCAGCAAGGCAGGTAAACATGCCTGGAGGAAATCTTTTCTGCCTGCCTAAAAGGCATTTGGTCCCATCTGGATGAATAACTTGCATGATTACTACTGGATCTGTTTTAAAAAAAAAAAAAAAAATCAGATGTATGAATGACAGGAAAAAATAATTTAGACTCATTGTGTAAAGTCACTGTCTAGTAGGATAATAAAAACATGTATCTCCTGTAAGAACAAGACTTTTGTCTAGTTACAAGAGACTATTTCTTTCTGCCGGGAGACAGAGTATTTCAGGAAAATTGCATAGAATATTGTCAGTAAGCTAAAGAAAGATCATTTTTGTCTTCTTTCTCATCTTAATAGCAACATTCATTGTGTATTTATGGTATGCTAGGCTTATTTTTATTTTTTAATTAGAAAGAAGTTTGAGTAGGTAATACATGGCATGGAGAAAATTCAAATTTTACCATAGCAAATGTAGTGAATTTCCCTATTCTTTACATTGCAGTCCTTAACAAAATGTTTTTAAAAGCTAATGTGGCTCTATGATTGAGTTTAATCCATTAAAAAAAATTATTTTAAATAATAGTTCATCTCTCCAGAAGTCACTAATTCAGTAAATTCGCCTCACTAGATCACAACTGAGAACTGGTAATCAAATGTAAAAGGCTCCTGAGCAGCAAACACATATGTCACTAAGCCATGCACTTTACTCCCAAGAGACCTCCTCAGGTGTTGCTGAGTCTATCCTTTTTTCACACAACTTTAAAGCACTGGGTTATTAGATTTCTAAATCCACAGCCAACTCAAAGCACCAATTAGGAGAGAAAGTACAGGCAGACACCAGCAGTAATGAGAAGCTAGCTCCAGGCTCTACCGCTTTGGTGATGCCACAAGCAGGTACTTGACTATTAGGGCTTTTTTTTCCCTCTCCACTAAGTGGACCCAGATGGTGGGTTTTTGAAATCATGTATCTCAACACATCAAATTCATGCTGATTAACCCAGGGTTAAGAAGGGTAGTAAAAGTCATCAAAGTACGTAATACTTTAATACTTATAGTCTTAATAGTTAAATTAAACATGCTTTCAATAAAAAGGTAAGCCCCTCAGCAACTCAAAATCTTGTCTTTCCAGAATGCCTTATTCCCTAAGATTTCCAGAAGGCTGAGGTTTCACTGTAAAAGAAAAGGCTTACCAACTCTTGGGTATGATGTATTGTGAACACCATGGAGGCTAGGACAGTCTTCTTTTAAGCATACTCTTTTATAGCCACCTTCTTCAATTTTAGTTGCACTTCCACAGGTTGGGCAGAACTTATATCGACTGTGCCAGGCGAGGACAGATCTTGCTTGAGCTACAACCCCTACGAGAGAAGCAAAAGAAGTTTTACTTCTGTGACAAACTGTAAACAAATTAATATAGAAGTAAAATGTTCTTAGGTCATAATAAAGATGTACACTGTATTTTCTGAATAGCTGTGTGATCAAGGGTTTTATTATTCCTATTTTTATGATCTGTATCTTTCTTTTAAAGTAAAAGATTTAATTCTACAGATGACAAATGAAAATTAGATTTACCTTTAATTTGGACTAATAAAATATTGTCTCTCATATAACTCTCATATAAGATAGATATACTGGGACTTCCCTGGTGGCTCAGTTGTTAAGAATCCGCCTGCCAATGCAGGGGACATGGGTTCAATCCCTGGTCCAGGAAGCTCCCACATGCCGCAGAGCAACTAAGCCTGTGCACCACAACTACTGAGCCTGCACTCTAGAGCCCGCAAGCCACAACTACTGAGCCCGCATGCCACAACTACTGCAACTCGCGCACCTAGAGCCCATGCTCTGCAACAAGAAAAGCCACTGCAATAAGAATCACGTGCACCGCAAAGAACAGTTGCCCCCGCTTGCCGCAACTAGAGAAAGCCCGAGTGCTGCAACGAAGACCCAATGCAGCCAAAAATAAGTAAATAAAATAAATAAATTTATTAAAAAAAAAGATAGATGTACTAACATCTGTATACACTGTATTAGTTTCGGCATTTACTATAGGTGATTTGTAAATTTTGGATATGCATGACTCTATAGCGTATAGTGACTTTACAAATAGTGACTTTACAATAGTGACTTTTATAAAAATACACTACAAAGACAGTTCTTAACTTAGATTTGGGCCATAAAGACAATATTACTAGGAAACTGTAAGAACCCATCTCTACTTTCCTTGGGACTAAGACAATACTGGTCTGTGTCACTGTGGAACATATTCTGTTTACAACTAGAAACTACATAGAATAATTTTTTAAAATATTGTGTTTACAACTTTTGTGATTAACTTTGCTTATGACAAAAAAGCCTAATAGAATAAATCTTAGAATATGTACACTTTGTCTACAGCCTTTACCCTGATACTTCAAAAAAGAAATAATGTGGCCTGACCAAAAACACTAGAATTGGGGCAATAAGAGTAGAAATGCTACATTTCAAACGCCTGACAAAACCTCTCTCTCCTAAAATAGATTATTGGGTCTAAGGATTTTGGAAAAAACAAAATAATCAGAAACAGCAATAACAACATTTTAAACTAGGAAAAATGAAACTAATAAACCATAAATAAAAACAAATGTAACACTGAAATTCAGTGAACCATAGACAACATTAAATACCTGCCTGCTTTGTTACTGTGTATTATGTAATTTACCTCAAGGTATCGCCATTATTTCAGTATCATCACAATACAAAAAGCTAACATTTATTGAGTACTTACTATGTGTCAAGCACCTGGCAAAGATCTTTACATACATTATCTTATTTAATGTTTAGAGCAACACTATAATGTAGGTACTATTATTATCCTCATTTTTGGGAGGAGGAAACTGAGGCAGACAGAGGTTAAGTATCTATGTAAGGTTACACAGCAGCTGAGTAAAACAGCCTCAGTTTCCTTGCTAGTTTTTTTTTTAAAGATCCTTTTGATCTTAAAATTATATATACAGCTTCAAAGAAAGGATATTTTCTTTTTAAAAGTGTTGTGTTTTTTCCACAGATGTGGGGAATAAAACATACCACCCCAGATTTTGGGATGAGTGCTAAGAAGTCTCTGGAAGAGCCTACCAGATCGCCTAAGAGAATGTGGACATTGAGAAGTGACCCCTTCCTCACCTCCCATTAACTCTTCAGTCTACTGTAATATACCCTCTATTCCACTGACACGCCTCTCGTCAAATTCATCAACAGCTTCATATTATCAAACCAAAGATTCTTTAAAAAAAAAAATCTTTGTCATCTTACTCAAATTCTCAGCAGCATTCAGTATATTTGACTACTAACGCCAAGAAATACTTTCCTCTCTTGGTTTCCATGAGCACATTCTCCTGTTTTCTTCTTACCTTACGGCCGCACTGTCAACATCATCTTTGATGGCTCCTCTCCTTCTATCTGACCTCTAAATTTAGGGGGATTCAGGTTCTTTTTTTTTGCTTGCTCTCAACTCTCTAAGTAATCTCAGAAATTTCCTGGGATTTAAATACCACCTTTGTGTTGATGACTGCCATACAGGTATATTCCAGTTCCTCTCCTTAGTTCCAGATTCTATTTCCCTTCTCTGAAAGTTAACATGCCCAAAGCGAAAATCTTGATTTGCTTCAAGTCTGTCCTGCTTCCCTCGCTCTACCCATCATTCTATATTATTTTATCAAGAAAGAGTATTACTATCTACCAAATTACGAAAGTCTCAAACTTAGCAGTCATTCTTGATCTTTTCTTTCATTATTATATACCGCATACCCACTCCATTAGCAAGTACCACTGATTTGCTCTCCAAAATACATCTTGAATGTACCACTTTTCCACCATCTCCCCTATTATCATCTTAACAACTCAGACGTAGTCTAGGTTACCAGCATCTCTTTCTCACTTATAAGTCTCAACCTACTGTTCAAGCCCTATCAGTTCTACCTCCTGAATATCGCAAACTCTCCTTTTCTCTCTACTCCACTAATCCAAGCCACTGCAATCTCTTACCTGGGCTACTGTAATCTCCAGTCCCCTCTTAATAGGACTCCTGACTTCCACACTTAATTATCTACAGTTCATGATCTACAAAGCAGCCAGAGTGAGGTTTTTTTTTTTTTTTTTTTTTGAAACCTAGGCCAGGTTATAACATTTAAATGGAATTTAGAATAAAATCCCTCATTCTTACCATGATATATATGACCCCACATGAACTGGCACAGCAAGAAACAGACAGCAAAGCAAAACAGTCAAGGTCTTTGCCATTATGCTCAGTGTACAGCAGGCACTCAATAATCATTCACTAAAAAATCAAGTGAAACCAGTATGCGTTAGGGTTAATTCTGGGGAAACTAAGCCTGGCTGATTAAAACTGCTGTAACCACCCAGGAGAGTAGTCCTCTATGGTGAGAACTTTAGGAAGTTTCTAATGAAGACAGCCTAATTTCATTGCTTCCTGGAAAGAGTGTGCTTCCTAGAAATTGTGGATACATGCAATTTCAATCCAGTACCAAAAATCAGATTATTACCAATACAAGTAAACAGTGTTCACTTCTTACCAGCTTCTTTTTCTTTCAATTGCAGAAGAGCTGGCATTGGAGGATGAAGAAAATAGCAATTTTCATGTCTTTGCTTAAATTCTTCAGCAGCAACAGGATCTATACCTAAAGCAAACCAGGCAACCAACGCATCTTTTTCTTGTGAGACTTCCCCAGCATAATTAAATAACTCTTTTTTCATTTCAAGTTCTACTCCAAGGAAAATCAAGGTGATCTTCTCAGGCTGAGCCAAATAATCCTTTATCTCTGTGTAGTTCAGCTGACAAAGCCTGACTTCCGGCTGTTGGAAACTTTCTTTATTGCCACCTAGAGTAACCAAGGGATTTAAATCTGAGAAAAGGATATAAACGGTGGCTGGATGGCTTTCTTTTGCTAACAGCCAGTCAGAATTATTTCTTTTTTCACTTTTCCGGTCCAGTAGTGTCTTGCTAAAATAATTTTCACATTCTTCCATTTCACTGGTTAGGAACCAAGGCTTCTTCCCACCTTTAGCATTAGCTAGTAAGTTAGCTATATGCTTATAACCCCAAAATTCAGCAATATCCAGTGCAGTCTGCCTTGATTTATTGATAATGGATCTGTCGCACCTATGGATGGAAGCAAAAAATAAAATAGTAAAGAAACATTTTCTTCAGTATTTATTACAATAAAATATTTCCAGATGTACGTGATAGTCCCTCTATTTAATAACTGCATATATTTCTTTTTGTTTTAGCACATAATATACTAATGGAAAGGTAAAAGAAATAATCATAAATCATTAAAAGTTAGAGACAGCAGATATTTAAAATTTCTGGAAGATTATTTATAAAATAAAAAAAGCAGGGCTTCCCTGGTGGCGCAGTGGTTAAGAATCAGCCTACCAAGGCAGGTGACACGGGTTCTAGCCCTGGTCCGGGAAGATCCCACATGCCGTGGAGCAGCTAAGCCTGTGCGCCACGACTACTGAGCCTGCGCTCTGGAGTCCGTGAGCCACAACTACTGAAGCCCGCATGCCTAGAGCCCGTACTCCGCAACAAGAGAAGCCACCGCAGTTAGAAGCCCGCGTACCGCAACAAAGAGCAGCCCCCGCTCGCTGCAACTAAAGAAAGCCTGCACACAGCAATGAAGACCCAATGCAGCCAAAAATAACATAATTAAAAAAAAAAAAGCATACGTTTTATGTGCTATAATGAGATATTAAATTTTTACAAGGAGTTTTCTGTAGTCATAGTGGGTAGATTTACACATTCTATTTGGGAGAAAAAAATTAATTTAACTCAATTTCTTTGCTGTTAAGTATGAAGAGTTAATTTCCCAATTAAAAAAAGTTAAAAGTTTTTAATTAGAAATTATGCTATTATATAACAAGACTGTTCAATGAGTTATTTACAAGCCCAATGTTTTAAATATGGCTATAAGAAAAATTTAAAAGAAAATGCGTAATCCAGAAATTAAACCAGACACTCCTTCAGGTGGTACAGCCTAAAATGTTTACCCTTTCTCAAGCAGAAACTGGACAACATCTGGGTGCCCATTCCTTGCAGCATACATTAAAGCAGTCCAGCCATTTTCAGAAGTTTCATTGAGAAGAGATGGAGAATGACTGAGCATTACTGTTAACCTGGCAATATCTCCTTCTGCAGCTGAATAGTGAAATTGGGATATAATTTCTTGGTTTGGACTTCTTTTTACAGAAGACATTTCTTCCTTAAAATAGGAAAACAGGAAAAAAAACTCATTTGCAATTGCTTTCTTGTATCAATGATTGAACATTATCAGGGTGCTGATATAATTAGAATATTAGTTACGGTTTCTAAAACAATATACTCTTAAAAAGGTAACTAGTAGTCAACTGTCATCACAGCATACATTTCAAAACTGTTATCAGTTGAGAATTTTAAATATAATTCAACATGGGGGATGTATAAAATAATGTATAAAGAACTTTGGTGGAATACAGTTGAAGGGGGTGACATCATTGGGAGGGGGAATAAGGTAAGACATTACAAAGAGGAAAGTGTATTTCAGGCAAACCAGACGGACTTCAATATGGATCAGGGCATGAGGGGAGTTAAAGCAAGCAGACAGAAATAAAGACAGATGTTTTCAACAGATGCCAAGTAGTATTCTTAGATTCTGTGGTACTAGAAACAGATCTGTCCTCTCAGGGAAATTATGATCCTATTCAAAAAGCTACGTTTTACATGAAAAAAATTTATTGCTTTACCTTTCATAGTTAATTCTGCTAATCCATCAGGGAATGATTTTTGCTCATGGTGTGAGGTAGGGGTCATGATACATTTTATCCCAATAGATAATCCATTTGACTCAGCATCATTCTTGAATTCACTATCTTTGTCCCATTACATTGCAGTATTATCCTTGTCACAAATGAGACGAGCATATATTTTGGATCTATTATTGGACACTGTTCTATTGGTCACTTTGTCTATCCTTGAATCACAGAAGCTTTTAAAACCATTAACTTTGTCTGCTTTGTTACTCTGTTATTTCAGCAAGAAAGAAAATAATTGTTCCATACCTTTTAATAAATGTTGCCTAATCATGGACTGAATGTGGTAGGGCACAAACTGAGCTTTTTTGTGTGTGTGTGTGGAAATGGTTCATATTTCAGTTGTCTATAAACATCTCAAAATACTTTTTTTAAGGTATGATTTTTTTTTTCTATGAAATTCTATTAAGAAAAGATTTGGGATTCTAACTAGGTTTCTACCATTCTGAGCATAAGATATTGAGGCTAAAGGGAAAGAAAGGTTATAATCCATAATTTTAGACAGCAGTTGTCTCTAGGGTTCTGACACTGCAATTTTGTTGATCAGTTGTGTAGTAGGAATAGCATGACAATATTAAAAGAAAAAAGTGGGCTTTGTGACTATTCACCTTACCTGTTTATATCTTTCTGCTACCTATAAATAGGTCAAAACTACTCACAGGAATAGAAACAAAATATTGAAATTCTCTATACAACTTAAAGTAGGAGTGACTTCTAGATTAGAAAACAATTTTTTATTTCTTTTGATTTACTCTAGAATTTACTTCACCATTCTCTTCATATTAAGATTCCTAAATGCTTTAAAAATATTATGAATAGCAAAAGCTACAACTTTTCAGGACTTTATTTTGTACTGCTGTATACTGACTCATGTATGGTCTCCCTTTAAAGTTGCCTTTTCCTTAAAATCATATCATACAGGTTCTTCAGTTAGGTTTACTTCAGGCAATATTTAAGTCATGATCACTTCCTTACCTTCTCCACAGCCCACTCACTGCAGGTTGACTGCAAAACTGGCCTCCAAAAATATAGTACCATTCACTACCCCCAGCGCAATGCTTATGCATACAGTATTCTCAGGTGAAAAGAAGTGGAAAATGCACACTTTCTCCTTTAGCTTTCTCAGCAGAAAAGCCATCTAGAAATAGAACCATTACTTATTCCAGAAGAGCACACAAAGTCTAAAGTCCACCTCTACTGTTTGATTTACTTTTTCATTTCTCATTGTCAGGTTCTCCTGAAGGTAAGGATTTGAAGGCAGGATGAGGTGATTCAGTTAGCTAAATGCTGCCCTTGCTGTCCAAGAACACGGACTATCCTGAGAAGTCATTTTAAAGAATCTTGAGTTTAAAGAGTCTTAGATTTAGCCAAACCAACATCCACTTTTACGGATGTGTACCCCGGTGCCCCTGACTGGTCCAAGGTCACATGGCTCAAGAGACAGGGCAGACCTCAAATACAGCTTTGTCACTTAAGTCACTGACCATTATTTCTTGGGCGTTCAAGAGGGCCATCTAACCGACCAAGCGCCACCCATTGCACGGTCTCTCCAGTGTCTCCAAACAGTCAAATACCTTGAGAGTTTATTCCCTTGGCAGTACTGTGAGGTTACTTTTATTTAAAAACGTGAAAGCACACATGAAGCAGCACTTCTTTTTCCCCACCTCAAAGACTGCGCTGGATCGGCTGAGTCCCCAGCCCCGTCCCCGGCGCCCGGGCTGCAAGTCCAAGCGCGAGGCTGCGCCACACCACCCAGCAGGGCAGGGCCCGACAGCGCGGAGACCCGAGAGCACAGAGAACTGGTTACCAGCTCCAGAAGCGGCACTGGGCCGACTAACTCGCCGCTGCTGCTACTAACCCACAGGTGACCAGGATAGAAGAAAGCAGGTTGTAGTCGAAGAACCGGGAAATCCCCACGCTCGCTCTTCCCGGCGCCGGATGGAGCCTCTCAAACTTCCGGCGAAGGGCAGGTGTCCTCGCACGGCTTTATGGGAGATGTAGTTTGAAGGTCACGGAC
Source organism: Eubalaena glacialis (assembly GCF_028564815.1). Taxonomy (NCBI): domain Eukaryota; kingdom Metazoa; phylum Chordata; class Mammalia; order Artiodactyla; family Balaenidae; genus Eubalaena; species Eubalaena glacialis. Next base: position 84,394,321 of record NC_083719.1, read on the forward strand.
TGAGAGATTCGAGAAGGCCCGGGGCTTGGCGGGTAGAGGCTTTGGGGAGCTGGGGCAGGAGGTCCCAGCTGAGAGGACCGGCTTCCTAACGGTGAGTGAAGGGCTGTTTGGTTTGGTTTTGTTTTTTTCCCGGTGAGACCGAGATGTGTAGAGCGATGAAAAATTGTAGGTCTGTGGAAACGGTTTTAAGTTCTCCAGAATTTCACATCTAACCCCCACAAGCTTCTTTCGGATATAGTTCAGTGCGTTGGAGTGTTCAAAGCATTCTTTCTTGTTAGATAAACCTGGAATATTGGTTGGACCAAGTCGTTCCAGTATATGACCTTAAACAGGTTATTGGCCTCGAACCTCAATCACCTCATATGAGAAATGGGACCATGTGTTGATGCCTACCTCATTAAGTAGTCCTCTAAAAAGTTTATGTCAATCGTCCACAACACCTCCTTGGGTTGTTGTGAAGTTTAAATAGAATAACATATGTACACACAACGCAATTATTATTGTTACTGTTATTTTTTATTTAATTTCCCGTGTTTTCGTACTCGCAAAACCTACACAAGTTAAGTGAGTTCGAAATTACAAAGCTCGGCGTTGTTAGTCGTCTAACTCCCAGATCAGGTATTTTTCCTTTACTAAATTGCCCCCTTGGCATTCAGTAGCAGTTAAGGAGTCTCAAGGTTGACCATTGCTTCCTACCCCGATTTTAGGCATTGGAAGTTCTTTTCTCAGTGAAGTTTTTACATGCCCGCTGACATTGTACTTTCATAACTACTTTTTTCTAACTTTGTTCTATGTTTCTTTCTGTGAGTAGTTGGCTTCAGTCTTTAATGATTTCAGTGATGAGGCAGGAGGTCAGAAATACTTTAACTCACTTGAAATACCCAATCTCTGTATTCAAACATATCTTAAATAAGTTGGTTGACGAACGCACCTATATAAATCAGCTAAACAATGATTAATATATAGCCCTCTTCCCAGTCCTTTGGATTCTTTTGAAGTAAATTCCAGACATCATATTATTTTATTGATAAGTATATAAGATTAAGCTTTCTGGATTATGAATATATATCTAAAATATAAAAGGGCTTTTAAAAAGAACATAACTGCAATATGATTAGTACACTTAAAATTTTAACAGTACTGTAATATCATAAAAGAGACATTCGATGTCAAATTTAATTGTCTTAAATTTTATTCCATATTTTACAATTGATTTACTGAAATCAAGACCTAACAAAGTCTCCACATTACTTTTGATGTATTTAAATATATAGGTTCCCGTTTAATTTTTTTATTGCAATCTATTTGTTAAAAAATAATGATCCTGTAGAATTTCGCACATTCTGAATTTTGCAAATTGTATGGATACCTATGATGTCCTTTTTCCTGTCTTTTTTTAAACTGGTAGTTAAATCTACAGGATTATTCAGATTGAGGGTTTTTTGTTTTTCCCCTGAAAAGACTTCATAGGTGTTACTGTTTACTTCTTATTGCATTACTTTAAGAGACATATGCTATCTGGTTATCTTTCTGTCATGTTATGGTTGGTTATTGGGTTCAGATGTTGTCAACCTGATAAAGTTTTATGATAAACAGCATAAATTCTCCTTCGCCTTTTTAGCTAATAGTTTTAGCAGCCATTGATGATTGCTATGTCCATGATTTCATTAGGAGGTGCAAAATGGCAATATTCTTATTTGATCATTAATTCTACCTTTACTAACAGAAATTCTTTTATAATAAAGAACTTTACATTTTTAAGTATTTGTACAGTTTTTATAGGAAGAGTAAGATAAATGAGATTTTTCTCCTTTATTTCCTAGTTTTCAGCATGAGTTAGTTCCCTTGTCACCTTCAGGTTTTTAAGTATATTTACGAACTCATGGATGTTAAAAATTTTAATATATTTCTATAATATTTATTACTTTAATGCTCAAATTGTTTCTTCTTTGGCCAGTGGGAACTCGCTCAAGTGGGCTCCTGAATTCTTTTGACCAGGCCACTGTAGTGTTTGATAGATTACTTCCTTTCTGGCATAACATAAATGTTTTAGACTGATTTTGTAAATATTCTGCACATCCCTGGATTCAGCCCTTTCTCCAAGGAGCATTGGTTCCTTTTAGTAAGAAATGGTATTTAGATACCACAGCCTTTGTACTTGGGGTGCTCATTGCTAATGGGGTACTAAATACTTCTCTGCATGTAATCCTCTTTTAGGGAAGTTGAATAGATACAGATCCTATCCAGTAGGAGTTTATATTCCAAGGGCAGTAATGCTACCAACATAGATATTAATGCCATAATGTTTTCATTTTATTACTTTCCCATTTAGAAACTTAAAGGTTCCTCAGTACCTAGGATAAAAAGTTGAAATTCTTTAGCTTAGCACTAGGTACCTTCCTTAATATGGACCCAGTATATATTTTTAGCTATATTTTCCCAAGAATATTCTGTATAAATTGTCTCTCTGATCCTGCCAAACTGGCTTATAACTGACCTAGGATACGTCTTATTCTTCCTTTCCTCAATACTTTTGCTCAGGCCACTTTTCCTAACTTAAATGTTTTCCCTTAACTAAATCCAACCCATTTCTCAAAGCCCATCTCAAGTCCCTCTTCTCTTTGTTCTTCTAGATCATTCCTGACCATATGATTATCAGTTTACTACCAGCATTCCCTTTCTCTTGCCACTTCAGTGTATGCTAGCCTTTCTTCCAGCTGCCAGCAACGGTATTATTATTATTTTTTGGCCTGAGGGCCTTTTCTTGTCACCAAAGCCCACTTTGTCTTCCTGCTCAGTAGATCAGCAATGCCAGATAAGTAATACTGCCTGGGAGCAGCCCTAAGCTGATGACTGACGTGAGTGAGTATATAAATTCCTCAGCCTTTCTCACTATTTCACTACACTGGCTACACTGTTCTAGACTGGCTACCAGATTCCCCCAGTGGGATTAGGTTCTTTTTATCTACTGTGGACACTTGATTAATAACCAACCCTTTATTGCTTGCTTTCCCTTCCCTGTCTCACTTCCTCCCTCCCTTACTATTGTTTCCTCCTAGTTAACCAATTGCATGTGAATCCTTGTCTCAGGATTTGATTCTGGGCAAAACTAAACTAAGACAAGGATTTTTCCTTCTTTGAATTCATAACCTCTGTTATATAGTAGTTAGCTTCCTCTGCATAACTTGAGAGAATGATTAACCATCATTAAATAAACAAATCACTATTACCACTCATCCTGGAACACATTCTTTTTTGTTTTGTATATTAGAGTCAGTGTTATTGCAAATCAATGCATGGAATTTGGATTGATTGCCTTTGAGTCAAATAGTTTGGAGTTCAAATTTGAAATCACTGTTTTCTCTCTGCTCATCCATTGCATCAATTTCCAAAATGGTTTATCCCTCCCTATTACCAGACCTCTAAGACCTCATGGACCCTTTGTTGCACTTTTTAGTTTTAGCTGCTTTTAGCTGCTTAAACTTTTTAGTTTAGTTTTGGTACCCTGCTAGTGAATGTTGTGTGTAATACATAGACTATTTCTTAAAACAGAAATATGCCAGCCGTTTCCTGCAAATTTAGTGAAAATCTGTCTAGTCAATTTTCCTTCAACTAGATAGAAACTTTATTTTATGGACAACATATAAATAAATGTTTATGTAGGTTATTTTACTTGGTGATTAATCTTATATTACCTGGAGATATGTCTCATTCTTGCCACATATTGCTTTTAAATTTTTGTATTAATACTTCATATATTTTTGCCTTTTTCTCTAATAGATTTTATTTTTTAAGTGAAAAGAGTCTGATTTTTAAAAAATTTTCTACAGTGATAGCTGCTTTCCTTTCACGTATAAGGCCACTTAATAAAAGTTGATGGTTGATAATGAGATATGCTGGGAACTGTGCTTTTAACTCTACACAATTTAGAGGTGAATTCAAAAAAAGTGAAGGTACCTTGAACTCTACATAAGGTCTTTGATATAAAATAATGTCACATGTAATTACAGATAGGGATCTAATTTACATACATCATACACATATTCTACATTCTTGAATACATCAAGTTTGCTCTGGACTTTGGGATAGCTGGTCTCTCTTTTAAAAATACTCCTCTCTTAGATTTTCTAATTGTAGGCTCCTTCTTGCTATTCATGGGTTGTTCAAATGTCACCTTTGTAGAGGGCTTCCCTGATGACCTAGTTTACAGTAGCTCTCCCACTGATATTTTCTTGTTTCTGGTATTCTTGTTTTTGATATTTCTTGTTTCTGTTCTTTATTTATTGTTTGTCCCTCTAAGAATGTAAACTACTACATGAGAAGGTCCTCATTTATCTCATTTACTTCTGTTTTCCCAGGACCTGTAATTTTGATTGGCATATAGGAAACATTCAGTTAATATTTGTTGATGTTAAGTAAATGGTTGCTCTCTTATTAAGTCAAATGTATTTTTGATGTTGCTACCATACTTTGGAAATTAGAACTTCTCAAATGGCATGCATCTGACTTTCTGTGGTTATGTTTGTGTGTTTATGGAATTTAGTCAGGAAAATAATATCTGGTTGTTCCTTTCAAGGAGCTCATTGCCTAATGCAGTAAAACAGATGATAAACTATTACATATTCTATGATAGAGTGAAGACAAAGTAGAGAGCACATTATGGGTACCCAATCTACACTTACATGGCAGGGTTAGAAAAGGTACACTGGAGACCTAAAGTTCTTACCCATGTCTTATTCTTCTCTTCTTCCAGATCTTCTGAGAAGAGGACATGGCCCATGTTCCTTAAAGCTAGTCATGGCCTTGTGATTAGTTATAGCCAGTGCACTGTGGATAGAAGTGGTGCTCTTCTGTGCCAAAGTAGTTACGAAACGGTACATTGTGCTCCAGATCTTTTTTACCCTATTATGGTAATCTGGGTGTGGCATGTTAAGATGACCAAGTCACAAGGAGATAGGACTGGCATTTACCCTAGGGAGGGAGCTACTTTGGAGAGCTACCAGACTTGCAGTGAACTTTGCATAAGTAAGAAATAAATTTTTGTGGTGTGAGCCTCTGAAATTTCAGGGTTAAGTTGCTACCTGGCCATAACAAGTCTATTCTGAGTAATACAGAAAACAGTGAGGAGGTAACCTCTGAACTGAGTTTTGAAGGGCCAGGAAATGAAAGAACAGAATCTGTTTGTCAGGGATTCTTCCTTTCCTCCTTGCCTGGGTAGAAGCTGAACTCTTAAAAGAGTAGGAGCAAACTTAGAGATAAAAGTACGTTAGTAGTCCAGATTTTAAGGAAGTATTAGAGTCCACTAAGTGTCAGATATGTCAGAAAAACACACCATAAAATCCTGATATTCTAGGGCCTTGGTAGGCAGATTGTGGACAGCGCCCTGTCAGCAGTCCCCAACTTGTCCGATTTAAGGCCTGTTGTGTTCACTCTGCTTTTGCAAATGCATTTCTTCTTACTGAGAATGACAGCATGTAATAGCAGTTGACAGAGATGACCAAAATAAAACACTTTACCCTTTGTAATATGTACATAGCAAAGAAATGCTTTAAATCTTTAAATGTGCTCATTTATGATTTTTATGGGTACCAAGTCACTCTTGTTGAGTTTAATGGTAATTTCATCTGTCTTATGATTTTCAAAAACAATTTTCAGAGTTTTTCACTGTTAGAGGTATATGGAAATGACTATTTTTTACACAAACATCAACTTAGTTTATGTATTTTATAAAGAATTCTCAAACAGCAGTTTGTTCTTATTTACAAATGGTCTCTCCCTTTTTGCTGTATGAGTTGTGTTTTATGAAGCAACAACCATGATGTGAGAAAGAGTCTTGTCTGATCAGAGGCAGAATTAACATTACTTGAAAGAGCAGCCTTCTTTCTGTGTACTCAAGTTAATTGATACAGTAATTTAATCATTGAGCCGCTGCTCACATTTCATGTTTAAGTTACTTACACTTGATTTTATTTTATTTTTTTAGAATGTCTAGGCTGATGAGGATTTAAATGGATTTGTAGCATTTAAAAATGTCCTCAAAACTGATTGCAGCATGACATTCATCAGATTCTGTATTCAGTTTTAGTTTAGCTATTTTGAAGCTATCAGATGAAAATAAATCTAAATTTAATATTCTGCAACAGATTTTTTCCATCATCATACTAAAGCCCAGAGGAACACAATATATTTTTTTCGTTTTAGTCTTCTATTTTTCCTTAGGATATTTTTGACCCCAGATACTTTTTCCTTTAAATTTGACTGAGTTGTGATCATGGCTCTAACCTCTAGCCTTGAAAGAAGAGGAGTTATGCCTCTCAGGAGCGATGCCTCAGGCACTTTGCAAATCGGTTGGCGGGGATTATTTCCCAGGCTGTGAAACGATGACCTTCTACAGAGAATGAATGTCTGCAGTGCACGTAAATTCCTTCAGCCATGATTGAGAGCCTTAGGCTTGTTACCTGCTCTGTGAATCAGTCCATTCTATCTTTATGGAAGATGGGTAATTTAGTGCTATATTTAAAGCCACATGTTATGTGCTCACATGTCAGTTAATTTATTGCTGGAGGTGAATATATTCGTTTTTTTTGAGCCCCATATAGGGTTAGTTCAGAAGTAAATCTGGAGTTTTGGAATGAAAAACTGGGATAATTTTACTATGATTAGAGGGCACCTATCCCGTTATTTCTAAACGAAGTGCCCCAGCAGTGCTCTGTCTGCTGTCTCCGTGTCTGATTTCAATCTCTCAAAGAGGATTTCTGTTGCCTCCTAAGCTATCATTACAACAATAATACAATGCTGATGGCTTCAATATTCTCAGAATATGTTAAAAAGAGGAATGAAATTTAAAATGATTAATAAATACTTTTTGAATCTGTGGGATGGCATTTTGTTTTTATTCTCTGAACTGAACTGTCAGCCTTAATCCAGTAAATTTCCAGAGTTTATACATTTTTAGGATAGAAAACTGATTTTCAATATTGGTAATTTTAACATTAATGCTTAACACATTAATGTTAAAAATACATTCTGGGGCTTCCCTGGTGGCGCAGTGGTTGAGAGTCTGCCTGCTAATGCAGGGGACGCGGGTTCGATCCCTGATCTGGGAAGATCCCACATGCCGCAGAGCAACTAGGCCCGTGAGCCACAACTGCTGAGCCTGCGCGTCTGGAGCCTGTGCTCCACAACAAGACAGGCCGTGATAGTGAGAGGCCCGCGCACCGTGATGAAGAGTGGCCCCCGCTTGCCCCAGCTGGAGGAAGCCTTCGCACAGAGGCGAGGACCCAACACAGCCAAAAATAAATAAATAAATAAATTTATTAAAAAAAAAAAATACACTCTGTATTTTAAGTTCTTGTGAAAAATCCTTGAGAATCCACTTATTGCCACTATACAGTCTAGCCAGTTCCAATATAAATATGACCAACAGAATTGCGGGAAAGCTACAGTAATTTAAGAGAGAAGCTATGCCACTGAAGGCCATGTGAAATACTTAGAAAGCAGGATAAGAAACTATTACAAAATGCCACTAGGGATAGCTCTTATAATATCCCATTTTTGTCCTAGTTAAAAAGTTATCTGCTATGGGTGAAAATATCTCCATTTTAAATCACAGGGAACTTTACTGGTGACAGGACCATCAATGAGATACATCTTAGGTAAGACCAGGCACTTTGATCTGAAATAAAATTTGAACATTAATTCATTCGTTCAAAAATAAGGAGTTCTTAAAATGTTGATGGAGAATAGTACTTAATGAAGATCAATTATGCAAAATGTAGCTAATTTTGTTAAATCCAACTTTAAACCCCCAATGGATAAAGCTTAACTTATTTAAGTTATGTCTCATCATTCATTCTCTTTTGCATGGTTTCTGGTTTTCTTAGCAAACGAAATCTGTGATATATTTGGATGCAGATTTATTTAAAAGTCCCTGGCCTATGGAATCTGGTAAAGCTGAAAGGGAAAACAGAAACACAATACTATCTTTGTTCCACCACTATGGGATGGCATGGGATAATCAGATACTGATCTTAACATCTTAAGTTTAATATAGGGCAGTATCTTTCACCCTCACCTTTGCCACCCCCTCCTTCCTCCCCTCTCTTCCATCTTCTGTGATCAAGATTTTAATTTAGCATACATGAGAAAAAACTGTAGTGAAATAACTAGGACAGTGATTATATTGCTTTTCAAATATTGGTCCTAGTCCTGAAATCAGAATATAATTTCATCTTTGAGTTTTAATGACCTCAAATAGGATAATAGTACATTATACCTTGATCTGTAAGCCTACTTTTAGAAGAATGTATAAATTGTCTTTATGGAATTGTGTAGCACCAAAATGTAATGAATGATGTAAGTCAATCTGATTTATACTTTACAATCTTTTTTCTTGTAAGCAGCCTCTGCCTCCTCCTTGGCATTCCCACTGTGCCACCATCATTGTTTAAGATCTTCTCACTGGGATTACTACAGAGGCTTCACAACTGCTTTTCTTGTCTCATATCTCTTCTTCTAATTTATCTCCTAGAATACAGCGAAAAGAGTGATCTTTTAAATGCAGTTGTTCATTTGCTTAAAGTACTTTATTACTATGCATCACCTTCAGGACAATATAGATTATGAGGTTCTTTCTTTTTATTTAATTGCAATACCATCAATTACATTTTTTGGAGGACATATATCTAGAATATGTTTATAAATTATACACATGTACAAGGTTTAACATTCTAAAATATTGTATATAGTATATAATATGTACAAAAACAGAATTTTGGAAAAAGGAGGTGATAAGAATAATTGTAAAAGAAGTTCTCATTTTTCTTCTTGTATTTGTCTTGTGTACTCAACTTTGGAGAACTCCACTACTCCCTTACTTTCTACCTACCCTAGATCCATAAGTAAATAATTACAGGAGCTGTGGCATGTCACCTCCTTCTATTTCTTCTGTTAGAAACACCTGCCTCACTCTACCTCCTCACTCATACAGCCTGTCCTTGAGCAGTTACTACTTGATTTTCAGAACTAAGTTCATGTGTCACTATCTCATGGCAACCAAATTATATCCCCTTGTCTGGTTCCAGAGCACTCTGAATAAACCTTTTTCATAATATTTTATAGTATAGGTATTTCTTTTTTTCTAACATTCAAAAGATTAGGGGCTCCTTTAGGGAACAACTGTCTTGTCCATCTTTTCATCCTTAGAGGCAACCGTAATGCCTGGCACGTGTTATACCCATAATGCCTGGCACGAAGTTAAATGAATTCATGAATGAACCAGGAAGGAAGGAAAGAAGAAAGGAACGAAGAGACAGAGAGAGAGAGAGGGCAGGAGGGAGGGAGGGAAGAATTAACAGGTGTGTTCGAGATAAAGCAATCTGTTACTGGTAAAAGGAGAATTTTAACCGATTTCTTCATTGTTTCCTGATGGTCATTGGTAAATATTTAGGGAAGGTAATTTTGCATTACTTAAGGTGAGAAATTCTGTTTATTATATTTAAATATTGCTATAAATGCTCTCACTTTTCTCTAGGTCCGAAATAGTCACCTGGTAACTTTTTTCTACTGAAAGCTTCGTTTTTATCCTTTAAAAAAAATGTCCTGTTTTATATAACGCCATAGGACTAGCACAGGTATGTAAAATATTGAAGTGCTTAAAGCTCCTTTTGAAATGAGTGTGGGGATAGAGCGGATCATAGGAAACAGGTTATGGATAAGGATAATGTATTTTGATGATATTCAAATTCATTCAGCAAAGACCAAATAAGTCAGAGCAGATTTGCTGGTTCATCAGTTGTGCTTCTTCAGCATCCTTATTAGTAAACTGTAACACATTTTACAAAGACCCATCATTTCCTACAGGGCACAGTTCTAGGTTAAGCCTAAAAAGCAACTTTCATTATAGATCGTTCATTGAAAGCAGAGTGAAGCAATTACAGTATCTCTTTGAAGAGGTATATTGGCCAAAGACTATTTGGGATAGTGCGTTATACTGGATTAGTTATTTAATACTTTGACTATTATTGAAACTTGGAAATGTGTGTAGATGCCCTCTTGGGCTTATTGATATTGTTAGAAAAGCAACAGATATATTCTGGAAAAAGAAGGTATATGATCCTGAGCAGCCTTCTTGAAAGCTAAAATGTAGTAATTTCCCAGTTGGTGTATGTTTTATGAAGTTTACAGTACCAAGGAAAGTTGTTTTGAGTAATCATTTTTCTGTGACACATTGATAAAACCAAATTTCTATTCTGTTGATAACTTGTCTTTGAGCAAATTTAGATGTAAAAATATAGGGGTTCTTTTATATTTAATCTGTCTGAATTTTCTCATTTGAAAAATTGGAATAAAATGCATAAGATCTTTTCCATAATGGACCAATCATAAAAATTCTGTCTCATTTTAGGCAAATTAGTTCTTCTGAAGAGTCAAATAGTCTCCTTGGAAATGGTTGACTCTTTTCTCCTGAAAGTAATGGATTTTTGTCACCTTTCTCTGATATTGGGGACAGGGTTATGTTTTTAAATTCTTTAAATTTAAAGGCTCTGAGTTATTTGAATATGTCAAATCTGAGTTATTTAAATTAAACTGAATCTTATGATTCTTACTTGAAGGTTTCGAATATAATTTAAAATTTGGAAAAACAGTTTCTTGCAGCTAGTGAATGATTTCTCAGATCACGAGTTCAAATTTCTCTGTTTAAATGGCATATCTCCTTTATACAAGTAATAGCTTGCAAGAAATTGTCATTAGCATTCGAATCTCAATCTAAGGTGTGTTTCTTTCACTGGTATTTGCAGAGTTGTTATACATTTACACAGGTCATTTCATGGGACTTTTTCTTTTACATTGTCATCTTTACAGATTCAGTCTCAAAAAGATACAATAAATGTATGCTGTAGATACAATTTGGGGTGTATTCTTGTGGACTACTGTGCTGTATCAAAGATCTGTTCTAGATGCAATAGCTATTATTTTTAGTGTTGCAGTACTATACATTTATTTGTTCTTGATCTTAACTTTTCCAGTTTATCTTTCCATTACCAAGGACACAATCTAGTTCACAGGTTAAAATTTCTCAGCCCCGTTAATGAAACAAAAGTGGATTTTTCCAAGTTGATTCATCAGTAACGATGGAAGAAATAAATTGTAGCAATGAAAGTAATGGATTTAGATGAACACATTTATATTAGTTGATGAATCACATGATTTCTGCCAGTACGAAGCTTCAATAATTCAAGTGAATGGGATTATTTAAAAGACATTCCTAATGTGTACTAATGAAATAATAGTTTATTATTTTCTTGGCACTACTACAGTTCATTTCTTTCCCAAATTCTTTTTACTTCACTTGTATAAGTATGATAATACTTGGTTGAAGTGGAGGTTAATTTAATACTACCTGCCTAGGTTCAAAACCTGACTCTGTTACTTTGAGCTGTGACTTTGGGCCAGTTGCTTAATCTGTGCCTCAGTTACCTGATCTGAATAATGGATTGATTAATAGTAACTTCCTCATAAAATTGTTATAAGGATTAAATGAGTAAATGTGAAAAAGCTTAAGAAATATTGGCATATGTAACTTAAAACACATTGGGGTTATTCCTTAATCTCTTTTTTGTTAAGACATTACAGTATTTTTGTACTTGGAATGGAGAGTGTTTATCAAATGATCACCTAGAATAAAAAAGTGAATTGTATGAGAAAGCTCTCTCACTAATACAGCTTATTGTGGTTAAATGGTGGGGTTAGTGGAGAAGTAGAAGGAGTCTCCAACACTACTTGATTCTTCAACAATTTAATCTTCATACTAAGGTTTATGGAAACTATATGTAACTATTCTGCTTCTTTTATTGTGACCGTGTGGCCTTTCTTTTAGTATAAGCAAGGAGTGAGAGCATCATTTGGTTCCTACTCTATGCAGTTCGCATAGATTATTCTCCTTGTTTTTCTCAGCCTTTCTACTGGCTTAGAGGGGTTGAATGACTTCCCTAAGGTCACACAGCTAATCTTAGTGGCAGAATGTATAGAATTAGCTTCATATTTAATTTTATATTTATTTGATAACTATTTCCAGTTATCAAAACTATATTGAATAAGGTATACTTTTTTTCAGAAAAAGATACTTAAAGCAGAATTAATACCTGGATCATATAAGACTTAAGGTATTATAAAATGACCAATAAAATAAGAGTGGTGTTAACAATGCTTTTGGTTTGTACTGTTTGGAAGAATCAGAATCCTTGGAATCAAGGTTTCATAATTACAGAAGGAGAATATAAAATTTTATTAAAACTTTTTCTCAAATGATACATGTTTTGAAAAGTCTTAGGATATTCACAGTTTTTAGTAAAGTATATATTCTAAAATTAGAATATCTCTGAAATATATTTTAAGAAGAAATATATCTTTTTGATAAATCTGTTGGCAATTCTTAGAAACATGGATAAAGTAATAAATCTGTTCTTTGGTAAGTATTATGTATAAAGAGCCTTAAAATCATCAACACTTTGATAGCTTGAAAACTAAAAGGACTTATTTTAAATACGAGCTTTTAGCAATATTTAAATGAACTTCAGAATTAAATATTTACCTTCTTACCCATTGGCTTTATTTATAACGAGAATCTGTTTGAGACAAGCACCAGCAGCTTTCGCCAGGTTATATTGTGGTACCAATCAACTCCTAAATTTCAGTGACTAGCAACAGTATAGGTTTATTTCTTGTTTGTGTTACATGTCTATTGCAGGTTGACATGTAGCACATCCTCACATTATTGTAATACAGCCTCACATTGTTGCTTTTTCCTGTTTGGTCAGAGAGAAAGGAAAGCTTGAAACTGCAAGATGGCATTCAAGTTTCTGCTTGGCAATGGCACAAGTTCCTTGGGCTTACTTTGGATTGGCCAAAGCAAGTTCCATGGCCAAGCCTGCGATTGTGGTGGCAGGAATTATATTTCTTACCTAAGTAGAGTCATAAGAGAGGGAACTTATAAGGAGGAGTGAATATTTTAAATAAATAATACAATCGACCACAGGAACCATTGTAATTCCTATGTGTGGACTCTGCTCAAGGTGAATGTCAATATTACAGTTTGCTATAGAGAGTGCTTACCTCTAAAATTGTATTTCATGGGCAGCATCTACATCTTTCAGTTCTTAAAATTTTTGTCTGGGTTCTAATTTTTGTTGTTGTTGTATCAAAACTATCCAAGAATCTTCTGTATTAACGACTTGTTGGAGTCAAGGCTTTTGGCTTCAAGAAACAGAATCCCATAGCAAACTAGTGTGAGTTCAGTGGGGGAAGGGTGTTATATGGGTACAGGAGAGGTCACGGAACCTATAGGCAGGAAGCACTGCTGGGCTCGTGTGGGACTAGAAAGCTGTCAGGCATTACTCCCTTTCTCTCTTTCTGTGTTTTCTTCTCCCCCTGGCCCTTTTTAAAATCTGTACTTGCCTTTTCTTATTTTCTCTTTGCACATGGGCATTTCTCTCTGCTTTTCCATGCATTTTGTACTCAATGGCAGCCCCATAGCTGTTAAATTTACATGTTCAGAGACTGAACTATCCTTTCTGAATCCCACTTCTGAACTTCAAGAAGAGAAAAGCACTCTCCTATAGGCTATGACCATCTAGGATCATGGATTTAAAAATGCTATGGATGAGGGAATTGAGTGGGGAAATTCAGAGAAAGAGAGTTCAACAGACAACCCAAAAGCTGTCTATTATGCAAATGTTAGATTTCTTGGTAAAAAATAAGGAGCTTTAAAATGAATTTTCTTTAGTTTTAATAATAAAATCCTCATGCATATGTTTTAAAGAAGTTCTCAGTTTTGGTTTTTTTAATGTTTAATAGACAGGGAAAATGGAAGCACACTGATAAAGGTTTAAAGTAACAGTTTTGAAGCTGTTAAATTGTGAAAGAAAAAAGTATTGGGTATACTTATGTTTTACACACTTTGTTCCTGTTTTACCCAAGAGGCTGTGTTAGGTCACTGCTCCAGCCTTATGACTAGCCATCTCCCACAAGACCAAGGTTGCTCTAAATCATGTTTCTGTAGAATGAGGAAGAAAAAAGAAAGCCTCAATATTCTTTAAAAAAAAGTATCCGCCTTTCTCAGACTTTAAAATATGTATTAAATTTGTCTAATATAAGTTCAGTGTTCTCTTAAATTCCATGAAATTTAGCTGCACTGGTAAGGCAGATTAAGAATATCAATGCATTATATTTTTTTCTCCAGCTTTTTATTTAGAAAGTTTGTAAACCTAAGAAAGGTAGAAAGGATAGAAAAATGATATCCCGTATATGCTTCAACTGGATTCACCAATTTTTGCTTATATCTTTGTACGTGTATGCTTATTTCTTCATTTATTAGACATATCTACTCAATTAAAAAATCACTTAATTCTTCCTGGAAAAACTTTAATACTTGCACATTTTTTGGTACTGCATCCCCTCTTTTTTGTCACATAATTAATGCTCTTGTAAAAAATATACTTCTGTCCGACAGATGATTACTAGACTTACCATGGTGATCAGTTTGTAGTGTATATAAATGTCGAATCACTATGTTGTACACCTGAAACTAACATTATATTGTATGACAAGTATACTTCAATAAAAAGATTTAAAAATATACCTCAATCAAATGTGACTAAAAAGGCTCAAGGGTCTTTTCAGTCATATACTATGTTCCTCTTTCATAGTAAGAGGCTTATTACAGTGTAGATATAACTTTATTGTCAGAAAAAACTTTATCGGTGGATTGCACACAAATTGTCCTTAAAATCTGTTTCGATGCTTGTTTTCCAGACCAATTTGTCCATGCTATTCCATTTATTTTTATTTCAATTTATATATGTTGGAAAATGATTTAGAGTCAACAGCAGGTGGCAGTACTAGCAAAGGTTGTGACTTTTTGGTATATGATCAGCTTGGAAAGGAATGTATCTTTCAAATCTACATGAGTAATACAGTTAATAAGGAAACTTTAAATAGAGACTTAAATTTAT